>NW_022900933.1:6789772-6825382 GCF_012274545.1 Fukomys damarensis
AAAAAAAAAAAAAAAAAAAAAAAAATCAGGCCCCCTAAATGTAAAAACCTGATTCAAAAATGGGCATCTGAAATGGACAGACATTTCTCAGACCAAGAAATATGAGCAGCAAATGAATATATGAAAAATGTTCAACATCACTGGTCACTAGAAAGATGCAGATGAAAACAACACTGAGATTCCACCGCACCCCACAAAGAATGACTGCTATCAAGAAATCAACCAATAAAAAATGCAGGTAGGGTTATGGGGAGAAAGGAACCCTCCTCCATTGTTGGTGGGAGTGCAGACTGGTGCAACCACTGTGGAAATCAGTGTGGAGATACCTCAAAGAACTAGGATAAGAGGTTCCACTTGACCCAGCTATCCCTCAGCTGGTTATCTTTCCAAAAGAATTAAAAGAATCGTACCACTGTGATATATGAACACCCATGTTTATAGCAGCACAGTTTGTAATAGGTAAAACTTCAAACCAACCCAACTGCCCATCAATTGGAGGCTGGATAAAGAAGATGTGTTGAATTTTATCAAATGCTTTTTCTGCATCTATTGAGAGGATCACATGGTTTTTGTCCTTGACTTTGTTAATATAATGTATTACATTTGTTGACTTTCGTATGTTGAACCACCCGTGCATCTCTGGAATAAATCCAACTTGGTCAGGATGGATGATCTTCTTAATAATCTTCTGTATTCTGTTTGCTAGTATCTTATTAAGGATTTTTGCATCTATATTCATTAAGGAGATTGGTCTGTAGTTCTCCTTTTTAGTTGTATCTTTCCCTGGTTTGGGAATCAAAGTGATACTTGCTTCCAGTAATGAATTTGGAAGTATAGCTTCCCTTTCAATTTCATTGAAAAGTTTGAAGAGCAATGGTAGTAGTTCTTCTTTAAATGTCTTGTAAAATTCAGCAGTGAATCCATCAGGGCCTGGGCTTTTCTTTGTTGGTAAGTTTTTAGTTACATTTTCAATTTCACTGATTGTGATCGGGGTGTTTAAAATGTTTTTATCTTCTTCGTTCAACTTTGGTAATTCATAAGTATCTAGAAATCTATTCGAGAGATGCAGATGAAAACAACACTGAGATTCCACCTCACGCCACAAAGAATGGCCGCTATCAAGAAATCACACAATAACAAATGTTGGCGGGGTTGTGGGGAGAAAGGAACCCTTCTCCATTGTTGGTGGGAGTGCAGACTAGTGCAACCACTATGGAAATCAATATGGAGATACCTCAAAGAACTTGAACTGGAGGTTCCATTTGACCCAGCCATTCCTCTGCTGGGTATCTTCCCAAGAGAATTAAAAGAATCATATCACAGAGAAGTATGTGCACCCATGTTTATAGCGGCACAGTTTGTAATAGCTAAATCTTGGAAACAGCCTATTTGCCCATCCGTTGGAAACTGGATAAAGAAGTTGTGGTTTTTCTATAAAATGGTTGGAATATTACTCAGCCATAAAGAACAAGAATATAGATTCATTCATAGGAAAATGGATACATATTGAAGATATACTCCTAAGTGAAATAAATAAGTCACACATGTGTAAATATCGAATAGTTTCCCTGGTGTAAATAATCTGCAACAATGCATAAGATTCTAATAATATTATTGACATTTAGAAATGGGAAGAAAGGAGCTAAAGGTGTAGGGAAGGTGGGATGGGTAGGGGAAGAGTAAAAAGGGAAAAGAAAAAAATGTGAGAGAATGAAAAGATGAAAATAAAGTGTTTGTAGATGGGGAGGGGAGGAGAGGGTGAAGGGAGGGCAGAGGTAAGGGGAAAAAAATGAGAATCAAGACTTGTCATGTAGAGGTACAAGATCCCAACAATGAATGTAACTGTACTGTATCCCTAAAATGTACCAATAAACTCAATTAAAGCTGAAAAAAAAAAAGATGTGTTTTTTCTATAAAATGGAGTACTACTTAGCCATAAATAATGAGAAAATAAAGTCATTCATAGCAAAATGGATGCATATTGAGGCCATACTCTTAAGTGAAATAAATAGGACAGATGTGTAAATACTAGTTTCTCTGGTGTGAAAAACTAAAAGTGTAAATAAGATCCAAATTGTATAATGTGAAATAGGAAGGAAAGGGCTAAAAGGGGAAATGGGAAGGGTAGGGGAAAGGAAATAAAGGAAAAGAAAAAACATGAGAAAAGTAAAAAAATAGAAACAAAGTCTTTGTAAATAGGGAAGGGTGGAGGGGGTGATGAGAGAGCAGGGGTATAGGGAAAAAATGAGAACCAAGGTCTGTCCTGTAAACCAGTGAGAACCGCCCACTGCTTAGCCGTGTGGAGAACTCACAGCCCCTCCTCCTCCACCTCCAGTGCCTGGGGCCTCCATGAGAGCAAACCAGTGAGAACTGCCCATTGTCCAGCCATGCAGTGGCTCTGCAACACCACCTCCCCCGCTCTTGGGCCTCCTGGTTGTGCCAGAATCCTGGATTCACACTGCAGAGACACAGGTGGTCATAAAGGCCATATTACTCAGCTCCAGAAGATACAACAAAAGTGAACAACAGCAATAAAGGCACATCAGACCTCCATAGTTGGGGGAATCACCACCTTCCAGCAAAACCTGGGCAATCTTCGGGGAAGGGCAGCTGGAACCTGCAGTAGAACCTTGCAGAGTTCAGCGTTGAAGGAGATCAGGAAGCCCAACTTGGGCCTTGCAAGCAGAATTCAGCCTGAATCTCAGGGGTCTGCCGTTGGCTAGCTGAGACTGACTGACTTCGTTCTGCACACTGCTGCCCACATTGTCTATTGTGGACAGCAGAGATATACCCTAAAAGGGGTTTTAAATTTTTTTCTTTCTTTTCCTCCTATTTTTAATTTTTATTTTTAAAATTTTATTTTTTCCCATTCAGCAAATTCTTTTTTCTTTCTTCTTTTTCCTGCTCTGTCTCTTGCTCCCCCAAGTTATTCTTCATCTCAGTTTTTGTTCTAGTTCCTGCCCTAAATCAGATTTCTTCTTTCTTTTTCTTTTCTTCTCTCTTTTTCCTCCTCTCAAACATCATTAGTTTCAAAGGAAAGTGAATACAATTTAGAGCTTCCCTAATACTGTGAAGTTGTTCTATTCTTATCTTTGTTCTTCTGCTCTGTCTTTCCGTCTTGTCTTCATCAGTTTCCTAGAGTTTGCATGCTCATCCTGTGTCCTCGGGCTTCACTTGAAACCTGCTCCTCTCCTTCTACCTATCTATTCCTCTCCTCCCAACTCCTTCTAAGTCCCCACCCTGTAAAGTTGCTATATTGAAGAGTTTATTCACTATAAACATATTTTGGGCTGGTCCTCAATTTTGATTTAATTCACATGTGTAAAGGTGATAGATTCATAACTACTACAAACTGTCAATTTCTAAGCTGTGCTTGATGTTACTGTGTTGCTGACTATATCAATTGTGCAAAAGGGTTGTGACTGATTTAATGAGTTGTCCTTTCTGATATTATGAAAATGAGAATGTCTCTGAGTCATTAGAACTCAAAACCTAAAGAGCAGCTATATCAGGAAGATCAAAGTTCTAACCCAGGAATTAAACCAAAGTCAGCCCAACAACAAAAATAAAAATGAGAAGACACTTAAGCAAGGCACAAATACAGACTTTCAGTTCACCAACAGCAAATTCTAGAGGAAACAAGGTGGAACAGTCTGACAAAGATCTGTCATGTAAAGGTGCAAAATCCCAATGATGAATGTAACTGTACTGTATACCTAAAAAGTACCAATAAACTCAAAAAATTATCACAGTGGTACATTTTAGGTTATAGGTTATTTTAACACATTCCAAAAATGGAGATGGTAAACAAAACATTAACAGCTTTAAGTGAGTTCATACGTTCTCGCTCTATTAGACCTCATCAAATCTGTAGAGCTTGCCAGTGACATAACCTCCACTTCCAGTCACCCTTGAAGAAGAAGGAATTGGCAAAGTAGTAATAAGGCAAGCCATTATAGTTTTCACAAAAAAAGAATAGGAAAATGCAGTGAATTCCAATGGGAGATTGGTGAGCTGGACATCACTGGACAATATTTAGAATGGCTAAGCACCCAGAAACAGTGATCACTAAGATAGAGCACTTGGTTCTCCAGAAGAACTCATGCGGTATAATGCCATTCTTGCTTGGTAGAGTCATTACACTGTTCCCATTTACCTATACTGTACTTCGGTGCAACACTGGCCAAGATCTGTGACAGTATCCTGGAAGAGAGGTACACAGGTAGATCTTCATGCCAGTGGACGGATTCTTAACTAGTTGCATGACCTCACCAAAAGATCATGACTGACAATTAATGAGAACCTGAACAGAAGTTTCTGAAACTATGAATATTTGTTTAGCATTTACAATATGTCTGGCAGTGTTCTGTGCATTTTATATGAATGATTTTTCTTTTTTCTAGTTTTCACAACAATCCTATGAGGCAGATAATAGCATTACCCACATTTTACAGGTGAGGAAACTGAGGCTGCAAAAAGGTTAAGTGCTTTGGCCCCCAAGATTATAGCAAATCTACAAAAGGTCACCAGCGACTTCCCAACTAAAAAATCCAACAACCAATTCCTGGACCTCATCCTACTTAACCTACATGAAGGATTCCCCCATGCACTCCTCCTTCAAATAGTCTCTCCCACGGGCATACAGCACACCTTACTCCTAGATTTCTTTCTGACTTATGGAGTTCTGCTTCTGAGTCTATTTGTTGATTTCTTCTCAGCTTGCTGATCACTAAATATTGTCATCCCCAGGGTTTAATGCTTAGACCACTTTCTCCATGCACATTCAATCACAGCCCCATGACAAAGTCATGTGTCCCAACAATTCCCAAATGCACATTTCCAGCAAAGACCTCGCCCCAGAGAGGAATCCTGATTTGTCTACTCAACCACTACTAGGTACCTGCACTTGTATGTCTTACAAACATCTCAAGCTTAACATGACTTACCAAAACTCCTAATTCCATCACCTCTGTTCACTCAAAAATATTTTGCTTTCCCCAAATTTTTCACCGTCCCTAGAGATGTACAGACCAAACAAGGCTGGAAGCCATCCTTAATTTCTCTCTTTAAAACCACCCCATATCTGATCTCTCATCAAATTCTGCTGGATCTATCTTCAAAACATATCCAGAGTCTAACCCTTGGTACAATCTCCACTTATATCTTGGTTCAAGCTGCCATCATCTCCCACTATGTTTAGTGTCATAACTACCTTAAATTATTCCCCTCCTAATTCTACTTTGTTGCCCTAGAACGTATGTTCAATTCAACAGTTAGATTGATTCTGTTAAAATAGGTCAGCTGATGTCATTTTCTACTCAGAACCCTCTAGAAGTACATAATCCATGGAATAAAATGGTCACTAGGAACCTGCACACTCTGCTCCCATTACCTTTCTGAACCCATCCCGTGTCAATGTTTTCCTGTCCTGACTCAAGTTCAGAGAGACACTCTGGCAATTCAAATTATAATGGAGATACAGCCTTTAAGTACAACATCTTTAAAGTTTTCTTTTTACCCCTAATTATGATTTTTTTATAAATTAGCCTTTCCTTACTTTAATTTCAGTAAGCCAATTTCTATCTGACAACAGAAAAAAATTGTAGGATCCAAACAAGGAGACATTTCATCTCCATTCTGGCATGATCTATAGATCCATACCCTATAAGCCCATTTACTTATGGCTCAGGCTAGGTTTTAAAGGCACTGCTTACATAACAATGTTCAGAGGACACAGCTTCCCAGGAAGCTCAGTGACTTGGACTGAAAGTAGCTTTTATCAGAGGCTCATATATTCGTATCCTATACTGGTGGCCTCAGTATTTTGATCTACCATTTCAGCCTAAACCCAAACTGAAAAACACTAACAGGTTTCTCATAAAAACCCAAACAGTATTGTGCTGAATTTCCTGAGCAATATAGAGTGCTATTTATTAAAGGCTGATAGAAGAAGAACTTTAGCCCGAGTCGCTTTAACTTTAGCCAAGATTACCGAGAGTGGTTTTTCCTCTCACTCCTTTAGTGCTTACGCTTCTAGTTCAGAGTGTAACAGAATCCTAACCTTCAGAAATTTAAGATATTTAGGTCCAGTTTCATTAATGATACCAGTAAATTCTGTGTCTTCCGTTAACTCTCAAGTATAGCCTCAAATGAAAAGCACCACTGACTTAACCTAGTAAACCAAAGAGTATATAAACATTTTTTGCAGTTCTAATCTATACAGGGGTTGTAGAAAGTCTCTGCTGGAGACAGGCTTGAGGAATCGTGCAGTGAGAGAAAAAGCCTTGATCTAAAACTGTGCTGATTTATATCTAGAATGTCCCTCAAAAGTCTTGTGTTCAGATGCGGGGCTTTTGGGAGCTGATTGGATTATGGGATGCTACACTCATTGGTGGATTAATCCAGGTCACTGGGGTCTTCACCTAAATGGGTTTCTCTCACTCCCCAGCTCTGACCTTCACTCTACTTCCAGGCTGCCAGGGTCTCGGCAGGTTTTCTTCCGCCACAGCCCTCCACCACACCATGTCTCCCTGGCAGCCAGCTAACTACAAACTGAATAAACAAAAATCCAAAATAAATGTCTCACCCTTTACGTTACAGGTGTCAGGTATGTCCCATCCACAGGAAAGTGACTAGGACATGATAAAGAGAGAATAAGCAATGATTGCACACTGCTGCACAGAACATTCAAAGAGCAAGGACCACACAGAGCAGTGGAGAAGCTAATCATAGAGCAAAGGGACATAGCAACGGAGCTCTGAAAACAAAGTGAGGATCTTTCCTGACAAGTAGCTTGAGGCAAATGGTAAATAACTATGGAGAGCTTTTGACCAAGAGCTATGTGACTCTGTAGAGAAACCAAATGACAGAGAAGTAAGAGCCAGGACCACTGAGACAACCATACAAAGGCACAAAAGACGCAGTCAAAGGCAGAGGATTTGACTACATGGATATATTTCTGGTTCCTCTCAAAAGGCCACAGAATAACAATAAATGGACTTTTTAATGTCACATAGGCTCAGTGATAAAGAGAACAATAGAAAACACGGTAGTAACAAAACTTGGAAAACAAAGGGCAATTAGTAACTGACTCAGCAGACCCGAGAAAGCTAACTCTTGAATTAGAAGTGGAAACTAAAAAACAACCTTATGGGGATCACCAAACCCCCAAACATCCCAGGAACTGCCAGCATAATGTACCTTTCAAGTTGAGAAAGAAAAAGTAGGGCAGGAACAGGACAATTTAATGACTGTCTAAGAAGCAGGTGGAAACCCACCTCACATCCCAGAAGGCCTCCAGAATTCCACAGAACTGCTCAGTTTCCCTCCTCGCACCTCCCCAGAAAACTGGAGAGGGTCTCTGAACTGAAGGAGCAGCAGAGAGTAAAGGTTCCCTTCTGAAACTGACAGGGAGGAGATGTGGAAGGGTGCATTCTGAATGTTAAACCCTCAGCTCTGTTCGCCAGCCAACTTCCAGGAAGCTGGATGCAAGGGTTTTGTTCTTCAGGATGAAAACTAAAAAATTCCTCTGTGAATCAGTTGGCAGCCCCAAAGAAATGACTCAAAAATGCTGATATTGAGTGTTTCCCACAAAATAAGCTGACAACTCTTCCCAAACTAAGGGCACAGACACAAGTTCAGTCATGAATTGACATCCTGGGTTCTCAGGAATCTGCAGAAAGACTTCAACATGGGAAACAGAGAGCAAACCCCATAAACTAAAAGTCATCTTGAAGGAAGTAGAGACTATATGGGGTTATGAAACTCTTCCTAGACCTATCTCCTCATGTCCTCAGAGAATGGAGATTGTGCGTTCCTGAAGAAAAAAAAAACTAGAGGAAGGAACACAGACCAAACACAAGAGTTTCTTGGAAATTAATATGGGCCAACAGAAATAAAAACAAACTACAGGATAATTCTAGATCACAGAGAGGAAAAAATGATGAAATCACAGAAGAAAGGTGATACAAAAACCAGAAAACCAATCCAGGGAATCAAATATCCAAATGATAAGAATTTCAAGAAAGAGAAAAAGAAAAACCAGGAGTAAATTATCCATAGAACAACTCTAGAAAATACATAAAGAGTGAAAAATCAGTATTTCCAAATGATGAAACATATTCTGTTATAGCCTCACACAGTCGATGAAAACAGACTCATAGAAAGAGAGATTGCCATGGTATTTCATAACGCATGATGTCAAAAGAAGAATCTAAAGTAGATTAAGGAAACAAAGGATTCACAAAAAAGAAGGCCAAAGGACCCATTAAGGAAGGGGAATGACAGGCTGAGAGCTGTGTTGGCCCTACAGAAATGAGTTCAGACTGGTCAAATTCGAAGGCTCCAAAGAAGATGCATCCTAAGAGAGAAACTCTAACTACCTAATAAGAACACCCTGAGATTAGAGTTACACAGTTCAGTTAATACGTTAAAAGAAGCCCATGAAAAATAAAAATAAAAAAATTAATGATTACCATACAGAAAACCAAATCTACTAGAAAACAATCACAGTAAGCCTCAGGACTCAGTTGTAACAAGTGTTTGTACAGTCTTGCTAATGAAGAGACTGTTGCTTCAATCAACATTAAGATCTAAATACACTTAAAAAGACAAACATTAAATAAAGTATGCATCCAGTGACAGTTAAGGGACAGGAAAATAGAAAGAGAATTACATTTTCATCTTCCAAAGATGAAAGACAATTAACAGTGAATAAATGAGAAGGGGAACAAGGGAGAAAGGAAGGGAGGGACAAGAAAAAAAGTGAAAATAGAAGGAAAAAAATGGAAGCAAAACTTCTGTACATAGGGAGGGGATGGGGACTTGGGGGAAAAGGAATAAAATAAAATAAAATTTATTAAAAAAGACTGAAATTAAAAATTGTCTCCAATAATCATGTCAGAGGTAAAGAATGAAATTGAGAGGGATTTCAAAGTAATCTCTGGAAAACTGGGAAAGGCATGGAGAGGAGGAAATTTCTCTTTCAGAAATAAACCAGACAGCACAATTACACTACTTTGATCTAAATTTTTTTTTTTTTTTTTTTTTTTTTTGGTACCAGGGATCAAACTCAGGTCCTTGTGCTTGCGAGGCAGGTGGCAGAACCACTGAGCTAAATCCCCAGCCCTACTTTGACCTAAAATTTAAATTCAAAAAAAAGGCAAGTAATCTCCATTGGAATGCATATTAAATAAAAAATAAGACAGGAAAACTAGAAGAGTGAGAAATATTTGGCATTTCCTTCCCTCCCTCCTTGGGGCCCAGCTTCTGCCCAACACATCTCAGCTGTCTTTTCTGGTTTGTCATATGAACCAACTCCCATTACAATCATCTTTTTCTCTTTAGTGACTAAAGAGACACTGAGCTCCAATATCAGAAGCCACTGGGATCTCCTTTTGGGTGAAAACAGAGAAGCCTGGTAAGTTTCTCTAACATATACGGTTTTGGTTTTAGAAGACAACAACAATGAGAAGGATATTTGTTTCTGATCTAAATTGAAATAGTTCTGACCTTATGTCACCTTCTATAGAAGAGAATATCCAAACCTTATCATTAAATTCTACCTATGGTACAAACCACTTAAATTCCCAGGTGCTACTGCCAATAAACAAAAATGAATTCATTTATTCCAAGGCTTAGTAGTCATGACTGAGGAGAAGGAATACGCACACGCACACGCACACACACACACAGACATACCGAAGTATTTTCCGTCTCTCTAATTCCGAGTTCTTCCTAATGGCCTTTCTGCTCTCCTTCCTGGGAAACAAAATCATTTTTCAACAGCAATGTGCATACAGCTGAGATTAAAGAAAGCAGTTTAGCTTTGAGTTTCAAATTAGACATTTTTAAAGCCACAGCCAAAACGATAATCTTGAAAGCATGAATTTTCTTTGAAAGTACCAGGCCTTTGAGGCAGCAAATAGCTGTTTGTGTGTGTGTGAGTGTGAGTGTGTGTGTGTGTGTGTGTGTGTTGCTGTTACTATTAAAATCTTAGCTCTTTGAGCCGTGGGTTTAGCTCAGTGGCTCGGCACCTGCCTCACAAGCGTAAGGTCTTGAGTTCAGTCTCCAGTACTAACAAACAAACAAACAAACATCTTCGCTCTTTTCCCAGAAAACATGAGACATGAAAGGGCCAGAAGAATAGGTGCACACAATGAAAGGAACTACAGCAGGGAGCAAAGTACACGGAAAGAAACCCAGAAGCAGCAGCGTATATCGTGCTTCCCATCCAGGACTGGGACAGAGCGGATACAGTGCAGCTGTACAGCCACAGGACGGACAGAACAGTCAAGGGCCCTGCGAAAGGTGGGAAGGGGAAGACGGGTCGCAATCCAAAACTCAGCCTTGTTTACACACCTACATTTTACTACTTAACAAAAAAAATACTTCAACCCACCACTGCAGTAGGAGGTGTAATAAAAACAATATTGTTTAAATTTTCAAAAATGATGAAAGTAAAAGAGACATTATTATTAATCCCCTCAAAATGCTCTCACCTTGCTTAACACACCTATCCCATCATTGTTGCTACTTCCCGAAGCGGTTCTAGAAGTCCTCTTACCTGGGTGTCTTTCATTGCACCGTCGCGGTTGCCTCGATGTCCTGAACCAGTTCAAAACATTTGCCTGTTGTGGTCACTTTGACTTTGGGAAGAGTCAGAAGTCACACAGTGCCAGATCCCGTGCAATGAATAAGGCAGATGATGACACACCAATGTTTTTTACAAGCCTGCCTTTCCTTACCTGACCCTGAGTAGCAGCATTCACTGTATTTTTTAGCATCTCAAAAAGACACAAAAGAAAATTTCCAGAACGGCACCAGAAAGTGCCAAGAACGATGATGAGATAAGTGCACTCAAAGCCAGAGTCAGTATTTTGAGGGAGACTGCTCGCAGTACTGATTACTATAATGAATTTTTAAAATTTAAACATTCACCATACTTTTCAAGCACCCCTTGTGCTTAGAACTAATGTGATTTTGTTTCATCCTGAATTTACAACTTGCCAAATATGGAAGATCAAGGTCCATTGACTTCCTTAAAAATAGCTTTCTGAGCATCTACTGTGGTCTTGTTAAGCTGCGAACACAGACTTGAATCAGGCAGACCAAACTTCCTGCCTTTGTGGCTCCATTCTACTTGGAGAAGCAGGCAATAAGTGTATAAAGGGAAAAGTTAAGAATGGATTTTAAAGACCATAATAAGATGCCAATGAGATGCAGAGTCGCAGGGACACTTTACATGGACTCGGGAAAAAGATCTTACGGCAGTGAGCCAGAAAAAAGGTATGGTGAGTCATCAATTCCTAATTAATTTTTCCAACAGAGAGCTAGGGGAGAGTGGAGTCCTTGAAGAGTCTCTTCTTGTCATCAGGACCTTAGTCCTCCCTGCTCTGCCTAACAGGCAGTTACCCCATGCTCCCAATGCCTTCTCCGCCCTCCCCTGAAAGCTCACTTGCTTCCGCTTCAGTGAGACCAGGAGCCAGTGTGACACTCAGCCCAAGCTGTGGGGGAGCCGGAGATTTACATCTCTCCCAGAGCAGAATGGCAGTGTCACAGGGACCGATCTATGGGGGCTGAGGACTTACAAAGCAGGATTTTAATGGCAGGACCATCACAGTGATCAGGGAGACACCTGAGAGTGGGCTGGATCCCACTAAACCTCTCCTGAGGGAGAAATTGCTCAGTGTTACAGGACAGCTGCCCTGGATCTTCCAGCGATTTGTTTCTAATATCATAGTTTTCAAGATTTAGGGGAGAGAGTGGCATGATCCAGCAAAGTCAGCTGAGAACTAGTAAGGGAGGCGGGAGGGGAACCAGAGAGAGAAGCAAAGATACTGAAGGCAGTGTTTGCATATGGTTGAGATACTCTGTGAAATCTAGTAAGTGGGCTCTGAGTACTGATTCAGAGGAAGACTTCCATCCTCAGGAAGTAAAGAGAATGCGAGGTCCAGTGTTTTATTTTTGTTTTTGTTGACGGAGGGTGGTTACTGGGTATCAATCTCAGGTCCCTGAGCTTGCAAGGCAGGAAGGGGAAGCACTGAGCTAAATCCCCAGCCCCAAGGTCAACTGTTTTATTCACATACATATACGTATGCTTTGATGACTGAAGAGAAACGTGAGCATGTTTGTGGGCTGATGAGAAAACTAATACAGAAGAAAAAAGACTGAATACTCCACTTAACTCTATGCGACTGTTCCCTCAACGTGAGAAATGGCCCGCTCAGCCTGGCACCAAAAGCTAATCAGAGTGTGTGTGTGTGTGTGTGTGTGTGTGTGTGTGTGTGTGTCTCTTTCTCTCCTCTCTCCCTCATATTTATCTTATACACCTAATAATTCTACGTTAAGCATATTTTATTGAACATAAAAATTGATTCAGAAGAAAACAATATTGTCAATGAAAATCACATTAGCTTAATCTACCTCCATTAGGTAAATGACTAATAATGAAGTTTTTTTTCCTCAAAAAATGGTTTGGACTCCACCACACAGTCCCCTCGTGGCTGTTGCCTGTCAACTGTACAAGGGAACGACCTACGGAAAGTCACCAGTGCCTCCTGATGCCGGCCAATCTCCACCGACTCGCTATCCGGGTGTCCTGTTGTTTCCCCTTGCACTTTGCAGTTCTCTCATCCACTATTAGCAGCAAACTGTCCTTCTGGGACCAAGCTGTCTTTCTACCCCTCTGGGTTCTCTTCTTAGTCCCTCTGCAGTTTACCTTGCTCGATGTCCGGCCTCAAACACCTCACTCTGTCCCCTACACTCCCTTGACCTCAGTTACTTTTTGCACATTGTGATCTGAAACACAAAACCACGTTTCTGACCACCTAACGGACACCTGCAGCGGAATGGCCTACAGGAAAAGGTATGAGCCTCTTCTCCCAGTGTTATCTCCTCCTTCTTTCCTACCCGGAGAAGTGCTATGTCATTCAGCTGGCTAAATTTGCCCAAATCTGCAACCCCTTCTGAACTCTTCTATAGCACCCTGCACGTTCATTTATTCACGAGTCACAACTTTTAAAAAATGCTTCAGAAACTTTACATACGATCTCCTTTTGGGTATCACAAATGACTCTGCTACATGCAGACTATTCTCTCCAGGTGACGTTTTAGACAACAGATGTAAATTCTCAACAAGTGACGAGGTAAGAAAAAAAAGTTAGGTTTGTCTGGTTCCAAAATCTACAGCCTTTTCAACGACCACGAAACTGCAGGTGCCAAACCCTGTCAGCGGTTGTTCTAGCAACACCACCACGCTGATTCGCCTTGGCAATAGAATAGCAGAGATAAGCAGCTGGAACAGAGACCCAATAGCCCACAAAAGCTAAGACAGCTACTAGCTGGCCTTTTAAAGAATGGTTTGCCAGTGCTAAACCCATACTATCCTTCACATACTTCCCACCTGAGTTGATGTCTTCCTGGATTATTTCAACAGCTTCCTACGTGGTTTCTTGGCCATCAGCCACTGTCTTCTCCAATCCCTCTCTCTCTTTCTCTCTCTCTCTCTCGTTGAAGAACTGAATTCTTAATTATCCCACAATCTTCAGAATTAACGGCAATCTCCCGATGACGCTGTGAAAGCCCTCAGATGTTGCAGTTCTACGGTTCATCCCCAGCCATACAGTGTCTCCTTCCCACTGAAGTCAAAGCAAAACGCACAGACTTTCCCCAGAAAAGCTCTCTCATTCCAGTGTTGTTTAATGTATGTTCTCAGCACCTGGAAAGTACCTACATCCTGCCTCATTCACCTATTTGTTTTTGTAATTCTGATTTCAAGGATCGCTTCCTCCTAAAAACCTTCCTGCACCCCCTGTCACTAAGCTAGCCACACTTTACTCTTCATTCATTCAACACACGTTTGATGACAACAACTATCAACTAGGACACAATGCTTTGCGCTAACTATACAACAACAAACAGGAAGAGCAGAGACCCTGATCGTAGGAATCCAAGAACTTCATTCTTCTCTTCAAAGTCATAGACCTTAGCTCATGGTATAGAAACGAAAGTAAGATGGGGACCAAGATGGAGTGGGTACCAGGGTAGAGACAGACAGAGAGACAAAGAGAAAGACAGAGAGAGACACGGTTCAGTGATTTTCTTCTCCGACACTCCTACCACACCACAAACTAATTGAAGCCTGACAAGTATCAACTGTCTCTCAAACAGTGATGCCGGCCAGGATAGCAAGGATGCTGTGAGTGGACCTAATTCCAGAGACCAACATCCTTGCAAAGACTCCAGGCTAATTAATAGGTCACTAAGAAAATTACTGGTAATTTTCTAAAAAAACTCAAATTGTACAGAATGTGGAGCTTGGAAAAATGTGACAAGGCATAAAATGAAACATGAGTACAAAAGAAAATTCCTGTCAAAGATAAGTTTTATTTTGAATAAGAAAAGGGGAAAAAAGTGCACATCACACAGTCTCTTTTAAAGTTACTGGATGGTACATCTGAAATACTAAACCATATAAAGGTGCCTATAGCACTGAACTCTGGGCTCCACAAAATGTTTTTTCCTCATGGGACACTCTGCTTACTAAAGAAAAGATAAAAGAAAAAAGTCTTTCTTGTATGCTGGGGTAAAGCAGGCACAAAGAATTGACCCAGTTTCCAAAATAAACACTAGGCTTAAAGCACTCCCCACCTGGCTAAAACTAAAACCCAAAATGAAAATCAGCACGTTCACACTTCATTTCCTACCTAAACCATGTTAGCAAGGGCAAGAAAATACTGAACCTATAACGTAATATGATCCCTGTGTTAACCCAAGAGCTGCATTAAGATGTATAGATTTTTTAATATTAGAAAAGGGTTACAATTCCCTGTGAGGCCTGCATGGACATCCAGCCAGGCCGAGCATCTGCCAGGATCCCTGCAGGACATAATATGCACACATCCACCCGGCCTTGGCTTTTCCCAGACAAATGTTCTCTTAACTGACTAATTTCTACCTGGAAAAAACATTTCCGTTTCCAAAAGCATAATTTTTTAATCTTTGTAATATTCCCTGACAATCTTACCTCTCAACTATTTCACAAACACTTTCTCCAGAAAACATTTCTACTCCATAAAACAAGGTATACCCTGTATGTAAAAACCCTAAAATCTTTGTTACACTATCTCCATTCCATGTAAACTTCATCTCCGATACCCAGCCCTATCCCACAGAAAGCAATGCAGCTATACTAACAGAGTTTTAGACTTATAGAACACTAACGCTCAACAGCGTGGCTTCAAAGCCATTACTTCAACTCCTAAATTCCACAATTTAGTATGTGTTTGTTGGTTTATTTGTTTGGTACCGGAGACCGAACTCAGGTCCTTGAGCTTGCAAGGCAGGCAGCGGAACCACCTCGGCCCTTCACAATTTAGTTTTAAAAACTAAAATCCAGAAAGATTTAAAGACTCTCTAAGGTGGTTGTTATGATTTAGACAAAAAAAAAAGAAAAAAAAAAAAAAAAAAAAAAAAAAAACATAGACTTCAGAAGAGTCTTGGTGTTGCCAGTGTGGCTATGGCTTTTAGGAAGTGACGGGGTCACGAGAGCTCTAACTTCTTCGGTGATTGAATCTATTCATGAGATCATACTTTGATGACATTATTGAAAAGTACTAGAACCAGGAGATGCCTCATAGTTCATGGGAGTGGGTCACGGGGACGTGAATTTGGGACTGTATTTGATTCCAAGTCCCTCACTCTCTGGCTCTCTCACTCTCTGCTTCCTGGCTGCTATGAAGCGGCCAGTTTTGATTCATCTCACCCTTCTACCGTGACATTGTGCCTCATCTTCAGCCCACAACTATGGAACCAGCTGACGGTGGACTGAACCTCCTGAAGTCATAACCCAAAATGAACCTTTCTTCTCTTACATTGACATTTTTAGGTAATTAAGTCACAGCGATGAAGAGCTGAGTAACACAGAAAACTGATAGCAAGACTGGAACTGTTGCTATGTATCAGAGACCCATGGGACAGGTTCTGAACTCCTGCTCAGCGCTACTTCACAGGCTTCAAAGAAACACTCAAAGACAGCATTGAAGAAACAGAGAAATAGGGAGCCAGGATGACCGATGCTGGGACAAGCAAGGCTAAACCAGCAAAGGGCTTGAACACCTAGAGCTGCCGATATTTACCGGTGACATCATAGATAGACTGAGGTAAAGCGGCTACGTGAGAGGAACTGTAGTTGCTGTGGACATGTTACTGATGCAGACACGCTTGTAAAGGCAAAGGCAAAGCATTCTTGAATTAGTAACACAACGGACAAAATATAGGTTATGGTTTATAATGAACCTTGTCTTTTTAGTAAAGGTTTTAACTCTGATAATGGAAGTCTAACTTTGGCAGTGCAGTGACTCTGACTTCAGCACACAGGCTTTGGCTGGACTTGCTTCTCAAAGCAAGCCAATCCTGGGGTTAACTCTTTACAGCCTGCACTGCCCAGAGCTTCTTTGGGTATAATCAATCAGGCAGTCCCCCACAGCTATGACTATACCGGATTGTGAGGTTCAGCAGTATTTGGAACTTATTTGAACAAAGAGTTTGGGGAGATTTGAAAAATTGGCTAGAAAAGCCTTAAAATGTTAAAAGGAGCTTGATGGGCAATTCTGGTGTAACTCAGAAGACCAGCATGCTGGTAGGAATGCAGACACAAAAGACTGTGTCATGCAGTTTTAGATGGGAAATATTCTGTTTCAGTCCTTTGCACCAGGACAAACAGCATCTCAGAAATCAGTTAGGCTCCACCATCACAGGCTCAAGGACATAAAACCATAAACCCTTTGAAAGTCTTTGCTTTGAGAAGAGATCCCCCATGGTACAAGGCTCACTTAAGGTCACCTAGAGACGTGTTTACCTGCTATCAGCCATCGAGAGACTCAGAGGCTGCTATGTCCTGGCTTGTCCACTGTATGTGCTGACAGCAGACCTTGGCAGCACGGTACTTTTACAGGTTTAGACAGTGCAAGAGTTCCAGGATGATGAAGGCTTCCACCAAAGTTTCAAAGGAAGGCCTGGGAGGCCAGGCAGTGTGTGACAGAGGCAGTCCCTGGGGTACCCCGAGAGGGGATGCGTGACGGTATGGGAATAAAGGTAAAGCTGCCATAGAGACTCAAGGAGTTAGAGATCCAGGAGCATGGAGCACCTGCTGAGGAAAGATGTGGGCAGTGAGCGACTCAAGACCAAAAGAAAGAACAAGTGGACTACAACCACCAAAGGCATGGTGGGACCCCGAGCCCTTCGGAGCTCACATCTCCACCACACATCCTGGATGTCAGCTATGGCACTACAGCGTTTAATGTTTGCCCTGCTGAGTTTCAGTTTTGCCTTCATTCCATCCCTCTTTTCTGTGCCACCGTTCCCCCCTCTGGGAATGGGAAAGTTTACCCAGTACCATTGTACGGTGGAAGTATAGAACTTGATTTTGAATTTTATTTTATTTTTTTAAAGCAAGTGATGATTCCATTTAAAAGCTCACTGTTTTCATGCATAGTAACCAGTTACAATTATTTTTCTTTAAAAGTTACAGTAAAGTTAAAAAATTATATTTCAATGAAATGAATGTGGACTCACAAATTTCCTTTGTCCATTTTCTTTTCCGAAAATCAGCATTTTAACAAATATATAAAATGTTTGGGGGTAATTTTTTGCATATGTGCAATATCAAACTTATCACCTACTTCACTGATAGTTGTTAAATCACATCATAAACAATTTCTGGAAACGATTCTTTCAGGCCTTTTTCATTTTGCCCTTTGATCTTACTGGCCATTGAAAAACATCCTGCATTCATTTTGTGCAGGAAGTACTAAATGAAAATGCTGGATTATCTGCAGATGAGTAAATGTGGCTATCTAGTTTATATCTTTAAAAAGTTGGAATTAAACTGGCTTCCCATCTTTTAGAAAGAATAAAAGTTCTACCTGTGATCAAACATTTTTGATAAAATTTATTAACCTTACTCAGAATGCATCTGGGTTCTTTACTACTAGTTTCTTTATCATATAGTAAAGAGTATAAGCTATAACTTGGTGCATTCGCCTTTACAATTTTTACTATGACCCTAAGAGCACTGTTTGGTTCAGGTGACATCTTTTCTCCTGACAGATTTTCTCACAAGAAGCACTATATAGAGTTGCATGAATTCTGGTGCAGTTTCTTTAACGTAGGTAATGACTTAATTTTCCAGTCACTACAACTGTACCAGCAAAACATACTCCTACCTCAAACATAAACATTCTTTTTGGTGACAATGCAAATTTTCATAGTTTTTTATGGTTCTGAATTACCACAGTCGTGTTCATTGCCAAAAAACTTACAAAAAAGTTCTTATCACAAGTGTGTTAGTATCATACAATAAGGAATTTTCCAGCATTATATTACCTACAATGATCAACTTAAGATGAAAAATATGTTGCTGGCCTTACCTAAGGTGATTTTTCATAACATTAGTAATGGATGCAAATTGATTTTGAATTTTAAAGGGCTGACAGCTCTGAATTTACTTTGTATCTCAGAGGAAACTTTGGACTTGGGCTTTGGGGTAATGCTGGAGCTATTAGGATTTTGGAGATGCAAAGAATGCATTTTGCACTATGAGACAGAAATGAGCCTTTGGGAGCCAGAGGAAAGTTATGATTTGCATCAAAAATGTCCTGCAAAAGAGTCCTTTAATTAAGAATGTGGTTGCCTACTGGCTTTGGGGAAGTGACTGGATCACAGGGCTCTAATTTCATCAATGGGTTAATTCACTGATGAGATTACAGACTGATGGCATCACTGGAAGAGGATGGAAAACAGGAAGCGGGAGTAATTAAAGGCAGTGGATGGGGAGCTGTGACCTGGGAGCCCGAGCCTCTGCTCTAGCTTTTCCCTTTCCCTGTGCTTCCCGGCTATCAGGAAGTGGGCACGTTTCCTCCACCGTGTGCTCCTGCCGTAATATTTCTGCCTCACTACAGGCCTAAAATCAATGGAGCCTGCCCACCACTGTCAGAAACCTCAGAATCCATGGGCTAAAATAAACTTTCTCCTTTAAGTTATTTACCAGAAGTATTTTGTCACAATGGCTAAAAGGCGACTAAGAGTGATCCTTCACGCCTTTTCCCCCAAGTTACTCTCTCTTTCCAGTCTCTGGTCTCTTGGTCTTGCTTTTGTTTCTGGTGGGTAAAGGTCAGGGAAATACCCACACACAGCTTGGGTTTATCTGAGTCCTACAGAGGATGGTAAATGGGTTCTCAGCCTGAAGATGTGACACAGGCCACTGACCTCCTTTGCATGATGCTGAGTGATAGATGTGTAACGAACTGTTCCTCAGAGACATTTAATGACCCACATGGAGATACAAACTGCCCCTGATACACATCCTACAGGTACATGATCGTGATGTACCTTCCAATGTACTAGACCATTTCCCTGCTAGATTACAAATTAAACCAGTCCTTAACAGAAAGTTTTTAGGCTGCCATCAATTACATCCCTTTAGAAAATTGTAGATAAGAATCATTATGGCTTGGTTTCTTGTCTGACCTCAGCAATTTTCATAGTTCGTAGTTTTATTTTTCAACTCTCAGTTTATACAGCATCACAGAAGAACAGATTCCAATTGTCATGTACCATGTGAGTAAGGCTGCCTCAACTTAGCAACTAAGGAGACAGCAACAGAAAGAGTAAACAGTACTTTGAAATCAAATGAGTACTCAAACTCCAACTTTGCAGCCCTTTGACAGACATTTTTGACAAGTTTAATGATGTCTTAATAATCTATTAAAACAAATTCACGTAAAAATATATATACATACAGGGATAGAAATTTTCTGTCTGAACATAAACTATTCATAGAAAAGAGTTATTCATACTTGTACTTTCATTTTCTATTTTTTAATTTTATGAAGCTGTAATGAAAGATGCAAATGTAGAGTTCTTTATGATGGCTTAATTTAACTAAAATACAGGTTATGTGATAATTTAACAACAAAGAAGGAACTAAGTAATTGCTTTTTTGATGAATTTTTAGAAGAGGATTCATTAAAATATATTAAAAGGATAATCACATAAGAAAAATTTCATACTTGTACTCCTTTGTTTTATAATCATCAAAACAAATGATCAGTGCACTGAGGTGTTTTCTGAATAGCAGCAAAATTAGTCAGTCTGCTAATCTTTGGAAAATGGAAAATTATTAATGGCTCAATAATAAGATTATGTAAATGAAATGGATTAGAAAACATTTCAGGAAGGCGTCATTAAGTATTTACTGAGTAAATTAGCAGAGAGATTACCCACATCCTTGATCTAAAAAAAAAAAAGCTGTTTTCCACAACTGCCACAGAGCTAAACTGCAAAAATATTCTCCTTCACTAACACCCTTCGATAGTGGATTCCATGAACACCAGCAGAACAGGTGGACTGGTTCATGAAGGAACAGACGCGGAGGAATGGAAAGAGCTGGCTATGTGTGGTGGTGCTGGCTGTCCCCTCAGCCGCGCAGGTCACCCGCCATCATGCACCGCAAGCCCTGAGGGAGACCACTGAGGTGAAGAACACAAGATGGCGGGCAAATGCTAAGAAGAACTGATCCACGAGTTCAGGAGTCTGAACACGAAGGCTCCACCCATGGGATAAACCACACAAGAACAAAGGGTTGAAATCTAAGAAACTTCTAAGTAGTAGGGAAGAGAAATATCCTGGGCTCCTACAGACATGGGAGCAGCCTGGCTCAGGAGGCTGGGATCAGGAGAGGCCATGGTCAGTAATTTCTCTGGATGATTTTTCTGGCATAAACAAGAGGACAGGCACGTGTAAATATCGAATAGTTTCTCTGGCGTGAAAAATTAACAGTGTAAATAAGGTTCAAATTGCATAACTGAGACCGTGAAATAAGAAGAAAAGGGCTAAAGGAGTAAGGGAAGTGGGAAGGTCTGGGGAAAGGAAAGAAAGGAAAGGAAGAAACAGAAACAAAGTCTTTGTAAATAGGGAGGATGGAGTGGGTGAAGGGAGGGCAGGGGTATGGGGAAAAAATAAGAACCAAGACCTGTCATGGAAAGGTACAAGACCCCAATGACGAATGCTGTTCTGTATACCTAAAAGTACCAATAAACTCAATTTTTAAAAAATGAGAGAGAGAGAGAGAGAGAGAGAGAGAGAGACTAAATTCCTGAACAGAGTTCACCAACATTACTGGCAAGAACCTGGAAGGCCACGACAGCAGACTGTAAGTAAAAGAAGAGTGCTTCCAAAGGACTAGGAGCCGATTTGCTTACACTAAAATTTCTAAGTTTTGCTGGAAGCAAAAGATAGCTTTCCCCAGAAACAGAGGCCATCATTTACAAGTAGGACTATTTTTTCCTGAACAGAATTTAAGCAGTTGATGTCTCCACCAACTTTTTGACAAAAGTCACTAAGTTATAAGTCACAAGTACTGCTTTTCCATTGCCAGCAAACCAGATTCCTAGCAGAGATGAAAGCAGGACCTTTTGTGCTTTCTACTTCTCTCTTTCCTTTTCCTCCCCCCCTTCTCTTCACACACTTACACACTCACACATTCACACCTCGGAACTCCTGAGAGCATATATTGGGTTCTAAAACATTAGTGATTCATTTTGTCTGTCTTTCATGGCATCATTATAGGAAAAATGATACTAAGTAATGAACAACTACAATATTCGCATTTGGTGATATTCTTATGCACGTGTCTGAAAAAAATTTGGAACTGTACAAAAGCATTATAACACTTCATGAGTCTAGACATATTTCTATTATCTTAAAAGGAAATCTGTCATGAAGTTACCAAAAATCCAAAACTAAAAGAGAATTAAAAGATATCTCTCTGGAAAATTCTGGCTATGGAAACTGGACTTACTTAGGCAAAGTGGCACACACCTATAATCCCTGGACTCCAGGAGGCTGAGGCAGGAAGGCCACATATTCCTAGCTTGAGAATGCTAGTGGGACCTTGCCTCAAATTTAAATATAAAAACAATTTAAAGGCTGGGAATGTGGTTCAGGCAAAGGCTCCAGGTTCAATCTCCAGTATAAAAGAAAGGAGAGCAGGAAGGGAGGGAGGAAGGAGGAAGGGAGGAAGGGAGGGAGGAAGAGAAAAGAAACTACTGATCAGGCATTGAAAAGAAACAGCAGAAACTAGGGAAAGAAAAAGACCAGGTTTAAAACCAGGTCTTCATCTTGAAATCAAGACAAGAGTTTTAGAAAAAAGGTGAGAAAAAATACATATTTAGCAAGTGTAATTGTTCGCACAAGAAGCAGAGGAGAAACACAACAAATTCTGAATCAAAGTTTTGAAACCCCACTGAATCTATGTGAGAATTTCCTACACAGGTAGGAAAGGCAGACAATCTAAAGTGATGAGAGAAACAGTCGTTGGTACTTCTTGAAACCCGTATCACTAGGGCAATGAAAGACTTGGGCTAGATAACCCGGCCGAAACAACTACTACATACAAGACTCTGGGCTGTGAAGCTGTCCCGGCAGGCACCTCCATCAGAGAACTACGCGGGAGGGTGCAAGGACAGGAAACCCTGTATCTGTCGGGAACATCCTCAGCTCGTTTGTTCTTCATTCATTCATTCATGTAGCAAACTAAACTTGAGCATAGAGCTGCCCACCACCCTCTAGACATTAAGGACACATCAGTAGAAAAAGGCTATCAAAGTCCCTACGCCTGCGGGGCTTACGTTCTGAATGAAAAGGACAAGAGTCAACATGGTTTCAATTCTTGATGGACAGAGTGAAGGAAATGAGAGTATGGGCGTTAGCGCAGGGGTGGTTTTTATACTAGGGTAGCTTTGGGAGAAACTTCTGAAACAGTGATTCCGTGGACAGCTACCTGAATTCAAGAAGGAGGTCAGGAGAGGAGCATTATAAGCAATGGGAAAACGATGCCAAAGACCTTTCCACAGTACAAAACTTTATGTGCTCAGAGACAAGACAGCTAGCATAGATTCAGAAGAGCAAAAAGCAGGAACAGTAGAAAGTAAAATGAGTAAGATAGATAAGGGTCGGATCTGTAAGGTCTGGAAAGATGGAGTGGGAATCTGGAATTTATTTTATGTGCAGTGGAGGGACCTGTGCAGGGGAACAGCATGATTTAATTTACTTTAAGAGGGACACTGGCTTCTGAGAAGAGACTGTAAGGCAAGAATTGCAACAGAAAGAACATATAAGAAGTCACTTCAAGTTCAAATCAGTGGTGCTGGTGACTCGGTCTTGGGCAGTAAGCTTTGCAACTGAAGAGAAAGAATAAAATGTATCTTGAAGGCCAAGCCAAGAGGCCTCATTATGTTTAGATGTAACAGAGAAGAAAACAGAGGAATTTAAGATTCTTAAAATTAGAGCCTGAAAAACAGAGTAAGGGTGCCCTTTGACTCTATGTAGATTCTATTTTTCTAGGATTCTCTTATCAAAAATTATGCTACAGTATCCATTCCGCAAAACAGTTTGGATACATATATATGATTGCATTCCTGGGCATTTATTTCAGAGAATTAAGAGCTTTATATCCACACAAAAATCCTATACACAGGTGCCTACAGCACTTTCATTTGTAATAACCCCAAAATAGAAACAACAGAAATGTCCTTTAAGAGATGAATGGTTGAACAATGTTATATATAAACAATGAAATACTATTCAAAAATAAAAAGAAACAAATTGTTCAATTCATTCCACCTAGATGGCTGTCAAGGGCATTACGATAAGTGGAAGAAGCCAGTTTCAAAAAGTCACGTTCTGACATGATTCCATTTATATAACATTCTCAAAATCACAAGAGCTTAGAGACAGAATAAATTATTAGTTTTCAAGGTCTAGAGATGGCTGGCAAAGGGGGTTACATGAGGGAGAGATATGTGGTAATGGAACAGTTCTGTATCTCAACTGTACTACCAATTACACATATTCATGGTGCCAAGGTCACTTTCGATATTGTGCTATACTTCTAGAAGATGAAGGAAACAAGGGAGAAAGGGCTGTCTCTGTCCTATCTTTGCAACATTCAGTCAATCTATAATTACTTCAAAATAAAAAATGGTTTTATAAAATCCAACTATGCAAAGTGTAAGGCAAAATGCGTTGCATAAATGTTCAAAGCAGTGTCATACTAAATACTATATCTGACAAGATGTTGCCTTCAGAGTTCATGAAGCACGTTTTTGCCAATACAGCTTACCAAGAAATATCTGATATGTTAAGAATCAGTTCAATTAACCATCAAAATGTCTATGTGTATTAGAACATCTTCTTTCTGAAAGCATCTAGAGCAAATAGCACTTGGAGTTTAATGCTAGCTGTAAGCAAGCTCTAACCTGCAACTAGAATATGTGAGTTCTATTCCTCTTTGTTTTCTCTATCTTTACTCAGAAAGATTAGTGTGACAGAAGCTAATAACCACTAACATTGGTGCTCTGATAGCTTTCAAATATTCGGAACTATCAAACTCACTTTCTTCAGACCCAAGCTATTTACTTTTAAAGGACCAGTCAATGCCCCTGGACTCTAACATCTTTCCCTTCAATGACAAAATTTAAACCTCTGTACTGTGTACTCTCAAAAAAAGAAGAAGATGGCTTAGACCAAAAACCAGTGACCATGATCTCAAGGCTCATGATACGCTGATAGTGCTAATTACACTTTTAGTACAACAATCTTGAGGCTGCATGGGTATCAGAACTAGACTTGCACAAGTCAGAGTCAACTTAAAGGTACAGGTGAGGGTGAAGTCTCTCTCAAGGTGTCTCAGAACAGATTCTTGGGTATGTATTTCCTTAATGTTCTGGCTGTCTGATGCCAGCCAGCTTCAGTCTGAGCACAGAACGTATGGTGTTTGAGCTTGTGAAAGGATTTTTCCAGGAACACCATGAAGACACTTTGCTCGTGGAGGCACCTAACCTTCAGACACCGGTCACTGCTTGCTTACTCTTTCATTCTCTCGGCCACATATCCCAGAGTTTGTGTAACACAGGCTAGATTTACAAGCCCTTTTCGGTAGTCTTAACTGCAAAAACTCACATATCCTAAGATCAGCTTTCATTCTGAAACTCAGATGTTAACTGAAATACTGTCTACACTACGTGTATCACATCAAACCGGCCTACTTTCGTGGAATGTAACGCATTGCCAACAAAGCCTACAGAAAGTGCCAGATGCCTCCTGTCTAGACCCTGGTACTGGCTCATTCAAGAGCACCCCGCCATGCACAACACTGTAAGGAGAATTAAATCAGGGCGTTCCCGTTTTCAATTCCACGTTATTCTGATCCAGTGGTGGGGAGCCAATACCACATGCACCCTAGCAGGCTGTCCATTTTTAAAAACTCTAAGAGCCAGGGATTTAGATCATTGGTTCTGCTGCCTGCCTCATAAGCACAAGGACCTGAGTTTAATCCCTGGTCCCAATAAATAAATAAAAACTCTAAAAGGTTCACCACCATCACTGCTCTACCCATACTATTTTTCATGTGTCAATACATTCTACAGGGTAAAATATACTATTTGTGTTTTTATTTTCTAAGTTGGAATAAAAATTAAACTAATTACAAATGGTATAGATTAAGACAACTTTCTGAAGACAAAACAGTTCATTTTAATCCTGTCAGAGATGAGAATCAGGAAGACTGTGAACATCAATCATTGTTTAAAAAGAAAAGCAAAATACTTACAGCCAACCATCATCATGGCCACTGAAAACATCTTCTCCACATCTGTGGTAGGAGCTATGTTTCCAAACCCTATGGTTGTAAGGCTTGTCATGGTAAAGTAGAGAGAGGACACATACAGAGAATCCTTGCTGGGTCCTCCTTCCCATATCCCTGCACTGGAATTGTATCGATACGGAGTCCCAATGCTCAAGGCCAGCTGGTACAGCCAGCTGTCTATCTGGATGGTGTTGGTGACTTCATCGATGACCTCGTAGTCTCCAATGCTATACCATATGCAGGCCAGCCAGTGGGCGACAAGTCCAAACACACACACGAGGAGTACAAGGACCGCAGCTCCATATTCTAGGTAATGGTCCAGCTTCCTGGCAACACGGCCCAATCGTAAGAGACGCACCACTTTTAAAGAACTGAAGAGACTGCTGATGCCCTGAATGAAAGAAAAGAAATGAAATCTCACTTTCAGAAAAGAAGAGGCTGCAGCCAACACAACAGGTCACTTCTGTCAACTTGATCACCCATTTGTATACTAGCAATGTACACATAAGAGGTCTGTCTGTAAGAAAACAGAAGAGCCAAAATAAAAAGCTTTTTTTAAAAATGCTAATTCCACCCTACTCAGAAGTGAGCTTTTTAAAAATTTTACTACACAAAACAATTTTCCATTAGAAAAGGACCACAAATTTATTTTCGTATGTGGAGTGTGAAATAACCAAATGAGAAACCTAAGTATAAATAAATTCAAGAGCAAAATAAAAGGCAGATAACATGAAACAGAAAGAGAGATCTTTTGCAAAAGGAAGGGGACCAGGAGATGGAAGGAGGGAGGGGAAGGGAACGGGATGAAAAAAGAATTAAGATGTGTTGTGCCAACTTCCCAACAGGAATGCAATCACCATGTACGACAAGCATGTACAAACTTTAAAAATTTAAAGAAAAAAACAAAGAAAATTGCTCAAGCATAATACATGCAGGGTACAGAAATAGGGATGATGAACCTGCTGTTTTAATTTTTCTTTCTATAAAATCTGTCCTCAGTCTTTTTATTTCTTACTTTATAGTAGTTATGAACATCAAAACTTCAGGAAAAAGAAACCTAGTCTTCTAAGAAGCAAGCAAGAAACCCTTCTGTACATACGAGGTGAATGAGCAAGTACCATTGCTGGTCCCACTGCTTCCTGCCATGGCTAGGGTAAACGCTAAGTTTATAGAGCTCTGACAAAAAGTGAAAAGAGCTGAACCGAGAGCTTCCTAATTCCTATCCTCTTCTAGCGACAGTCATAGAAATGAACACCAAAAGGAAGGAGCTTCGAGAAAATTGAGAAGCTTAAAATACTAAACAAAGCATTATACAAATGAAAGCACCACATAGTTTTTCTTAAATCTGGAAGAGCCCACAGCTACTTTTTGGAAGCATATAATACACCATGGGGCGGGGGGTCAGGGAGGACTCGATGCATTCCTGATGCGGATCACAGAAAGGCCCAGAGGGAAGTAAGAGCAGAGACCTGGGAAGCCGTCAGCTGATCATCAGAAAACCTAATCAAGCCTATGACTTCCTTCCTGCTAATTCTGTCTCCGAAAGGGTAGACAAGAACTTCAACAAAGTCCCTCAGCTTACTCAAAACTAACATGGAAGGACTGGCTGAGTCAGTGACCTGAGGCCCTGCAAGGTAAGAAGACTGAACACAGCTTGGAAAGTCTCTGGAATGGACCTATCTAAGCAATCACGAAGGAGGACAAACATAAGTATTTGTTGAGCACTTCTGAAGGCTGGTCTTTGCGGTTGAGCCCTGGGGACAGTAAGACAAATATATCCTGCTTCTGCTCTGAAAGAAGCCATTATCCAAATGCATGAAAATTTCAGAGTCCAATTTAAAAATAAAAACAACATTACTACAGGTACTACTTTATAGGTGGCTTGAATTTTTACAGGAACTGTGAGACTCCTGTTTAAGAGAAAAAGAAAAGTCACTTCTAGCTGAATTCCACTCTATAAAAACAAAACAGAAAAAACAGAGAAGAAATCCTAACTCCATTCTAACTAAAAAATAGCTACAACCCCAATACAGAATGTGAAGATTCAGAATATACTAGAATGAGGTTTAGTCTTGGAAGGATACGCTCTCCTCATCCTTAGCTGGCAATTTTCTCCACAATGAGCTGACCTGCCCTGAATGGGACAGTTCTACAGGTCACTATTTCAAAAGCACATTTCCTATAGCCATGTCCAACACTCCTTCAGGACGACAAAATGTTTTGTGAGCACTGTAAATGTCTTCTGCCCTGGGTTCCATGACAACACTTTCTCCAAGTTTTTAACCAGCTCCCTGACAGGTCCATCAAAATTGTCTTCTAAGGCTACTTCTCCATGCTTCTAGTACTGCCTTCCACTCTCTTCTGGTTTACGTACTCCATGTTCAAGTTCAAGTTCCACCTCGGATGATTCCTGGGTCTACTTAGCACAAAAATGCCCCTGCCTAAGTTTCTCACACATAGCCAAAGGCCTATTGCCTGTTTCCACTGGGATCTCTCTTGCTAACATGTCTGAAAAGGATCCTCATCCTCCAACTCCGTACTTAATGACATCATTACCCACCCCATCGCCTTGACCTCAGGTGGAGTCTGAGTTGCTCCCTTTCCCTGCCACAACCACCTGATTTTTATGGTCCAAAGTTGGGAAGATATATCACCCTGATTGCTTTCTACCAGTTTTCATTTTTATTGCTTTTTATATAAATTTTAATTTTATTGGTATATGTTTGCCATACCTAATAATTAAATTCCTCATGTGGAGTTGCTGTGTGTACATGAAGCATCTGAATCCTTTTTTATCCGTCCTTCCTCCCCCTCGCTCCACTTCTTGGTCCCCTTCCCTTTTTCAAAAGAGCTATCTCTCAGACCCTCTCTAGAGTGACTCTGCTGATCACAACTAGGACCCTCTTCAGCTGGAAGTAGCCAGAGCTGTCTTCGCCCTTTGCCGCCTCACAGCACTTAGGGGTACTTCTTCAGAGGGGGGAATATTGCAGATAGGTAAGTTCATTAGATATCTTGTAGGCAGTTAGACAGGGCCACCCTCAAGGAGCCAACACAGCGAGGAGCCAACATGGAGGACAGTCAAGACACATTCACTGGAGGCCAGAACTGTAAAAGGAGAGAAACTGCTGTACCCTTGTGCTTCCCTGGGGATAAGGAGCAGTGATTGATATTCTAAACAGGTATTACCTGGGTTGGGGGCTGAGGTCTTACCCAGCCTTTCCAGGAAACATCCCTGGCCCCCACCCTTACTGGAAATCCTTGTAGGCTTCCTACCTGACTTGCTCCCCCATTTGACCCCCACTTAATCAGTATTACCTGGGTGACTGTACTTGTCATCTTATTGGCTGGTCATGGTTTTGCCCACCTCATGCCCACCTTGTAATTTTCCACTGGGTCTTATAGTTTTGTTGGAGGACGGAGGACAGTCAAGACACATTCACTGGAGGCCAGAACTGTAAAAGGAGAGAAACTGCTGTACCCTTGTGCTTCCCTGGGGATAAGGAGCAGTGATTGATATTCTAAACAGGTATTACCTGGGTTGGGGGCTGAGGTCTTACCCAGCCTTTCCAGGAAACATCCCTGGCCCCCACCCTTACTGGAAATCCTTGTAGGCTTCCTACCTGACTTGCTCCCCCATTTGACCCCCACTTAATCAGTATTACCTGGGTGACTGTACTTGTCATCTTATTGGCTGGTCATGGTTTTGCCCACCTCATGCCCACCTTGTAATTTTCCACTGGGTCTTATAGTTTTGTTCCACATTGTACACGCCTCACCGCATGGCTCTGCTGTATTAAACATCTTGGAGAAGTGGGGTGAGCAGGCAACCCACTTTCTGGTCCTTCTTCTCTCTTAGACAGAAACCTTCTTTCCCTTAATAAACTGTTCCTACTCTTAAAAAAATAAAAACAGCTATCTCTCTATTTCCTACTATGTATCTTTTATTTTGCTCTTTATTTATATTTTGGATTTCTCATATAAGAGAAATCATGAGATATTTAAGCTTGTGTGTCTAATTTATTTCACTGAATATTATGGTCTCAAGGTACATACATTTTCCTAAAGATGGCTTGAATTTATCCTTTCTTATGGCAAAATGGTACTCCATTGTGTATAAATACCACATCTT
This sequence comes from Fukomys damarensis, assembly GCF_012274545.1. NCBI lineage: Eukaryota > Metazoa > Chordata > Mammalia > Rodentia > Bathyergidae > Fukomys > Fukomys damarensis. Next base: position 6,819,607 of record NW_022900933.1, read on the forward strand.
TATCCAACCATCTACCTAAAGACAGCACGGAGCACACCCTCCTAGGGCTCGCCGTGAAGATAAAGTGAGGCATCATCTCCTCTACAGGCCTCACCTCTGTGCACCCTGCCAGGTCACTTCACACTAGACCAGAGCTCCAGGAAAACCAAACTCCTCCAGGGTCCCAAACATCACCACAATTTTAACCTCTGCATTTGTCCGTGTGTTCCCTTCATCTTTTTATCAAACCGGGAACTGTTATTCAAAATTAATAATACCAAAAAAAACTATACTTTGTTGGAAAAGTCTGCTGCTTTGTATCAAAAAGAATGTCAGGCAATCATTATAATTCAAAATGAGATAACCTGATTTACACGTGTGGTAGAATATTTAAAACTTGAAACAATACAAATGCCCATGTCTCGTATAATACATACATAGGGTAGAGCACAGTCACTCATTAAAATGTTACCTAAACATAAACATGAACAGACTACAATTATACCCAACAACAAACATAAATCTGAAAAAGCACAAAGTGGAGCAAAAGCAAGGAAACACCAAAGAGTATATGCTGTATGATTCCATTATGAAGAATTCAAAAATAAATAGAACTACTCTACAGGGCTAGAAGCAGGGATGTGACACCCACTGCTGAAGGAGGGGTGGTGACCAGGAAGGGCAAGTGGAAATTTGGGGATTCCTGGTAATATTCCGCTTCCTAGACTGGCTACTAATTACTAGGTGTGTTCATACCGTGAAAATTCCTGGAGTTACGCATTAAGATACGTATACTTTTCTTTAACCATTTGATATTTAAATATAAAAAGACGTTGGCAGTCACAGCTCTTTTGTTTCATTGATGGTCCCCCCACCCCGTGACACATGATTCAGAGTAATGACTTACTCGTCGTATAATAGGGGGGTCATATGCAATACTGTATCTAAACTGAGATTTTTCTTATTTTACGCATTGTTTTCATAACCTTTAGACCAGGCTACAGATTTTAATTAATTAATTGTTGGCAGCTTTTACTGCCCTCATATGGTAAACAGGACACTTGAAACGTACTCGTCATCTCCTCCCACTTCTTTTAGAACAACTTCTTGAGTCTCTACTTCCCACCAGTCTTAACTGTTTATTCATTTCCTGCTTCATCTCACTCCACACTTTTCAATCCTTCTGCGTCCTCCTCTGCGCTTCAGTGGCTTTCCGCCTCTGTTCTAGCCTCTGGGCCCTTGGTACACAAAGCCGGGGGTTCCTCTGGTGGCAGAGAATATCAAAGGCATCCACAGACTTATGAGCTAAAGAAATGATGCTTGTAATTATTCACAAAATTTTGGAACAGTTTAGGTAGGCAAAAACAAGCTGATATAAATGCAGAAATCGTGCATGCATGTTTATGAGTACAGAATTTCACACTTCTATGACTTAAAGCAGAAGACAATATAGATAACTCAGAGGTCTCATTTTAAGTAAAACATTACCAGATAGGCAAGATACAGGTATGTAAATAAAATTTAATACAAAATTCTTGGGTCATATTACCTGATGCATTGGAAAGTACAAAGTATAAAAAGGTGTTCTACTTTTGCATGGAATGATGACAACAAATTCTCTATGAAAACAGAGAATTCCAAGTTATTACTCCATCTCTCTTATAAACATTTCTGAAATTCAAACTCACCTAATACCTTATTCTAGCCAACACACATGCGAATACCCCTTCCAGTAAGCTGACATTGGTGTTCCTTCATCAGTTCAGCTCCAACAACCTTTCCACTTCTCCTACGATATCCCCTACCATGGTCACAATGTGAAATTTGTCATAGCCTAAAAAGTGTTTTAGCTCTAATGTTTTGATTTGAATTATGCTACTCTCTCACCATATCCTCTTCTCTGTCAGATTCACTGACTCAATTACAAATCAGTAGTAGCTCAGTCTTGCGGAACCTCCACCCCCGTGACACGCAGTTTCCTATATCCTATCAACTGGCTTCATTCTCTACTCTCTTTATTACACAGCTCCTTAATTTTAATAACATCAATACCCTAGATTCCTTAGCATCCTTGAATCTTCATTATAACTTTTATCAAAATCTTGGCTTAATTACAGATTTCCTTTATGCTTATGTTAAGAATTTCTCAAGGGGTGAAGGGGGTGAAGGGAGGGCAGGGGAATGGGGAAAAAAAAGAACCAAAATACATCATGTAAAGATCCCAATGATGAATGTAACCGTATTGTTTGCCCTAAATGTACCAATAAATTTGAGGAAAAAAGTTTCTCAAGAACGTCATTCAATCATACAATAGAGCAGATTGTTTCCATTATAAATTCACTATAATCGACCTCAAAGCATTTCTCAATTTTGTAGAATTCTCATATGAATTTACCTAGTCATTATATTTCATACTTTCTGTACTCAATTCAAAACTCCAATCACTGTCTGATTGTATCCTTCCCACAGATGTTTAAATGTTTTATCTCCTTCTCATTAAAATGATAGTACTCGGCCAGGGATTTAGCTCAGCGGTTCGGTGGCCTGCCTCACAAGCGCAAGGACCCGACTTCAATCCCTGGTACCAAAAAGAAAAAAAAAAAAAGATAGTACTAATACACCCCCTCATCCTCTCACCATCAGACATCTGATTTAGGAAATCAGAAGGCAAGATTATTACAATTTCCTAGATACCCTATTCCTAATCTATCTTTAAATATCATCAACTTTAACTCAGCTATCTCTCAAATTCGTTTACTTCTCCCCATCTCCATTGCCATTACCATAGATCATGTTATTAGCAAACTTCTCCTGTGCTTCCAGGAATTTCCTAAATTTAAAGGTGCTCATTTGAACTCATTCAATCTGTCCTGATCACTAAAAAGTTAACTTTCAAAATCATTCCTAGAGTAAGATCATATGACAGCTTTTCATTACGCTAAAATATCTTTGGTTTACAAAGACGTGCACGGTCTAGTCAGTGTTTACACTCTAGCCTCATTCTTTACTTCTCTTCTGCTCACTCTCCACCCAATTTTCAGGTCTTTGTCTAATCCAGACTCTTGCAAACAGGTACTAAGTACTTGCTCTTTTTTCTAAATGAAATGTTCTATATCTCTCATGTGCTTGTCCTCAGCCTGTTTGGCTCTATTAGCACAGTCACTGTCTTCCTGAGAATCTTTCTTCCCAATCTACAACATACATAATCATTACATAACCTCAAAGAACCATGACATTTGTCTTCTTGTGACTGTGTGTACACATCTTATTTGTTCATTCTTTCATCCCTAACACACTCTCTAGAACTCTCTGGCACACAGTAGGCACACAAGCTTTTTTTAAAAGAATGAGTACACTAATACATAAATCTCTCATAATAATTTGACTTTTACAGCTCTGTGTTATAATAAATAATTAATAGCTGTTTGATCACTATGAGTAGACCTCATCGGCAACTGTACAAAAACCATAAAGTAAAACAAGCTCTGTTTCATAAGCGCTGGGTTCTTATTCTAAATAGATTTTATACATGAATGACTACATAGTCCATTTCCATTTCCTTTTGTAGAGTGCAATTTAAACACTGAAAGAAAATTGCAAACTACATTTGTTATCTGAACCTCTAACCCTGATAACAAATTCTATTGCCTCCTTCCTATTCAGAACTCACTTCTCCAGCTCATGCTACCAAGGACTCCACAGGGAAATAATCCTAATTACTCCAAGCATTAGCAAGTTTCCTTCAGTACAGGATCTGAATTTAAATAAGTTGTACATAACACCTATTTCAGCAAATTTATATCCCTACTGAACCACAACTGTATGCAGACAGACTGACAGAGATAGACAGAAAGAGAGAGAGAGAGGCAGATACAGAACAGGTATTACTTTTAGCAATAATCATGTACTTTTTAATGTCTCTTGCAGAAGATAATTTTCTTTAATATCGATTGGGGTTACAGTAAATATATAGCTCGATCAAAATATGCAACTGACAAAGAGTTGTATTTCCTAAAGCCTAGACTTTTTTTCAAATATTAATACATATACAAGCAAACCAAGATGGGAGATGCTTTAAATTCTTTTCCAGTAACTTGTACAGCCTCTAGAATAAAAACCAAACACTTTAACACAACCTTGCCTACCTCGCCAGTCTCACTCTGTGCGACTATCTTTGGCTCACTGCACTTTTTACATACAGGATTTCTTTCACTCTTTCAAAGAAAAAGTCACTCTTTCAACTGACGGACGTACAAACATGCTGTTTAAACAACTAACATACTAACCTCTCCTTTTGCCTGGTGAAATCCTACCCATCTTTCTTTTCTTTTTTTTTTTCCTCATTGAGTTTATTGGTACATTTTAGGTATACAGTACAGTTACATTCATCATTGGGCTCTTGTACCTTTACATGACAGGTCTTGGTTCTCTTTTTATCCCCCCTTATCCCTGCCCTCCCTTCACCCCCTTTTCCCTTCCCTATTTACAAATACTTTATTTCCATTTTTCCATTTTCTCATGTTTTTCTTTTTCTTTTCCCTTATTACCATTCCCCCCCTTCCTACTATTGAGTTTATTGGTACATTTTAGGTATACAGTACAGTTACATTCATCATTGGGCTCTTGTACCTTTACATGACAGGTCTTGGTTCTCTTTTTATCCCCCCTTATCCCTGCCCTCCCTTCACCCCCTTTTCCCTTCCCTATTTACAAATACTTTATTTCCATTTTTCCATTTTCTCATGTTTTTCTTTTTCTTTTCCCTTATTACCATTCCCCTACCCTTCCTACTTCCCCTACACCTTCAGCCCTTTTCTTCCTATTTCACATTGTCAATTATATCATTAAGGTCTCATACAGCTTGTGTGTAGATGTTCCCCCAAAGCCTCATGCAGTCAAAGATGGGGCTTACTGAAGGTAGCTGGATCTAGGGTGTGTGATGCTGGGGTCAAGGATGTGATGAGATTGGTTCACAGTGCCTTGCTACAATTAAGGATGCCCCTTCCTGGGTGTGAGTGCTGTCAGCCCTAAGGGCAAGTAGCCTGGATAAGATAAAAGGGGTAGAAAGAGGGCTGCCTATCCCTTGCTATTTTTTCAATACTTTGTTGCTTTGCTGCCTTCTATCCACCATGAACTGTTTCTCTTCTGCCATGCCACCCTGCCGTGGAGCCAGCCAGCTATAAACTGAAACCTCTACAAATTGTAAACTAAATAAACCTTTCTTTAACTTTGGGTGTCAGGTATTTTGTCTCCGCAACAGAAAAGTAACCAAGACAGAACTCTATCAAATGCACAGCAGATTCAAATGTTAATCTCATCCAGAAGTGCTTCAGAGACACACCCAGACATAATGCTTAATCTGGGCACCCACTGTTTTGCCAAGTTGAAAGATAAAATTAACCGTCCTGGTAAGCAAACTCATCAACACAAACAAAGAAGAAAAGCATACACACAGCACTAAGTGAATCACATTAATGGTGGAACATCCCAATAAAGATCTATAATCCCTGGAGAAATAGCTAGAATAGAAGGATGAACAGCTGTGTCCTGTATAAGTGGTCTTTTACCAACAATTTCAATGATGTGATATGAAATGTGTCATTACTGCAATAATAACAAGATGTTGAAGGAAATAATGTCAAAGCAAGATTGTGAAATACACGAAGAAAGTGATCAAAATGTAACTCCATGTTTTTATGCCTTTCCCTGCACACTGGCCTAGCCCCAACTTTCATTCTTATTCTAATATCAGAATTTGGCTGTGCCTTAGATCACAGACTCTTTTTTTTTTTTTTTT
>NW_022900933.1:6826459-6858661 GCF_012274545.1 Fukomys damarensis
CCTAACTTACTTTCCAGCAAGTTTAATGTTTCTGTTTTAATATTTAGATCTTTAATCCATTTGGATTTTAATTTAGTGCATGGCGAAAGATAAGGGTCTAATTTTAATCTGTGACAGGTTGATATCCAGTTTTTCCAACACCATTTATTAAAGAGGCTATCTTTCCTCCACTGAGGATGGTGAGCTCCTTTGTCGAAGATGAGGTAGCTGAGTACATCTGCATTTGTTTTTGTGTCTTCCAGTCTGTTCCATTGATCCTCAGGCCTATTTCTTTGCCAGTACCATGCTGTTTTTATCACAGTGGCTTTGTAGTATAGTTTCAAATTGGGAATTGTTACACCTGGTGCTCTTGACTCACCTTGATCTAGCACCACACCTTTTATCCTGTTGGTTAGCCTCTGTAGGAGGGTAGGAAACTAATTATAATAAGTAGTAGTTAGCAAACATAGATGGCCTCATCCCATTAATCAACCTCTCCACTCTTTGTTTCAGCAAAGCTGAGATCACTATCCCACCCGTATTGTAACAGTCTCTCTCCACTCTTACTATATACCTGAACAAAGTCTTCTGTGCTGTTCCGAACAATGTCTGATGTAATTATTCTCTTGCAGTTCCATGAAAATAGGGGAGAATTTGCATGCATGTTCATTGCTGAATCCCCATTACTTAGAATAAAGAAATAGCTCAGTGTATATTTTAGGAGTAAATGGAAAAGTGAAAGCAAGGAAGGCATTTTTTGCATTTAACAATTACTTTGAGAGAAAAATACATTATTCTTGAGCCATACCCATGTATTTCCCAATATCCTATCAAACCTGAGAAGTCAAGTGAAGTCATCATTAAATACACCATCAAGCAGAAATACAATTAAGCTAGTGGTCAATACTTGTGAAATAAATCTAGCCTACAGGCTATGCTGACAGACTTCTATACACGGGAACTCTGTATTTCCTAAAAACAATCACACTCTTTACTAGGCAACATTTTCATTGAATATACATGCTATTATCCAACTTCTAGCAGGACTATGCTAAGTATAAAATTCAACTTATCTAAAAATTATAATTATGGTACAGTAATTGTTGCCCAGGCTGCTGCAATCTAGACCTGTTCGTTAACAGGGGCTAAAATAATTGCAATGTCTACAAAATCGCAAACAAAACTTTCTGGGTAAAACCATTTATAACTCCATACAATCCGCTGTACAAATGCAACAACTGAAGACAGCTGATTTTTATTAACCCACTGACCTAAATACAAACAACCACAGTGAAAACTAGCAGCTTCCAGAACAATGCATCCAGAATTTTATTGTAAAGTCCATGTTTGCATCTTCTGACTATGGATGAAACTATTAATGAAATAATTAATGAAACATTCTCACTCACAGTGGACGGCCAAGGACCATGCTTGAGATGGGCAGACTCAAAGTGTACAGGGAAGGAATGGCTGCTGCTCAGTGAGGCATCATTAGGGACCCTCTTCTGCGGGAACTGACCTCACAGGTCTGTGTAGCAATCCACACAGCTGCACTTCTTCTGCCCAGCATCCCCCAGGAGACAACTCAAATCTTGGAAAACTTATTGGCAGGTGCTAGAGCCATCTTGAATTAAAAACCTTAAAAACTGAAATTACCCCGCAAATCGAACACTGACGACTCAAAGAATATGTTGTTTATGTTAACATGACTTTATTCTACTCTTCTACCTCTTAGAATTACTATTTTTCTATGTCTTTCTTGCTCAAATAAATAGCTTGATTTTTCATTACCCGAATGTCCCAAGGATTCATTAATTCTGTAGTGGAAAACATCAGCAGACAGCTTATGCTCTCATATTTTTTTAACTCTTTCCTTCAAAACTTTCACCTTAAGGCTAGAGCTATCAAAGGTAGGGCAAGTGGTTGGCATCCATGAAGGCCTAAATGTAATGCCCAGCAACAAAAATAATTACTTAAATAAAATCCATCTTACTGTTTCTATCAATCCTGCACTATTGTATCATACCCTTGAACTCTACCCAATTCTAATAAAGCCCACTCCCCAAACCTCTCCCTGCTTTTGAAGAACCACTTTACATCAAACTTGAAACTCTTAAACAAATTCTGTCCTAGTTTTTCCACATGAAGACACTGCCAAGCTGTACAAGGCAGTGCTTCCCTTACTTTGGTTAGAAATTAATTCAGTTCAGCTTTACATTATCAGCAGGCTGTACTGATCATATTCAGGGCTTATATTCAGCTTTTGATAGCAGCTTCATATCAAATGATCTCACCTAACCCAATACCTTTATAACAACAGTGTAGGCATTTTAGAGTTCCACACAGGATAGTTAGACTTGTGTAATTCAAGGGACCCTTAAGTTTCCTTATGCTCTTCAAGTTCCTTATAGTCCATTAAAAATTCCTTGAAGCTTAGGAGCCATGTTCAATTTCCTGATAAAGGCTTCTCTAGTATAAGCCTAGAAACGTAAGTGATAAGTTTCTTTCATCAGTTCCCAGGTAACAAAGAAGACAACTGACCAAAGAAGAAATTCTCATGAACACTAGAAATAGCTTATTAAACATTTACCAACAATGTCTAATAAATAACCTTTGTTAAAGTGAAGAAATATACAAAGTATAAGCACATTCTTATAGGTTGGCATTTGTGTTAAAGAAGTAACATCATAGAATGAAATGAAATAATAAAAAGGCCAAATGCAGTAGTTCCATTAGAAGTTTTTCCACAAAATAGTAAAAAAACTATGACTCCTGAAGAATGGAATAATTATTGCACAAAAAGACAAAGAGCTTCATGCTAGCATCCACAGCTAAGATAAATTTTTAAGTGATCAAAGCATATAGATTGTTTTATTTCTCAACCTTCTTTGTCTTTATATGAGCACATTCCCTAATGTTTAACAATAAGAAGCATTCATCATGCATGAAGATAAATACAGACAAAAGTTTTTTCTTACATAAACAACAAAATCAAATAAAGGAGCTTCAGTGCTATTCTCATGGTTTTCTATCTCCTATTCTCTCACAGCTAATTCCTTCAGTGAGGCAGACTTCTTTGTCTCAGTGGAAAATTCATACAGATGTGTTCCTGTAACATCACCACAATTTTCAAATATGAGATGAGTATCTATCATTAAATGTGGGTATTGACCTTGATAACATTCTCTGTCCTCAATCTCCACCAGGAGTAAAACTTAGAAGCTCAGACCACAGCCGTCAGACTGCACGTTAGCTCCTGGGCTGACTCTTACCACTCTCCAATTCTTTTCCCCACCTCCACCTTCACCTTGACCCCTCTTTTATGAATACCATTCATAGCTTGTGAGCAAGTTTTTCTCTCAAACTAGAAGGTAGGTAGGCTTCCATTCAGAGACTATGTCTTCATTCTCTTTTTGCATATTTGTCCACATATTTGTCCACAATATTTGTCCACTTCCACCCAGGGGGAAGTCCCAGCTTAGGCGTCTAAACTCTAAGATCATCACTAAACACACATGAAAAGACAAAAGATCAGGCTATCTAACTAGAATGTTTTTACAAAAAAATATGTGTACAAAGGTCCTCACAAGAGGAGATGTAAGCACGGTGGCCAAAGAACAGTGAATGCCAGGCTCTCTGGGAGTCTAGAGTACAGCTAAGATTATGCCACAAAGATTTCCACCTGGTCCTACCACTATTAACAAGAAACTGGTCTACTTAGAAAACATAATAAGGCTTAATACCTCAATCAAGTCAGAACAAATATTTATAGGATGGATGGCAACTATGTGTCAGGCATCACAGTGAGCCCTCAGACCCAGGAAGAGAGGAATATCTGCCTTGGGGAAGTATGAGGCCTGCTCCATTCCTCCAGAAACCAGCACAGCGCCTAACCCTAAATTGTCTAAAGATCTTTGTTGTATTAAAATTCTTTATTACAACTGGAAGATGAAATAGGTATTGGTAAACCATTAATCCAATAAGAAATAAAATATAAATTATTTTTACTATTATCCAAATCACTACAGTTCTTAAAAGGAATAGAGATCATACAATGTCTGCCTTCAAAGCACACTGGAATTAAACATGAAATCAGTAACAGAATGATACCTGGAAAAATCTCCCCAATATTTGATGGTTAGATGACACATTTCTAAATAACATGAGTCAAAGGAGAAATCTGAAGAAATATTTAAAACATTCTGAGTTATATGAAAATGAAAATGTAACTTAACAAAACGTGTGGCATAGAGTGAATGCAGTGGTTAGAGGGAAATTTATAGTGCTGAATGCATACATTGGAAAAGAAGAAAGACACAATGTCAATTATCTAAACATCCACCTTAGCTAGAAATGGAAAGCTAATTAAATCTAAAGAAGAATAAATGAAATAATAAAATTAGAACAGATCCATATAATTGAAAACAAGTAATCAATAAAGAAAAGTCAACAAAACCAAAAGCTGGCTCTTAAAAATTCAATACAATAAATAAGCTTATAGCTGGCTAGTTAAGAAAAAGAGAAAAGATACAAATTACTAACATCAGAAATGAAAGAGGAAACGTCCTCGAAGAACTATAGATCCCATGGACATTAAGAGATTAATTGAGAAATATTATGAACAATTCTATGTTAGCAAATTTAAGAATTTAGACAAAATGGATCACTTCCTTAAAAGACACCTCTGCTAAAATTCACAAAAAGGAATAGACAATCTAAATAGAACTATATTTATTACATAAACTGAGTCAATAATTGATAAACTCCAAAACAGGAAGCCTCAGGCCTAGATAAGTTCACAAGTGAATTCTCTCAGATAGCTAAGGAAGAATTTATATCAATTCTCTACTATCTCTTCCAGAATGCAGAAGTAGAAAATACTTCCTAACTCATTTTATGAAATCAGCATTTCACTAAAGCCAAAGATATTACAAGAAAGCTATAGACTAATTTCACTCATGAACATAGATGCCAAAATCCTCAACAATATATTAGCAAACTGAACCCATAAATGGATAAAAAATTATATATGAGCAAGTGGAGATAACCCAGGAATGCAAGACTGGGTCAATACATGAAAATTAATCAGTGTAATCTATCTCATCAACAGGCAAACAAGGGAAAACTGCATGCTCATTTCAACAGATATAGAAGCCAGGGATTTAGCTCAGAGGTTCCGCCATCTGCCTCTCAACAGATATAGAAAAAGCATTAGACACAATTGAATGCCTATTCATGATTTAGGGTGAAAAAACATAAAACTAGGAATAGAGAGAAACTTCTCTAACTTGATAAAAAAAAATCTATAAAAACCACGACAAACATACTTATTAGTGAAGCTTTTGCCCTATGATCAGGAAGCAGGCAAGGATGTTCCACCTCCTCCACTTTTTTTCACCATCATTCTGAAAACACTGGCCAATTCAATAAGACCAAAAAAAAAGGAAATAAAAGATACACCTATTACTACAAATTGTGCCACTATGAACATGGATGCAAGCAGCCCAAATGCCCATCAACAGGAGACTGGATAAAGAATACGTGGGTTTTTTATAAAATGGGGTACTACTCATCCACAAAAAAATGAGAATTTAGAGACATTTATAGTTAAATGGATGCACATTGAGACAATAGTCTTAAGTGAAATAAGTAGGACACATATGTGTAATTACCAAATTGTTGCTCTAGTGTGAGAAACTGAAAATGTAAATAAGGACTAAAAGGTATAACAGATAAAGTGAAACAGGAAGAAAAGGGGCAAAGGGGAAGGGAAAATGGAGGGGTGGGGAAAGGAAAGAAGGGAATAGAATTAATAAGATAAAATGAAAAAATGGAAACAAAGACTTTGTAGATAGGCAGGGATAGAAGGGTAAGAGGGAGGGCAGGGGAATGGGGAAAAAATAAGAACCAAGATGGATTGGGTAAAGGTGCAAATTTCCCAGTGATGAATGTCATTATATCGTATACCTAAAATGTGCAATCAAATTAATTTTAAAAAAATAAAAATAAAAATTTAAAAAGATACACTATTTGGAAACTAAGAAATACAATGTTCTTTGTTCAACAATGACATGGTTCTTTATGTAGAAAATATGAATGGATTAACAAAAAAGAAACCCTGGAACTAATAAATGAATATAACATGTTTGCAGGATATAAGATTAATATTAAAAGGACAATTGCCTTCCTATGCACCAGAAATGCGCAAGAGGTATTTGAAACTTAAACAATGCCATTTAAGTTAGTACTGTCAAAACTGAAATAGTTCAGCAGAACAAAATGTGTATAATACATAAATGAGGAAATTCTGATAAAAGATATCCAAGGACAAAATAAATGAAGAGCTATTCATGGATAGTAAAACTCAGTATCATCAAAATGACAGTTCTTCCAAATTTGAATGATAAATACAACAAAATCTTCATCAAAATCCTACTGCATTATTTAGTGGATGTCAACAAATCTACTTTAAAGACCACATATAAAGGTAAAAATGTCACACTAGCCAACACAATATTGAAGGAGAACAACAAGTGAGAGGCCTGACTGACGCTACCTGACGTCAGATTACCTTAGAGCTATAGCAGCTGGAAGGGTACGACATTGGAGAAAGAACAGACAACAACAGAAACAGAACTCAGCAAGAGACCCACATAAGTGCTGTTGACTGACTTCTGACAACAGAGCATACAATGTCTTTTCAACAAATGGCCACAGTAAAACTGGACATCCACATGTAAAGAGAATCTAGACACAGACACTGCACCCTTCAAAAATTAACTCAAAGTAGACCACATACTTAAGCTTGTGGATCTGGTTTATTTTGCTTAACATTGGGATCTTGAGTTGCATTCATTCTCCTACAAATGACTCAAGTTAATCTAATCTTTATGACAAAGTCATACTCCATTGTGTGTAATACCCCATTTCTGTATCCATTCATCGCTATAAAGAGCAAAAGAAGATACATAATAGGAGGTAGGAAGACAAATTTTCCTCAAAGGGGAAGAGGATCAGAGATGGAGGGAGGGGTGAGGGAGGGAAAGGAAAGGGGATAAAAAATAAATCAAGATGCATTATGTATGCATACCAACTCCACAAAGGAATGCAAACATTATATACTGCAAATATGTACTAATAAAGCAATGTTTCATAAAACAAGTGCTGGGGATACAGCTCAGTGCAAAGGCCCTGAGTTCAATCTTCAGTATCAAAAAAAAGAAAGACCATATCCATGAAAACCTAAAAGCATAAAAACTCTAGACAATAATATGTCTGTCCATTTTCTGTTGCTAACACAATACTTTAGACTGAGTCTTATAAAGACTAAGACTGAGACTTATATTGACTGAGAATTATAAAGAAATTTTTTGGTTTGTGGTTCTTGTTCAAGGTTATGGGGTCACATCCGATGGTAGCCTTCTCAAGTCAGTCTTGAGGCAGCTCAGGATGTCACATGACAAGAGCATGAGAGCACACAAGAGGCCTCGACAAACTGGCTTTTACAGTATATCTACTCTTCAGATAACCCATTAGTTCATCAATCCGCTCATCTCATAAATGGATTCATTCATTCCTGGGGATAGAGCCCAGTGCACTTCTAAAATGTCCCACCTGGTCCCGCCTCTTAATATCCCATAATGAGGGTTAAATTTCAACATTAGTTTTCAAGAGAAACAAAATATATTCAAACCATAGCAAGAAAAGAAAATCTAACTTACTTTGCTCATGATAACCTTCTAGATACAACTTTTTAGACACAAACCATGCAACAAATAACTGATAAGCTGGAATTCATTAAAACTGAAAACTCTGCTTTGTGAAAGGTATCAAGAGAATGAGAAGACATGCCACACACTGGGAGAAAATATTTACAAAATACTTATATGAACTTTATCCAAAACACACAAAGAACTCTAGAAATTCACTTCATAAATGGACAAAAGATCAGAAAAGATACCTCATCAAAGAAGGTATTTCACTGACAAATATGCAGATGAAAAGATGTTCAAAATCATTATGGAATTACAAATTAAAATGATATAACACAATAATCTACTAGAATGGCCAACATCCAAAACACTGGCACCACCAAATGTTAGCCAGGATGGAGAAAAGAAGAAACTTTTATGCATTGCTTATGAGAATGTACAACGGCTCAGCCACCTTGAAAGACAGTTTGGCAGTTTTCTAAAAAACTAAGCACATTCTTACCATATGATCCGGCAACAGTGCTCCTTGGTACTACTCAAATGTGTTGGAAACCTATATGCACATATAAATCCACACATAAATGTTTATGGCAGCTTTACTCATAATTGACACACCTGGAAGCAGCCAAGAATAAATAAACAAACTATGGCACATCCAGTGAAGTATCATTCAGCCTTAAAAACAATGAGCGATTGAGGTTTAAAAAGACAAGAAAAAAACAGAAGTGCATATTATGAAATGAAAAATGCCAATAAGAAAATGTTACAAACTATCCAGGCACTACTGGGAGGTCCTGTGGACCTTTAATAGGCAGGGCTTAAAGGGAGGTGTTTAGGCCACAGGCCATGGAAGTCTTCTTGTTCTCCCCTGCCCCTCTGTTCCTGGCTCCAGATGTGAGTACTCCACCACCTGCTCCCACCCTGCCATCCGCCAGCCTCATCAGGGATCCAAAGAAAGGAGGGTGTCCAATATTTCAGTTAAACCTCCAAAACTATGAGGAAAATAAACTTCTGTTCACTTCCTAATTAGCCTGCCTCGGGGATTTCATTATAGTAACACAACTAACAAGTACATCCCCATGCCTTCCATCCATCCACATTTTCAGCATTTTTCAAAAACATATTGTTAACTATAGTCACCATGCTGTAAAATAGATATCCTGAGCTAATCTCTCCCACCTAACTGAAATTTTCCATCTTTTAACCAACCTCTCCCAACCACCCTTCGATTTCCCTAGTCCCTGGTAAACACCATTCAACTCTCTATTTATGAGATTAACCTTTTGGAATCCACTGAGAGGTTATTTCTATTAAAATCTTTATGACTATTTTCTAAATCAGTGTTTCCCAATCCCCAGGCCATGGATGAGTATTGGTCGATGGCCTGTTAGGAAACAGATCACAGCAAGAGGTGAGCGGTATGCCAACCACAAAGTTTATCTGTATCTTCAGCTGCCACCATCAGATCAGCAGTAGCATTAGATTCTCAGAGGAATACAAACCCTACTGTGAACTGTACATACATTGGAGGGATCCAGGATGAGTGCTCCTGGGAATCATTCCAAATCCATCCCTCCCCCTGCCACTTCTCATGGAAAAACTGTCTTCCACAAAACCTACCCCTGGGACCAAAAACTTGGGAACTGTTGTTCTAAATAACTACAGTCATAATATACTGATATAATAAGTGAAATACTGCTTATTGTTGCTTTATCATATTAGTATTTTCAAAATTAATTCCTTTTAACCATCTCCAGAGGGTAAATTTGAAATAAATAAATGTACTTTTAAAAGCTACACGTAAGTTGAATCTAAAACTGAAAATGAATTACTGCGATTCCTCTTTTCCATAATTTTTAAGGTAACAATTACATTAACAGTATCAAAATACAACATCTATATATGACATTTGGAGAAATAAATTTTAATATCATTTTAGTTCACTGAAAGTAGAAATTTTATGGAAAAAGTCATCAAAGAAAAGTTTTGACTTAACTACCAATACACATAGAGTAAAAAGGTCATTAGCAACAATGTAGTAAAGAATTTTTCATCTGAATAGTTTAATAAAAACAGAGAAGAAGCTTTAAGAAAAATAATTTAATAACATTATTATGAAAACATTTTAATAATAGAGATATTCTATATTGACTGTTATATATTATTAACTGAGATTAATCATATTTAGTTAGATAATAAGAAGCTGTGAACACAGAGATAGATCTTTTAAGATATTGCACATTTTAAATATTTCCACTCTCACAGATAACACTGAAAGAGCAGAGTCTTCCATTAAACCCCACATAAGAATTCAATACCATCTCTTTCCACAAATGCACGCAGACAATATTTACAGCAAAAGCAGAAACCAAAATGGCAAAAATTCAAGAACCATTTCTCCGTGGGGTTTCATCATCTTTGTTAACTCTAGCATTATTCTCATCTGGTTCAGGAGGAAAGGAGCCCATGGATCCACAATTTTAAAATATCGCCATTTCTCAAAGAAAATATATCTACTTTATCACCTACTGGCTCCAAAAGCAGCTATTTTGCTTCTCCTCTACCTCCTCCATTCACAACCTTTCACCACAGCCATTTTTCTAGTAATCAGCACGTTCAAACGGAAATCATGGGGGAAAGTAGATGAAACGCAACGGAGGGTAATCAAATACAACTTTTACAGGTGTTTAATACAATGAGATTTCAAAGTGGTGGCTACAAAGATGTTCATATCATCTGTGCAATCTTTTCATCCTGATGTTCTCAGAACATATGATCCACAGTAGTCAGACCCACAAAACCAAAAACAACTTACCTCATCCACATTTTCAAAGGCATTGATGATGTCATAAGGTAAACAAGACAGCAGATCAATCACGAACCAAGTTTTCAGGTAGTTCATCCTTATGAGTTTAGGATCAGAAATGACCTCTCCACCAGGCCCCACAAAAGTGGTGTGGAAATTTAAAACAATATCAACCAGAAAAATAACATCCACCACACTGTCCAGCACCAGCCAGGCTATATTGTTCTGCTTTGTTTTGAAAGAAACGTTGTAAGGAACCATAATGGCCGTGTAGAAGGTAAGAATTAAAATCACCCAATCCCACGTAGTTTTAAAAGCACAGTAGTGTAAAATAATGTGTGGTGGTGTCTTTGGAGCTTCTTGTTTATACTGAGGAAGGATATCTGATCCCAGCTGAAGAACCTAAAAGAGAGAAAAAGTATCTATGAACAACTTGCCCATCTCTGCACACCTGGCGGTGAAGTAAAACTGTCAAAGCACAGCCCATTTGTCCTCACTGCTTGCTTCAAGGCCAGGCATGCTACATAGCTTTGTCTCCATCTTGAGAATTGTCCCACATTGAAATTGGTTCAAAGCAAGTCACTCCAGCTGGGGATTTGGCTCAGTGGTTGTGGCGCCTGCATTTCAAGCACAAGGACCTGAGTTCAATCCCCAGTACCAAAAAAAAAAAAAAAAAGAAAAAAGAACAGAAAAACAAAGCAAGTCACTCCAAGACCAACTACTTCAAGGAAGTTGGTCTCTTTACTTCTCCACCTGCCTTGCTCTCCAGCGGCCAAGACTGGCCAGCGACACCCGGGCCTTCTGAACCCAACTTCACAGGCCTGCCTGGAACCACTTTGCTTTTCACAGTATGTGTGATTCACCTTACCCATTATTCACACATAGTTAGAGAAGTATTTGATTCTGGCAGCTTTGCTGAACCCCACGGCCCCACTGTTGGTGGCCTCGCTACTGAGAAAGTCAGCAAGCACTCTGTTGATTAGCATAGTAGTATATGGAATTGGGTTATGCAATAGCCGGCTTTTTTCCTTTTCTCCCTAAACGGGGACATAAAGAGTTTCCTGCCAGATGCAAATTCCCTACAGGAAAAAATGCTAAATACTCAGGTTTACTTCTCCATACCTCTTGGATAAATGAAAACATTTTAGTCCAAGACTGTATGAACCTTAATTTATTCTGTTTAAGTCTAATTAAAGAAACCAAGAAAAAGCAGATGTCAAAGCAAGGGGAGAGTCTTGGGGACCCCTGGATGAATGGGACAAACGGGGGACTTAGCACTGTCTTCTGAAACTGAAAGCTGGAAATTGTAGAAGGATTGAAGAAGCACATCAAAAACCTCTGTTCCAATGTTCCACATCACTGGTCATTCAAGAGATGCAGATGAAAACAACCCTGAGATTCCACCTCACCCCACAAAGAATGGCAGCTATGAAGAAATCAATCAATAACAAATGTTGGCGGGGTTGCAGGAAGAAAGGAACCCTTTTCCACTGCTGGTGGGAGTGCAGACTGGTGCAACCACTATGGAAATCAATATGGAGATACCTCAAAGAGCTGGGACTAGGGGTTCCATTTGACCCAGCCATCCCTCTGCTGGGTATCTTTCCAAAAGGATTAAAAGATTCATACCACAGAGATATATGCGCACCCATGTTTATAGCGGCACAGTTTGTAATAGCTAAAACTTGGAAACAGCCCAACTGCCCATCAACAGGAGACTGGACAAAGAAAAATGTGGTTTTTCTATAAAATGGACTACTACTCAACCACAAAGAAAAACTACAGACATTTACAGCTAAATGGATGCACACTGAGGTGAAACTCTTAAGTGAAATAAATAGGACACACACATGTAGAAATACAGAATAGTTTCTCTAGTGTGAAAACTAAAGTGTAAATAAGATCCAAATTGATTGACAAGGTGAAAGAGGAAGAAAAGGGATAAAGAAGTAGGAGAAGTGTAAAGGATAGGGGAAAGGAAAGAAGGGGGAAAAAATATGAGAAAAGGACAAAATGGAAACAGTCTTTTAAACAGGGGAGGGGGGTGAGGGAGGGTAGGAGTGCGGGGAAAAAATGAGAACCAAGACCTGTCATGTAAAGGTACAAGATCCCAATCATGAATGCAACTGTAATGTATACCTAAAATGTCCCAATAAACTTAATAAAAAAATTTTTAATTAAAAAAAGTCTCTGCTCCATCCCATCAAGCTCAGAATAATATGTGTTGAAGAATTTTCTAAGTGGGAACTTGGTGTTTTGGGTTTTGTTTTGTTGTTATGTTGATGGCGGTGGTAGTTTTGCATATAAGTGAATAAATTTTACTTTGCAATTTTTATTCATGTATTTTTTTACTTCTAAAGGTTTTTGTTTTGTTTTGTTAAATAACACTTCCAACAGACTTTGCCCAACTTACCCAACTAATTATTCAGTGTCTCTAGAACTAATGGAACCCAGGAGGTAGGAGATGAAGAGTCTAAATCATAAATGCATTAAACATTTGAGTGCAGAAGCAGATATAAACAGAAGTACTCATTAGCATGTAACTGTGGGTTATACAGCACAAAGCAAAACAAATATACAGGCATCTTTTGAAACTTGAGAGACTATCCTAAAATTTCTCTCATAAATTGAAGTTACATAACTGATTACCAAGTATACAACATCTATTCTTACTATTTTCAACATGAAATATTTTAGTAGGAGGGTTATAAAAAAGTATTTTCAGGATCTTTTATGTATTTGCCTATATTGCCAGTGCCCCGTGAATATTTTTCTCATAAATTCTTTTTTGTTTGTTTGGTTTATTTTTGTTTTGTTTTTGGAGATAGGGTCTCACTATGTAGTTCAGGCTGGCCTTGAATTTGCAGCAATCCTCCTGCCTCAGTCTCCCCAGTGCTGGGATTATAGGCATGTGCCACCACACCCAGCCTGTAAATTCTTAAATTACTTAGCAACAAATTATTCTACCAGGACTATGAGCTTTGTGTTGTGACAGGGTTTTAAATGTAAAGAACTGTACATAAGAATGGCTTCTCTTTTTGTCTTTCAGCAATTGGTCTATCAGTTCCAACTTCACTGCGGGAACCAGGGAAATTTCCTTCTCACACAGTGTTACTATTTTTAAATTAATTTTATTGGTACATTTTATGTATACAACATAGTGACATTCATCATTGGAAATTTGCACCTTACATAATCTATCTTGGTTCTTATTTTTTCCCCATTCCCCAGCCCTCAATTCAACCCCTCTGTCCTTCCCTATTTACAAAGAATTTGTTTTTTTTCATTTCTCATATTAATTCCATTCCCTTCTCTTTTCCCCACCCCTCCCATTTCCCCTTCCCCTTTGTCCCTTTTCTTCCTGTTTCACATTATCTATTATACCTTTTAGTCCTGATTTATACTTTTAGTTTCTCAAACCAGAGAAATTATTCAGTATTTACACGTGTTCTGTTTATTTCACTTAAGAGTACCACCTCAGTGTGCATCCATTCAGCTATAAATGTCTCTAATTTCTCATTTTTTGTGACTGAGCAGTACTCCATTTTATTTAAAGCACATACACATCTTCTTTATCCAGTCTCGTACTGATGGGCAGTTGGGCTGCTTCCTAGTTTTAGCTGTCACAAATTCGGCTGCTATGAACATGGGTGCACATATATCACTGTAATGATTCTTTTAATTCTTTGGGGAAGAAACAGGGAAATAGCTGGGTCAAATGGGACCTCCAATCCTAGTTCTTTGAGGTATCTCCATACTGATTTCCGCAGTGGTGGCTCCAGTCCGCACTCCCACCAGCAGTGGGGCAGGATTCCTCTTTCCCCACAGCCCCGCCAGCATTAGTTACTCACTGATTTCATGACAGCAGCCATTCTTTATGCGTGAGGTGGAATCTCAGTGCTGTTTTCATTTGCATCTCTCAAATAACCAGTGATGTTGAACACTTTTTCATATATTTATTTTCTATTCCTACTTCTTTGTCTGAGAAACATCTGTTCATTTCAGATGGCCACTTTTGGATTGGGTCTTTAAATTTAGGAAGTCTGATTTTTTTAAGTTCTTTATATATTCCAGATAGTAGACCTTTGTCTGAAAAATATCTGATAAACATTTTTTCCTACATTGTGGGCTGTCTCTTCACACTGTTGGTGGTTTCTCTTGCTGTACAGAAACATTTTAATATGAAGAGATCCCGTTTGTTGATTGTGCTAATTCATGAGCAACTGAGGTTTTGTTCATAAAATCTTTTTCTACACCAGTGTCTTCAAGAGATCTACCTAACCTCTCTTCCAGCCAATTTAGGGTTTCTGTTTTAATATTTAGATCTTTAATCTATTTTTATTTTAGTTTAGTGCATGGTGAGAGATATATGTCTAATTTTAATCTTTGGCAAGTTGAAATCCTGTTTTTCCAGCACCATTTATTAAAGAGGCTATCTTTCCTCCAGTGAGGGTGTTTGGCTCCCTTGTCGAAGACGAGGCAGCTGAGTGTGCCTGGAGTTGTTTCTGCATCTTCTAATCTGTTCTCCTGGTCCTCACATCTGTTTCTTTGCCAGTACCATGCTGTTTTTATCACAGTAGCTTTGTAGTATAGTTTGAAGTTGGGATTGTGATGCCCCCTACCTTATCTTTATTGTGTAGAATTGCTTCTGTTATTTTAGGTCTCTTCTTGTTCCAAATGAATTTTTGGATTGTTTTCTCAAGGTCTGTGAAGCATGCTGCTGGAATTTCAATTGGGATTACATTGAGTCTATATAGAAATTTTGGAAGTATGGTCATTTTACCATTTATATCTACATAAAGTAGTTTGATCACAAAGAAATCAAATTTGGGAAATAAGAAAAAACTGAGGGTAAGGGGTATTACTACCTACACATGGGCCACAGGACCCCATCTTCCTGCTAAAAAAAATTAAAAATATATTTTATAACTATACTGGTACAAAGAAAAATATATTAATATTATATATTTCTGCTTAAACATTCTTTTTTCTTTTGCTTTTAATAGAAATCAAAATGCTGCTTTAAGTGTTGTGGGCCCTAGACACCGCCTGCTGTGTTAATGAACATGTCCCTGCCCAGTACTGCGGAAAAATGAAAAACCTCTGCTCTCACTCCCGAGTTTAGTATGTCTAAAATCTGACTACGCATTAGCACCACCTGGAGAGCTTGTAAAACATACAATATACTCCCACCTAAACCCCACCTCAAAGAATGACTGAACTGGTCTTGTGTGGGCTCTGTATTTTCAAAGCCTTCCAGGAGGTGCTGACAATGTACAGATCAGACGAGATCCTCGCCTTATATTTAGCCATCCCCAAACCGATTATTTAGACAGTGACGAACATATCGAAAAGGTTCTCAAAATGTGAGATGAGGAGGAGGAAGAGCAAGAATAGGAGGAGAGAAAAGGCTGTTGTAGGAAGAGGAGATGGAGGAGGAAGAGAAAGGAAAGAAAGGGGCAACAATAACAAAGACAGCCACGCGTGCGTTTAGGTATCACTCTTTCTTGTGAGCAGCCATCATCACCGGGCTCCACAACTGGGTTCTGTTATGAGGCAATGAGTAATAATTCTTCCCTTTCACTATTTCATTGCACCTTCATAAGCCATAAGCCTTGGATGAAGAAAGGATGAAATCACCCTTTTGATGTATTGTATCAATACACACACATTCTTCCTCTTTGAAGATCTGAGAGCACTGACTCTAACGGAGTTGGGCCCACTGTCAAGGCTAGGATGTGTGTATTTATCTCCCTGCAGCATAAATGTGAACCAGCTGAAGACCATCAGCACAATGCCAATGCTTGTGGAAAGTCAATTAACTTCTTATGTGGAGACTAGAATCTTTCCAACTGGGGTTGAGCTCCAAAATTAGGAGATAGGTGAAACTGAGTTCAAATTCACATCTTAGGAAAAGAGAAAAAGCCTAAATTCCACAGCAAAACCAGATACTTTACTTGAGCAAATTATATAAATCTTTGGGATAACCGGAAAAACAACCTTCTTGTGTTAAGTTGGTACTGCTTTTGAATATGTTTTTGAAAGTCTAAGGACACAGTGCCATCAAAAATCTAGGATTTCTAAGTGTTCCCTTGACATAGATTAACAACAAGAACAAATCCTGAGTTATTCAGCGGGCTAAGATAGAGAGTTTTCTTCTCTAGGGAAACCTTTTTCTTGTTCTTATCCAGTAACATAATATGGGAAGGGAAATGTGTGAATAAGGTATAGTTGATCAAGACCCAGGAGAATTCATGACTATAAAATTCAACAGCCACAGAAACTAGCTCTTATTCTTCAGGCGGATTTGGATTTAGACATGGACAACTTCAGGCAAACAAGAAGGTGGTATCAAAAACAAGTAGTACTTAATAACAGGCACCGCTGAAAAACTAAGTTGTATCTAATCATTTTAAATAGTGTTCTAATTTCATATAACCTTTTTAATTTTACAAATAATTACAGTAACAGTGATGTTAATGTCTTATTTGCATTTTTAAAACATATCTATTTTTAAAACATTTTAATACCTCAAAGTATTAATCTTTCCCCAAGCTAACAGTGTTATTTAGAGCAGAAAACTATAACAAGTCTTTCTGTTAACTACAGGCTAAGAGAAACTCCACAGCTGTCTAAATTGAAGGGACATATTTTACTTCCTAACCCTCTCTAAACTGGATATCATATTTACAACTATTTTTAAAAGTTACTCTGGTGTGCAGCTCAGTGCTCTCTGGCAGAGTAAACTGATGAACATACACATTTCACTTTATCTTGCTCCTCTTTGTAAGTCACATCAGAAGATTTTCTGAGTGCCCACTTTTTGTTCAGCATAGTGGTAGCTTAGTTGGCATCTTTCATACCAGTTAGACAAATGTCTGAAACAAAAATCATAGACTTATCCTTTTCTCATCATCTTGCCTCACAGTTCTCATCTACCAGCGAGCGTGTGGACTCTAATCCTGGTGTGGCTATAATCTGCTGACTTCCATGCTTAGGCTCATTCCAGCTAAATTACTATTAGGGCTTCATAATTGGTTTCCTGCACTCAGTCTCCACAGAGCAAGTAAGTCAGGCGAGGGATTTCAATCACCCTATGCCTCAGATCCCTTTTGTAATCTGGTGAGAGCTAAGGACCCCTTCTTTAAATGTCTTTAAATTAATACAGCAAAAGCATGACATACAGTGGACCCTCCAGTTATGACCAGCCTGACACAATTTGGGTTACAACTGGAATTTCAGTTTTAACTTACAAAGTCTCAGGTTACAAACCAAATTCCGGCAGCTTGTGCTTCCAAGTGGCCTGAGATACAGATTTAATCCTTAAAGAGTTCTAGAAGGAGCACTACAACATCCTTTCCTGTGTGGGGTTAACTGATAAAGCCGGTGAATGTCTCTCTAATGACAGTGAGAGCTGCCTGGATACAGGAGAGAAAATTTGAAGACTGTGTAGAGGAGCCTGAGACTTCATTGACCAACCTGAATTACAGCCAGCCCTTGCAAACAAATCGAGTTTTTCTGTCAAGGGTCCACTGCATAAAAGAAATCAGCTGGGACCAGTCTCTCTTTAAGAGATTTACCAGACACATGAGACATTAACCACCACCATCTTACTGCACACCACCCTAACCTGTCCTTCCCCACCTGAATTCAACCATACTGAAGGCACACTGGACCCCTCGTCCTGTATCACCCTAGAACTTTGCATATGCCAGCCACCCTCCTGGACCTGCCTTCCAGACTCAGTTCACCCAGGATTCACTCACTCAGGCATCTGCCTACAGGCCTACCTCATACATCCCCACTGCATTCCGCATGGTCTTACTAACATTCTGTGGTCACTTTCCTCTGCTGTGTTTTTCACTTCCTGACGGCGAAGCCCATTGCTTATTCAGCTCTATGTCCTTTGCAGCGAGCCAAGCACAGAGCAAACCCTTCACACGTTCTTGCTGCACACACAATTGCTCCAATGGTGTCACGATCTTCAAAAGTTGGAGAGGATAAAAACAAATACTTGGGATTTCTCCACTTCTACAAGGGGAAAATTAATTAACACCTACCTGTTTTAATATGATGGCAGGAAATATTTATATGGAATCACTTGGGACAAAAAAATGTGCCAACACCACCATCCTGTGAAGCAAAGCTAGCCTCACACTTACCTCAGCTAATCGTGAGTGCTTGTGGGCCACCTCTGTTTTATTCATTGGCGTAAGCTGCTGCAAAACACTCCGGCTGTTTGTCAAAGCCCGCGTCAATCGGGCAAACTTCGTCCAACCTTAAAAATACAGAAAGAAAGTCTTGCGTTTTCATATAGAATAAACAAGGAATCCAAGATTCTGGCTAATACGCAAAGCACCACAGCCATCACAAAACATCAAGAACAAATGAGAGGAGTCAACCTAAAGCATTTGAGGTCCACAAAGACACTGCCATATATTTAACATGAAGATATAAAATAATGAGCAGTTTCTACGCGTGACCTTTGCACTGTGCCCATGTCTATTATGTGCTCCCTGTAGCCAAAGCTGGTGACTGTCGACAAAATTCAGGGCTCCCGCTCACGTTCCACGGGTCTCTCTCGGGAAGCCAGCCAGCTCTTTCCAGTTCTCAGCGTTTCCCATCATTCCTTGTGTGGCCCATGTCACTGCTTCGCACCAATGGAAGGTGAGCAGACACGTGTCACATCCATGTCGCAGATGCAAGTGTGCCTCCGGCACCTGTCTCCACCTTCTGCCAGCTGGATGTAAATGACAAAGCCCTGGGGGACACAAAGATCCTGGATCCCAGTTTGGAAGAACGCCGTATGCCTGCCAGGATCACTCAGCTTGGATTGTTCTGCAAACATGTGCTTCGATGATGTCGAATGATTATTATATCTATTTCATTAGTGATAATACAGTATTACTGCAATGTTACTGTTAACTTGTTATAGCAGCTAGTGTTACCCTAATAAAAACAGTACTGTAGGGCACTTGAGTGACGATACTCACACATAAGGGAAAAAAAAGTCCAGTTTCAACACATCTCACGTAGTATGGTTCATCTTCCTTGCAACACAGCAAAATTGTTATTTCTCTCATTAACAACTGCAGTGATATATAAAATTACATTTAGGATATCTAGAATCCTAATGTTTTCTAATAGAATTGTAGCTTCTGGGGGAAAAGGATATGAATTTAATGGGAAAGAAAATTCTTCTGGATGCTCAAATTATCAGTATTAAACTCATTAATTTCAAGGATACATCAATGAGATATTAAGACATGAAACAAAGCCAACCATATTCTGGTCCTATATCAACGATCCTTTCTCTGGGTATCTCAAAAGCTCTGTAGAGTAAATATTTCACTAAGCTATTTGATAATTTCTATGGCACTACAGAATTTACCAAAGAACTCTACCCAATAAAAGAAACTACTGGTCTAAGTGAATGATATTTAATGGCATGATGAAATTTCAGATAATGTAATAAAAGATGACAGAAGAAATCCAGGACCTACATTAGCTTGTTACCTGTAAAATCACACAATGAAAGTGATATTAGTTTTCACCACTATGCCTTTACCAGGAACATCAAAGTAAATATTTATCTTAACTGGGCCTGGGTGGTAGTACAGGAGTCCAGTACATGAAAAGGAGCCCTCCTAGACTAAAATCCAAGAAGTACTTCTGAAATGCTATCTATAAAGCAGCTAGTAACCCTGTTCCACTGAGAGGGAGGCATAAAAAGGCTGAAATCAGAGAATCCTCTGGAAGGCTTGCTGTGAAAGTTGGGTCGAAATTATCAAGGAAGGTAAATTTGAATGGATTCAGGAAGGACATCAAGGCAGCCACAGCAGTGGCTGGACATTTTGTACATCCGCATTTGTTTTATTATCTCCAGGCTTAGGTTTGGTTTCTCATGTTGGGTAAAAGTGGTGAGGGTGTCCCTCAGTTGACAGTAATTATATTAGTCATAACTGTATTAAACAATTACTTGATAATGATTTCCATTTTTTATATCAGCTAAACATTAGAATTCTATAGACTATTTCTAGAAACTTCCAAGTCAAGGTTTTATTTACTGAATGTTCATATTTCTAAGATAAGTAATGTTGCAGTCACTTTTTATACATGAGTTGGATTAAAAGAGAAAACCATTTTCATTCCCTGTGTATAATGAAGTTTATCTAAAAATTTTTTTGTAAGTATAAAAGGAGATACCAAAAGAATAAATTCTTTGACACAGGAAGGATACAAATTTTCTTGAATACAAAAAGACATTAAAATTGAATATATCCTTTTATTTCATAGCATTATGTAAGAAATAAGTATTTGAGGAAGGAGACACAGGACAATGAAAGCTTATCGCCATACTCTGTTTTTTTTTAATTGAAAAGCACAACATCTTACTATTTTTTTTAATAAGGAATCAGTGGTTCCTAATTTAGGTATCAAAAAAGCTTGATCAAATATCCATGTGTGTGTAAATATTATTTGAATAAAATAATATGTAATACATAGTGCAGATAATACTAATGATTATCAGTAATATGATCAAGAAATATCTCATCCCATCACCTTATTTTAATTTCTTAAAGAAAAAGTTTTAGAACAGTTGTTCTAAATGTATCTTTTTCTCCAGAGATTAAAAGTAGGACTATCATTGAATAATAACAGAAAGAAACTGAAAGATATAACATTAATTCATCATTTCTAAAAGTGCTTTCAATCAGTATATTCTGAGTAAGACTACACTTCAACATAAAACAAAAAGGAGTTTATTGCATAGTATGACTTTACCGGTCATTTTTTCTATCTTTGGTTGTCTATCACCAGGACTAGCACAGAGTGGGCACTAAATATGTTTTTGTTGAATGAATGAATGAATGAGAAAACGAGTTAAAAAGTTAAACAGGAATTAAAAGAGCATCTGTATTATATGTTAAAATTAAAACAAGGAAATATCAGCTCTTAACGGTGTTCACATAACATATATAAAGGAAGAGCTCTGGGCGGAAGCTGAGCAGGGGACGGGACGGACGCGCTGAAGATTTAAATTCTGTCTTAGGAAAGGAAATTGGGGGCGTGCTCACAGAAAGAGAAAGACAGTGGCAAATGCTGAGCTCACGTGGGCACGCTGAGAGAGAATTTAAGGAGGAAAGATGTGGAAAAGATTCATCCTTCCCAGAGAAATCAGAGCCAAAGGCAAATATCAGATGAGTAATCATTTACAAGCTTTCTACCAAGGCTCCCTAAAAGATGGAGAACCGCTGTGATGTGAGAGGTGTTTTCATTTCACATTTAAATCAATGGGAACCCTTGAAGAGGAGCTCCTGTGATGCTCATAATCTTTCCCTTTCTCTCCACGTAGAGCCTCCTCACAGTCCCCAGCTCTAAGCAGAAACACTGTTCTCGAGATAACCACATTAGGCCTCTCTTCTCACTTCTATCACGTACCCAACACTGGCTACATCAGGAACAGAAGCTGCAAGAAGTCGCCCTCCACTTCCCTTCTCTTCCAGCTCTCCGCCAACCCACAGCAGCACCTGCTTCTTGCCAGCACCTCGGTCATCCCAGAGAATTAAGCTCTGCTCTTTCCTGACCGTGTGTATGTTCCACGCACACACGCTGAGGCAGTTCCTAGGTTCTCACTATCACAAACAGCGCCACACTGAATTCCCTCACGTCTCTCCCCTGGTGCTCTTGAACACATCTGGAATTGCTCGTGTTACTGGCTAAATTAGTCTACTTGATCTCTCACCAACACTCATTACACAGTCAAACTTTGAAAAAAGTGGGGCAGCCACACTGTCTAGGTCAAAGGGAAAAGACAGATGCATCAGCAGCTCTGACTTTGCCCAGCAATACACATTTACTGATCTCACCTTTACAGAAACCTGACTGGTGTGACTGATGACTCAGCACAGCTTGCTGATGTTACTTAGCTGTGGTCGATACGGGGTAATATGAACAGACAGCTGAATATGAAGAGTCTAATACTTGCTCTGTAAGTTGTTCGTGGCCTTATGAGAACATTTGTTCTTCTCAAAGCTCAGGACGCCAAGTGCTTCTTAATAAAATATTAGTTTAGCTCTCTTGGGTTGCAATTAACCTTTTTGTCATGAACTGCCTAATCTTAAAAATGAAAGGAAGTCACAGAGGCAGTTAAATCAATCTATTTGACTGCAACACAAGATTCTAATCTATAAGAAAAAAAGCTTAGGTAAACAATTATGCTCTTGGGCAAAGAGACTACAGGGGAGAATTATTCACATTCCATCTGTGGTTTCCTCTCTGAAGAAACACACTGGCTTTCACAAAACGATGCTATTTCTGCTATTATTTTATGCTATTATTTTATTTTATGGCAAGAAGTTGCCATAACTATTTGGCACAGGATATTTCACACCTCAATTATCTTGGCAATTTTGGAGCCTGTTTGAAAATACTGTACAGTATAAATGGGTAGAGCTTTGGGCCATCTCTTTTAGAACACATAAGATAATCAACAGAATGGATTTCTTGGCTGTGATTTCTCACCTTTGTATTATTATAAATAATGTATCAGTTATTGTGCATGGCTTGTTTGAACAGCAGCTCCAAAATCTAAATACCAGGAACAAAAGATAACAAGGATACTTTGACCCTCTGAATTACCAGCAAGATTTTGGGGGAGGGGGCATTCAAAAAATACAACTCTATCAGAGTGACAGGGTTCTCTGCCTCTACAGAAACTTTGGTTTGCACATGTGCTTAGTTTCTGTAGGGAGAAAGAAGAGCAGGAGATCAAGATGGCTGTACCCCAAGAATAAGTTTCCAGTGGAAAAGACAAGGTTAGTATGGTTTAAAAAGAGAGAGAACATGGACTTGAAATCAGTCAGATGCTGACCGTCGGGCTCCTCAACAGTAAGATGGAGAAAATACTACTAATTTTCAAAATTATAGGAATGAGCAGTAATGAATCTAATGTCCCGCCATATATTGAGCACTCCATCAAGGCTAATATTCTTCCCCTTCAGTAGGCTCTGCTCCTGCCCACTGTGGTGTAAGCCCTAGGCATTGTTGACACCACCCACTGCCCCTCAGTTTAAGGGCAAAAAAGAAGCAATTTGAAATGAAATTTTGCTGATCACAGGATTCGTTTTAAGAAAAAACTGCACTCGAATTAGTTGGCTGCCGTCATGTTACAGTTTCTGTCCCTGATATGACTCAGGAATAAAATTCAGAATTAATCAATTTATTCAAGTCTTTCAACCAAATGCCCGAGTTCTTGGTAAAAGTACCAGTACAGGAGAAGGAAATTTACGTCAATTCCAACCAGTCTGTTTGGACAGATCTTCAAGGGACATAGGCCTCTGCTCCCATCCCTAGACCATGCACACACACATTAAGCAACAAACAGTTCTTATTCTGGGATCACACTCTGGTTCTGTCTGTGTGGAGATTTACTTATGTACTCTGAATCCCAAAGCACTATTTCCTCCTATATGCTAGCAGAAGTTTACCACCAAATATTTATTCTAAAAATCTGCTAACACCTTCAATCTATTATTTTACAAACGTCCCTCAAATCCCTGATGCTTGATTATTCTCATCTTATTATCAAACCAAATCCCAACGCTGGGTAAATCCAATTTTTCCCCTACTTTTGCATCTATTCCCCTTCGAAATAAAACACAGAACCATGCTTTCACAGTTGTCAAACTGAGGACCACAAGCTCCAAGAGGACCTTCAGGCTGGGAAGCGATCCTGTTGTATTTTCCTGTCCGTTCACGGTCTCACTCTCTTAGGTCACCAGGGCATACCCACTCTTCCCCTCCATCCTTCACCATCCTTGCTTCTAGTTGATAACCAAGAACACAGGACTGTTCTTCTGATTGTTTGTCAGTCCTCCTCACTGAAATAAGGCAGAAGGGACTTTGATTCTCCAAGGATACGTTCTTAATCTACATCTTTGGTTGGAAAAGATAGATAAATGTATGATAAAGAGA
This sequence comes from Fukomys damarensis, assembly GCF_012274545.1. Classification (NCBI taxonomy): domain Eukaryota; kingdom Metazoa; phylum Chordata; class Mammalia; order Rodentia; family Bathyergidae; genus Fukomys; species Fukomys damarensis. The sequence continues at coordinate 6,850,934 of NW_022900933.1, forward strand.
ACAAAATATCCCTTTTTAAAAAAAGGTCATGAAAAGGTTTATATTAAGTACCTCTCACACCCCAGACCAAATCAAAAGTAAGCCTACAGTCTCCAAATTCAGTGCTTTAGACCCAAATCATTTTGACATTGTGATGTTATCACAGTATCTTCTCTGCTTGTTTTCCGAAAGTTTCCTGATCTCTTTTATTTCACTTAGAAAGTTGAAAGGTATGTTATTGTACCAAGATTTCAACAAATACTTTCTTGTAGTGCTAGCCGCAAAGATATAGTAGGATGATGATCCTCATGGTATAAATATTTCATTTGTTTTGAATATTTCATACGAGACATACATCTCACATGAATAATAGAAAGTAGCTTATATCCAGCATTCAGTTATATTGTGTAATACTTCTACAGTATACAAGTATATATCTGGAAGGTGTGCAGGAGTCTCACAATAAATATCTTTAAAATTAAGTTCTTTTGCTAATAATTCTGGCACTGGTAGGAGATATTTCACTATGATACTTTTCACAATGGGGGGTAGTTTTCTTTATAAATTTTCAATTGCATGTCTACTGAGCCCATAGTAGAAAAATCAAGTGGTCTGAGTTGTCTAGGACTTATTCAAACATTACGTTTTTATAAAGGTGAATAATTCATTCAAAAGAGACTGTGCCTTACAAAGTACTCTGTGATTCTGATGTGGGGATGCAGAGAGAAGGAGGTAGAGGGCAGAGATGTACACAGGCATTAATTTCAGAAATAAGTGCACTCTTCAAAGTCAGTGCCCTCCCCCCACTCATTCTAAAATACTGCCAACTTTCCATTTCCACAAATAGACGTGTAGCTACTGACTCCATCATTCAGGCTCAGCAGGCCGAAACAGTGAGTAGGGAGGGCTGTCCTTTTCTTGGCCAGCTTCAACTGTGTCATGAAATCACTTAAAGTAAAACAGACAGAAGACAATGCCCATCTAATACAAATACAAGGGCTTCTTAGGGATGATGAGTGTGGCAACGCTTGCTATTCAGGCTGCTATTATTTATGTGCAAAGGCACCCAAAATTCATTTGAAGACTCTATTAGGTGACAAATCATATGTCAATCATTTTATCTTTTATTTAAAAATAAATCACTTTAAGATATAGTCCACTGTTAGCTGTGGGTTTTTCACAGATGTTCCTTATCCATTTGAGGAAGTTCTACTCTGCTACTTTTCTCTGAGTTTTATCATGAATGGGCTCTGAGTTTCACCAAATGCTTTTACCCCGCTGAGTGATGACCATAAATGTCTTCTCCACTAGCCTGCTGATGTAGGGGACTACAGGTCTTGGATGCTGAATGTTCAGCTAGTCTTACACACGTGAGCTGAATCCCACTTTGCTGTCATCTGTAATTCTTTTGTAGATGGATGGATTCAATATTTTGAGGCTTTGTATATTGATATTTACAAAATACACTGGTCTCTAATTTCCCTTTGATGTGTCTTTTTCTGGTTCTGGTACAGGGTAGCGCTGACCTCACAGAAACAGGTAGGAAGTTCCCTCCACTTCTATTTTCTGGAAGAGACATGGAGAACTGGTACTATTTCTTCCCTAAATGACCACTAGAATTTACTGATGAAACCATCCACACTTTGTTTCCTTAAATTCAGAAGATTACTCATTATTTATTAAATTTTAATAGATATAGGGCAACTGAGATTATCTATTTCTCCTTGTGTGAGTTTTGGTAATTTGTGTTTCAAGGGATTGTTCTCTCTCCTTTAAGTGTTCAATAGTGGTTAATACTTTTCCTTTACTATTCTTTAATTTCCACAGAATGAGTAGTGTTGGATTTTCTTTAATTTCTGATATTGGAAATTTATGTCTTGTCTATTTTTCCTCAGCCTGTCTAGAGATTTATTAACTTCAATAATCTTTTCAAGGAGCTAGCGTTTTTAGGCTTTGGGAATATTTCTCTAAAGCTATCCTTTCTCTCATTTCACTGATTGCTCCTCTAAGTTTTATTATTTTTGGTCTTCAGCTTACTTTGGTTTAAAATACTCTTCTTTGTCTAGTTACCTAAGACAGAAGCTCACAGGTTATTGTTTTTATATTTTTCTTCTTTTCTCATATCTGCATTCCATAAATGTGGTGAATTATATTTTCATTTTGTTTAAAATATTTTTCTAACTTAAGACTTCTTATACCCATAAGCTTTTTAGAAACGTGTTGTTTAATTTCCAAATATGTGAGGATTTTCAGATGTCTTTCAGTGACTGATTTCTAGTTTAACTCTGTTGTGGTCTAAAAACAGATCGTTTTGTTTTTCAGTACCGGAGATTGAATCCAGAACCTTCACGCTGCTCTAAACACCCCTCCCCCCCGCAAACACACACCTCTTTTACATTTTTCAAGACAAGACCTTGCCAAGTCACTACATTGCCCAGGCTGGGCTCAAACTTGCAATATTCCTGCCTCAGCCTCCCAGAATGCTCAGATTACAGGTGTGCATGACTACAAAGCACATAGTTTTTAAGATTTCTATTCTTTTAAATTAGTCAAAGTGGGTTTTATAACCCAGCAGTGGTCCATCTGGTGAATGCTCTGTGTGATGTTGCACAAAATACATTTTCTCTGGCTTTTGGATGGAGTACCATGACCTTTAAAACAAACAAATGAGCATTAAATCTAGACCATTAGAAGCCTATTCAATAAAAAAATAAAAACGGTATTTACACATATCCTAAATTTCTCAGAAACTGAGTCTACATGTAAAGAAAGAGGCACCAATGTTTAAAGATTGCATGAACCCAAACTGAATGCTTTATTTGATCCTCTAGGAGATGGCTTCATATCCTCATATTTTCAGAAACATTTACAAACTAATTGTTCTATGTCATAATTGAATAGCTGGCACATTGTAACATTTCTTTTATAATTTGACACTAACCATAAACTAAGAAGACACAATATTATATATTTGAACTCCTGTGCAAGAAATAAACAAATGAGATTTTTGTCTATAATTATGATTATAGTTGGAAAGCTGAAAGCTTCCATGCCAGTTTTTCCTTTCCTTTTTTTAAGAAGTAAAAAAAGGCAATGTTTGCCAAATGCAAAGAGGAAGACACTTCATTTTTAATCTCCTAAGAGATTACTTAAAGAACATTTTATAATAACTAGTTCTCAGAGTCTTTGAAATGCTTCATTTATATGACACCAACTTCCAATTTAAACATAGCTGGAGTGAATAAATTACATAGAAAAGAGGTACAACTACACATCCCATAGGTTTCTATAGCACTCTGTCTGGATATTACAGTCAATAAGATTACACAGCAGATCTGTTATTTGCCAGCCACTCTCTTGAGGACAAAATTATACTTTCCAGAATCTATCAGTGTCTACTCAAGAGAATATACAACTGAATAAATAAAAGCTGATATGTAAATTGAGCAAGTCAACTAATAAAAATCCAATCGAGTCAAAACATCCATCCATTGAGCTTTAGTAGCATTTCACCCAAACCATACAAAGGCTGTGTACAATTGGATCCAAAGCTCACCACGGTGTAATGTTAAAACTTCATTTATACCGATTCTATATTCACAATACTCTGTGGAATTCCTTCCTTACATTTTATGTTCAATCCTACTATAATTTCAGTTAATCACGTGAACTACTTCAAATTTGCATACTATTTCCATTCAAATAATACAGAGAATGAAACTGATTCTGAGCAATTACTACCACGAATGCGCAGGTAAAGAAGGGTCCCACAGGACAGTTCTGTGTTCCAGTTCAGCCAAAAGTTTGCTAAAGTATGATGGCGGTAGTTAAAGGCCAGCGTAGTTCCCAGCTAGAGTAATGCTTGTGAAAATTACCTTTCGTTGAATCATCTTCTATGGGCTGTTTGAACAACGTGATATCCTTGAATGTGCACAGGAACAAGACCACCTTCTCATGTTCATTTCTTATTGGTGCAATTTGCATGTAAAACCAAACGGGGGTTCCTGAAACAGGGAGAGGAAGGACAACAGTGTGTGACATCGCCACAGCAGTGGCTCTCTCCCGCCTCCCCTCCTCCTTCAGATGCCAGCCGCTATGCCAGGAATTAGCACCAGGACAACGGACTTGCACTGCCGCAAGGAATTAAAAGAAACTTTTCATTTTATATAAACTACCAGTTTTTCATATTTTTCAAGCCCAAAACTAAAAAATTCTGAAGTAAAGCACAGCATGTCACCTCACAAGGCAGGCACATGAAGGCAGCCTTGCTGTGTAAGGAAGGCCAGCCTGGCTCTTAGGTCTAGGCCCCTACACCTCCACTGCTCACACAGGCTTCGTGTTGACAGTCTCGCCGAGTGTGATCAGCCTGATCTGCTCCTCTCATCTTGTCACTCTGACAAGTGTTTCCAATTAACTGCAACAGCAGTGCCTGATGCTCCGACGAGTGCTCCTCGTCCCCAGGTCCTCTCATCAGTCAGGCTGACTTATAGGACACCTCCGAAGCTTTCGCTGCCTCCCTCATCGGAGAGAAGACATCGACCCTCGAGCCTGCTGCACACCGCGCTCCCGCAGAAAAGGCTGAAGTCAGCCTTCAAGAAAAAACTGTCAAGCTCCTAGTCCTTCAGAATTGCTGGCGCCTTCAGGAGCCTCTGCTTCCAGTACCCCTCACTCAAAGCATGGGGCTGCACTCTCCCACCTCATCCTTCAAAGAAGAGTTACAGGACACTCATGTGGAAGAGGGTTTCGGAGCATACAAAGCTTAGGATCTGACAAACCAGGAACTGACAAGTACAAATAATAACTGGATAAAAGTACAAGAAACATCTTCAAAAACTAACTATTAAGTGATAAAATGCTGAAGGAATATTCCATCAGAATCAAAAGACACAATTTTCATTGTATTTTCACCAAGACAGAGTGCAACGAAGTCCCTCTATATATTCTATCAAAAACAATATATAAAGGGTTTTTTTCAGGTTTGGAATTTAGAGTGTAAAATATGCAGCTATTAATAGTCTGTAGGTAAGAACTGATAGCTTCTTCATTACTACTACTAAAAAAACATGTAAGAAGCATCTTCACACCTGTATTTTTTTATAAAAATCCACCTAATGTCATTTAGATAAGGTGAGGTGACTCAACTATCAGACAGGAAAGCTAGAGAGGAGATTCCTGAAGCAATATTCAGTACTGGTCACCATGTCTTCTGTACCCTACCAGAAGCATGGAAGACATGGTCCTTTCCAAAAGAACTGCAGAAGAAGAAAAGGACCTTGAAAAGAATCACATCATCTCCGCAAGAGGCCCCTTCTTTGTTTTATGTTCCTGATTGTACGTAATTTACCCAGAAACTGTGAGTGAAGAGTACAGTCTTCTAAATAACCAGCCTAGTGATGTTCATGTACACGGGGCCTCTGGCAGTCACACAGAGCTTCAGGTAGAGTGGTCACATGCAAAAACAAAAGGGCATTAAAAATAAGTCACTTCCCAAGGTCCCTTAGAACTCTGAACAGAAAGAGATGATGTTACATTTCATGCCTTCCCGTGAAAATAGCAACTTTTCAAATGCACAGAGAGACAGGACTGTTTTCAAAGCCACTTTCAAATAGCAAAGTAAATTTTTTTTAACTTTTTAACCCACGGGGTCAGGCTTCCCCAAGCAGGCTGAATATCTGCCAAATTGTTTATATTCTGGATTTCTGGTCCAGGAAGAGGGGCCTGGAGGGTTAGGCAGAGAAGCTTGCCAGCCTTTGGAATCCATTCGGGAGGGGCGACTCTGTCCCAGGTCTGCCTGTGTACACAGAGCTATTAAATCCTCACCCCAGAGATGCTGTCTTTTTCACCATAGTAGAAACAGGCCCCGATAATCAGAACAATGGGCCTAAAGCACAGAGACTGCAAGCCAAGGTGTCCTGATACACACTAACAGGTACTCACTTCCCTCCCTCTGCAACAGTCTTTAACCTAACCACTTAACAGAAGTGTTGTGAGGACTTACACGAAGGCGTTTTCAAAACAGGTTTACACAGATATACATATTTTTCTAACTTTTTTTTTTTTTTTGGTACCATGGATCAAACTGGGGCCCTTGAGCTTGTGAGGCAGGCACCAGAACCACTGAGCTAAACCCCCAGCCCTAACATTTTAAAAAAGTCACAAGAATATATTTTTCAACTGATATTCCAATGCATAGATAGTACTTATCCTTCATATTAAAGTAAAAAAAAAAAGCAAAGCCCAATACACACAGTTTACAAAAAAGTGACAAGAATGTCAATCTATATTTCCATGGAGTGTAAAGAGACACACACATACATATAGACAGTTGTCTGAAAATAACCAGGAAGGCCTGAACAAGGGTTGAATAACAATTTCAATCCATTAACATAACTATTGAAACTACCAGAGAAAGAGAATTTTGGAAATACAAATTTCAAGTTATGACTAACATGATTTAAAGTAAATAAAGAGAGCTGCCTGCCTGCCTGAGATCACCCAGCGGGTGCGCGACCTCCTGGACTGCGCTACAACAGACCCAGTAAGGAAGGTAGCTGCCCCCCATGACCTTCCCCCACCCCCGTTCTCAAACCTCCTGATTGGGCCAGTCCTTAGACCAACTCTGCAGAGGCATAGGTTCTCATGAAGGGTAGTTTTCTGAGCTCCCAACTTTGAACATCTTTTGAAAGAAAGGGCAGGGGAAAACTGTAATAGAACTGAGTGGAGTTCAACCCTGAGGGTAGGGAAACTCAAGTTAGGCCTTGTAGACTGTGTTCAGTCTCAGTCGTGGGGAACTGCCATTGGCTAGCTGAGACCAGGGGATTTGGTTCTGCATATGGCTGTACATGTGGTATAATATGAGAACAGAGACAGTCTGAAAGAGGCCCCTCAAATTCTTTTTTTTTCTCTCTCTCTCTTTTTTCTTTTCCTCATTCCACCCTAAAATTTCTTTCTTTTTTCTGTCCTCTCTCTCCAACTCAGTCTCTTGCTCCACCATATTGTCCCTCATCTCCATCTTTATTCTGGCTCCTGCCCTAACTCAGACTTGTTCTTTTATTATTTTTTGTTTTTAGGAGGGGTTTCTCTTTATGTTCTTTTCTCCAGTCATTTTACCTCACTCATGGCTCTGTACCTTCAAGGGAAGGCAAGCACCTGTTATTGTTAAGGGGATATATTCTTGTCCTTATGCCTGCACTCTCTCTATCCCCCTTGAAGCTAATAGCTTTGTAAAGATAGTAAGGTAATTCTACAACCTCTAGATTCACTTCAAACCTGCTCTAATTCTTTCACTTATCTAATTCTCTCGTTCTAAGTCTAACCCCCCATCCTAAATGGTAAAGATGCTATATTGAAAAGCATATTCACTGCAAACATACTATGGGCTACTTCTTGAAATGAATTTAATTCACATGAGTTAAAGGTGATACATTAATGACTACCACAAGTGGTCAGTTTGCAAGCTGTGCCTGATCCTATTGGGCTGCTGAATGTATCAATAGGGATAAAGGGTTGTGAATGATTCAAAGAGTTGTTTTCTCTGATATTATGAAAATGAGGATGTCTATGAGTCATTAGAAACTCAAAAGCTAAAACGCAATTATATTAGGAAGATTTAAGTAATACCCAGAAATTAAAGAAGGACAACCCAATAATAAAAATTAAAATAAGAAAACACTTAAGCAAGACATAAAAACAGATTTCCAATTCACCAATGGCAAATAGTAGGACAAATGAGGATGAAAAGTCTGATAG
>NW_022900933.1:6859025-6859604 GCF_012274545.1 Fukomys damarensis
CAGTGACCGTGAAAAAAAGAGGTCTCTCAAAAACAGTAAGGGATCATGAGAAATCAATCCAACAACTTCTATGTGATAAAAAGAAAAATAACATAAGACTGATAGGAATTCATGAAAAAACAGGACAAAACACAAATGACATAAAAAAGCTCTTCACAGAATTAATGACAGAAAACTTCCCAAACAAAAGGGAAGAATTAGACATACAGAAAAGTGAGGCATACAGAACCCCAACTAGCCACGATCAAAAAAACATCTACACCTAGACATACAATCAATATTCCAGAAATCCAACAGAAAAACAAAATATTACAAGCAGTAAGAGGAAAGAAACAAATCACATGCAAAGGAAAGCCCATTAGAATCACAGCAGACTTTTCAACACAAACCCTTAGGTCAAGGAGAGCCTGGAGTGAGGTATTCCAAGTCCTAAAAGAAAAGAACCTCCAACCTAGACTGATGTATCCTGCAAAACTCTCTTTCAAAATAGATGGGGAAATAAGATACTTCCACGACAAAGAGCACCTGAGAAATTTCATGAACACCAAACCAGCACTGCAAGGAATTCTAAACAATATC
>NW_022900933.1:6861487-6895224 GCF_012274545.1 Fukomys damarensis
CCTTATCTTTCGCCATGCACTAAATTAAAATCCAAATGGATTAAAGATCTAAATATTAAAACAGAAACATTAAACTTGCTGGAAGGTAAGTTCCTTGCTGGAAGACATTGGTATAGGAAAAGACTTTATGAACAAATCCTCAGTAGCACAGGAACTAGCAGATAGAATCATCAACTGGGATCTCATCTTACTAAAAAGCTTCTGTACTTCAAAAGAAACCATCAGCAGAACTAAGAGACAATCTACAATGTGGGAAAAAATTTTTACCAGCTGTTCCTCAGACAAAGGACTATTACCAAGGATATATAAAGAACTCAAAACAATCAGTCCCCCCAAATATAAAGACCCAATTCAAAAATGGGCATCCGAAATGAACAGACATGTCTCAGACAAAGAAGTAAAAGCATCAAGAAAGTATTTGAAAAAACGTTCCACATCACTGGTCATTCGAGAGATGCAGATGAAAACAACACTGAGATTCCACCTCACCCCACAAAGAATGGCTGCTATCAAGAAATCACACAATAACAAATGTTGGCGGGTTGTGGGGAGAAAGGAACCCTTCTCCATTGTTGGTGGGAGTGCAGACTAGTGCAACCACTATGGAAATCAATATGGAGATACTTCAAAGAGCTTGGACTGGAGGTTCCATTTGACCCAGCCATCCCTCTGCTGGGTATCTTTCCAAGAGAACTAAAAGAATCATATTACAGAGAAGTATGTGCACCCATGTTTATAGCGGCACAGTTTGTAATAGCTAAATCTTGGAAACAGCCTATTTGCCCATCCGTTGGAAACTGGATAAAGAAGTTGTGGTTTTTCTATAAAATGGAATATTACTCAGCCATAAAGGATGAGAAAATAGATTCATTCATAGGAAAATGGATACATATTGAAGATATACTCCTAAGTGAAATAAATAAGTCACACATGTGTAAATACCAAATAGTTTCCCTGGTGTAAATAATCTGCAACAATGCATAAGATTCTAATAAGATTACTGACATTTAGAAATGGGAAGAAAGGAGCTAAAGGTGTAGGGAAGGTGGGATGGGTAGGGGAAGAGTAAAAAGGGAGAAGAAAAAAATGTGAGAGAATGAAAAGATGAAAATAAAGTGTTTGTAGATGGGGAGGGGAAGAGGGGGTGAAGGGAGGGCAGAGGTAAGGGGAAAAAATGAGAATCAAGACTTGTCATGTAGAGGTACAAGATCCCAACAATGAATGTAACTGTACTGTATCCCTAAAATGTACCAATAAACTCAATTAAAACTGGAAAATAAAATAAAATAAAAAAATAAAGTAAATAAAGAAAACAGAATTCCACTAAGGTAATTTTGAGAATCTCAGAAACTAAGGACTTGGCTTTGATGTCTGAAAATTCAACAAAGATTTGTTTATTGTTTAAATAGCGGAGTGGTTGACCTTAGTAATATAGAGTGCTCTTAAATCATTTGCTAAGCTTCGGGTACATATCTCAGTTGTACTGAGGCTAACAACACAACTGAAAAGTGAAGGGGATTTGGGCACATTGATCTCCAGTGAAGTGTCAGTATGTACTGGATCCAGTGAAAAGGGGCTAGAAAGCATCTACAGTCTGCCATTTCTCTTACAGAAGAAGGAGCTGATCAACCAGAAAGGACTGTATTCTAGATGATAAGTAATTGATATTTGGCTGCGACTTCAAACAGAAATATTTCTTGTCATGGTATTAAAATGAAAGACAAGACCATGAAATATTCCTTAAGTAAAACCACGAAAGACAAATGTTCTTGTTATCAGATGTACCCCTGTGAGGCAAGGTCTATAGTTATTGCTATTCATTTGTTAGTCTATTAGTTAATATGAAAAATCTGGTTTTAATTCCAAATATTCCATAAAGAGCACTGTTTTAAGGAAAATAGGATAAGTTATGTTCCACAAAATCCAACAGGCACTGAATATAAAACAAATGTTTCTTGCTGAAGCTAGAATATTTCCCAAACATAAAGAAATTTTAATAGCCATCAATTTCTACCGAAAAAATAATGGATTTTGCTGTTGCTTGCCATTAACACAAAATTAACTGATCCATTTTAAGAAGTGACTGTACATTTTAAGCAAGAAAGCACAATTCAAGAAAATATCAAGAAGAGATGTAAATAGGTGGCCATGTTAAAAAAGCAACTCAAAAGACGATTTCATCATTCAGCTTAGTCACTATTTTTTCTCCTGTCAAATTCTGACAGAGTCTATCTATAACATTAAGTCTTATGTGGTTCCATACTGGACAACTGACCATCCACAAATCTCATCCTAGAAGACAGATCACAACAGTTATTGGACCCGATATGAATGCTGTCCTCTGAAAGTAATGACTACTTCCTCCAGCCATCCACAAAGCACAGTCTACCCCTGGCCAAAGGCCATGTTCTCATGTTCTTAAAGACCTCAAGCAGCTACCAAAGGTTCACATGCCACCTGTGTTTGTGTAGAAAGGAAATGGCGTTCTTAATATCAAAAGAGGGGCCACAGATTTGGCTCAGTGATGCTGCCACCTGCCTCACAAGCACAAGGGACCAAATTTGATCCCTGGCACCAAAAAGAAAAAAAAGAATACATTAAAGAATTTCTGTCATTTCTATGTATTGTCACAAACAATGAAAGTTTATCATGAGCATTAATTTTCCTGAATGACCCACAAAAAGGTGAAATTTAGAAACAATATACAGATTGGGAGAAAATATTTAGAAAGACATATATTTGATAGGGGTTAATATCCAAAATACATGAGAGACTCAAACCATTCAGTGGAAAGAAAACAAATAACTCAGTTAAGAGAATGGACATGGACCTGAAAAGATATTTTTCAAAAGATGATATAAAAATGACCAACAAATAAGTGAAAAAATGCCAAATATTACTAATCATTAAAAAATGTGAATTAAAACTACAATAGGTCGCTGTCCATTTATCAGAATGACGATCACCAAATGAGAAAAGCTAAAAGGCAGCGAGGATGTAGAGACAAGTGAGCCCTCACACGCTGTTGGTGTGAATGGAAATTAGTACGGCCCAAGGATGTAGGCTCCTAAAAATATTAAAAACGGAACTACCCTGTATCCAGCAATTCCACTCCTGGTATTCACCCAAAAGATTTAAAATCAGTGTATCAAAGAGATATCTAAACTCCAATTTCATTGCAGTACAATTCACAATAGCCAATTAAGGAATCAACTTATCACTCAGCAGATGATTTGAGAAAGAATAGAGACTATATATTCACAATGGAATAGTATGCAGACCTGAAAAGGACAAATCCTATTATTTGTATAAATATGAATGGGATAGTAGAACATCACACTAAATGAGTAAGACAAGCACAGAGGGACAAATACCGTGTTCTCATTTTAAGTGGAACAGTGGGACTCGTAGTTAATAGCAGTGCATTGTAACCTTCGAAAGTTCCAAGACAGTAAATCTCAAATGCTCAAATATTCTCCACAAAAAAAGAAGTATTTGAGGTTATGGATTTTAGTTCATTTAAACATTCTTCAATGTCCTGGAAAATCACATCATCACTTTGGGCCCCATATGAAAGAGAAATACATACTATTTTTTTTGTACAGAAGAACTTCAAAGCAGTTTGACTCGTAGTTGTCAAAAGTCTGCCTGACCTTCTCGATGGTCTTCTTGTCCGTCAATTCCCCATACATAAAACTGTAAAAAAAGAATGTCTTCAGTTTGTTTTACTTTCAAACTGTTTTATAAAATCAGATAGTTTTATCTATTTAAATTTGCCTATAAAAGTGTTGCTGCCACACAATACATTTTTAAACCAGTTGTATATATCTAAGGTTAACAATATAATGTTATTGAATACATATACATAATAAAATGTTAAACCATGTTTTAATTATGATTGCTAGACTGGTGCAACCACTGTGGAAATCAATTCAGAGGTTCCATTTGACCCAGCCATCCCTCTGCTGGGTATCTTTCCAAAAGAATTAAAAGAATCATATGACAGTGATACATGCACACCCATATTTATAGCGGTACAGTTTGTAACAGCTAAAACTTGGAAACAGCCCAATTGCCCATCAGTTGGAGACTGGATAAAGATGTTGTTTTTCTATAAAATGGAGTACTACTCAGCCATAAAGAAGGAGAAACTAAAGTCAATCATAGGAAAATGGATGCACACTGAGGCCATACTTTTAAGTGAAATAAACAAGACACATGTGTAAATACCAAAGAATTTCTCTGGTGTGAAAAACTAAAAGTGTAAATAAGATCCAAATTGTATAACTAATTATGTGAAATAGGAAGAAAGGGCTACAGGTGTAGGGGAAGTGGGAAGGGTAGGGGAAAGGTAATAAGGGAGAGGAAAAATATGAGAAAAGGAAAATATGGAAACAAAGTCTTTTTAAATAGTGGAGGGTGGAAGGGGTAAAGGGAGGACAGGGGCATGGGGAAAAAATGAGAACCAAGATCTGTCATGTAAAGGTACAAGAACACAGTGATGAATGTAACCGTACTGTATACTTTAAAAGTACCAATAAACTCAATTTCAAAAATATGATTGCTAAACTTCCTAACAATGAGCTTTGGAAGTCATTTATCTACAACAGAATATATATTACATATATGTGGGGGGGGTGTGTATTCATGATATATGGAGAAGAAAAGAGAGGAGGGACTCCCTGCTTTATATATTTCCCATATGCAGAGATTTTAATCATAATGGATTAAATAACAGCAGTGTCACAAAAACAGTTAAAATTTCATTTACCACAGTATGTTGACTGCGAGTAACACAGTTACATAACTATAAACTTCACTGCTAGGTCTTCAGTCTACAACTCACTAGACATTTATCATGCTTAATCCATTGATTTACTTTCTATGGTTTCAGTGGCCTATGGTTGGTCATGCTCCAAAAACATTCAATGGAAAAATGAACAATTGTAAGCTTGAAATTGTATCCATTCTGAAGCACATGATGCCATCTCACACCACCCTGCACCATCCCATCCACAATGCAAAGCAACCTTTTGTCCAGTGTCTCCACACTCGCCATGCTACCCACCAGTTAGCCACTTACTAGCCATTCATCTACTACAGCATTACAATCTTGTAGTCCTCTATTTTTATGGTAGCATGGGAATATAAAAAACATATTACATGGTTTCAGTTTGCTTGGTCTTTTTTATGTTCCCATACTACGATAAAAATAGAGGCCTGCAAGTCATGTATATAATGCACTTGCAATTTTATCACTGCAGATATGTACAAGCATGGCTTTCTATGGCTATAACATACAAAACAAAACAGATTAAGGAATAAACACCTACATTCCTGAAAAACCTTTCCAATCTCAGTTACAGGAAGGCTTCTGGCAAGATGGCTGACTACACACAACAGATGTGCCCTACTTTCAAAGAAAGGAAAAAAGTACAACTACCATGCCATGACAATATGTGGGAGAGAGAGCTGAACACAGTACAGATGAAACAGAGAAATTGTGGAATAGAGACTCCAAGTAATCCAGTAAAGAAGGGAATAAAGCCTTCTATCAACTACTGCACTGCCCCAGTTCAGAACAGTTTGATCCTAGGAAAACCCTCCCGCACTGAGAAACAGATAGGCAGAAAGTCTTAGCAGTCCATACTGGCACCATAAACACCTGAATTTTTTGCTACTGGGAATCCTGCAGTCCACGTAAGCAACAAGCCCAGTTGGGGAGGGCACAGCATTGCACTGTTTTGGAGGGGGAACTTCTCCTACCTAGGATGTTGCTGCGCAGTTATTTTAAGAACAAACCTAACCTCACTACACTTCCACTGGCCCGTGTGGCTCACCTTTTCATACTATTAGGTGGCTCCACTCCACACAGGTCCTGGAGATTAACGATGCAATCAGTGTTATAGATGCACGATAGCCACGGGAGCTGCATCTCACCTGTCCAGAATCCTGCTGGAGTATCCCTGGCCTCCTGTAGCCCTCGGAGACTGACAAGAACACTCCTGCCATCGTGTACGTGCACTGCACCAGACTTGTTGGAACCCTCTAGAGCAGGGGGTCCATTAGAGTGGATACTCCATCCTCAGGTGCTAGAACACCCTCACCCCACAGAGAGGGACTTTGCAACTCCACTACTGCCTGCACTGCACCCATAGCCCCTGGTTATAGCTAAAGACATTGCAAGGAGACTACACAACACTGTCCACCTGCAACCAGAGCCAACACAGCTTATAAGCTGAGGCTCCAGTCTAAGAAATCGCCCTATTAAATTTATAGAAACAACTGGTTTACCAGATGTGGAAACATGAGCAACATAGGGACAGAGAAGTATGTAAAAAAGTAACTTGATGTATCCCAAGGAACACAATAACTCCCTAGGAACAAATTCCAAAAAAGAAAGAAAGAAAATGGCAAAATGCCTAGACAAGAATTTAAAAGAATGATTCCAAGGAACTTCAACAAGATGCAAAAGGATACAGACAAATGATTCAATCAAATTAGGAAAACAATTCACAAAATGAATAAAAAATTCAACTAAAGAGCTAGAGATTATGGAAAAGAACCAAACAGAAATCTTGGAATTGGAGGGATAGGTACATGAAATAAAATATACATATACATATGGACCTAATTTTATAAAGCACATACAGTTGGATATAAAGGGAAAAATAGGTTACAACACAATAATAGCTCAGGACTTCAACACCCTACTTTCGTAAAGGACAGATCATCCAGACAGAAAGTCAAAAAAAAGAAAATCAAATATAAACTATGTTCACATAGTCATACACACACACACACACATATAGAACATGGCAACCAAGAATTACAGCAAACAATTCAACACAGTGAACACTACCTGAAGTAGACTATACACTGGGGTACAAAGCAAGTTTCAATAAATTCAAAAAGAACTTTATATCACATGTATCTCCTCAACATGAGGGAAAAAAACGAAATCAACAGCATAAGGAATTGTAGAAATTGTACAGATATGCAGAAACTTGACAACATGTTGCTGAATAAACAACAAGTCACTGGAAAAATCAAAAGGAAACTTTAAAATTTCTGAAACAAAACTCATGGATATTGCAGTGCCAAGAAGGAAGTTTATAGCAGCAAGTGCTTGCATCAAAAAAAAAAAAAAGAAAGAAAGAAAGAAAGATGCATGTAAATAAACTAATAAACAAGAAAAAAGGCAATTTAAAATTTATAGATAAGAAAAAGGGTCAGGGATTTAGCTCAGTGGTTCCGCCACCTGCCTCGCAAGCACAAGAACCTGAGTTCAATCCCTGGGACCAAAAAACAAATGAACAAACAAACAAGTAACAAAGATTGGAATAGAAAAAGCAAAATAGAGGCTAAGACAACAGAACAAAAGCTTAATGAAATACAGTTGAATTTTGAAAACATTAAAAAAATCAATAAACATTTAGCTATACTAACCAAGAAAAATAAGACACTAAATAAAATCAGAGATGAAAAAGAGAATTTAAAATGACACATTAGAAATACAAAGGATCATTAGGTACTATTATGAACAGCTATCCACAAAATATTAGAAAATGCAGAAGAAATTCATAAATTTTGGGACACAGGTAAGCAACAAAAATGAACCATGAAAACATAAAACATGAGTAGATCAATAATAAGCAGCATGACGAATTTGATAATAATAAAAATTTCCCCAACAAAAACAAAGCCTAGAATCACATCGCCTCACTGCTAAGTTCTACAAAACTTTGTTAGAAGAACTAATATCGGGTGAAGGGAGGGCAAGGACAAGGGAAAAAATGAGAACCAAGACCTGTCATGTAAAGGCACAGGATCCCAATAATGAATGTAACTGTATTGTATACCAAAATGTACCAATAAACTCAATGAGAAAGAAAAGAACTAATATCAATTTTATTTCCAAAAAAAAAACTGCAACTTTTTTGCATTTCCCTGAAAAATGAATTTTTCATTCTATGAAGCCAGCATTATCCTGATACCAAAACCAAAAAGGACAAAAAAGAAAAGAAAACTACACCTCTACAATGAAAACTACAGCACTCTAAAAAAAGACATCAAAGAGGATTTAAGAAAATGGAAAGATATCCCCTGCTCCTGGGTAGGAAGAATCAACATAGTGAAAATGGCCATACTACCAAAACTGCTATACAGATTCAATGCAATTCCTATTGAAATTCCAACATTATATTTCACAGAACTAGAAAAAAATACTCCAAAAATTCATTTGGAACCAGAAGAGACCTAGAATAGCAAAAGCCGTCCTAGGCAACAGACACATGGCAGTGGGTATAACAATTCCCAATTTGAAACTATACTACAAAGCCACTGTGATAAAAACAGCATGGTACCAGCAAAGAAACAGACCTGAGGCTCAGTGGTATAGATTGGAAGATACAGAAACAACTCCAGATGTACTCAGCTACCTCATCTTTGACAAAGCAGCCAACCATCCTCACTGGAGGAAAGATAGCCTCTTTAATATATTGTTAGAAAAACTGCATTTCAACCTGCCAAAGATTAAAACTAGACCCTTATCTTTCACCATGCAATAAAATCCAAGTGGATTAAAGATCTAATTATCAAAAAAGAAACACTAAACTTGCTGGAAGATAACTTAGGCAGAACTCTGGAAGACAATGGCATAGGACAAGACTTTATAAACAAATCCTCAGTAGCACAGGAACTAACAAAAAGAATCAACTGAGATCTCATCTTATTAAAAAGCTTCTGCACTGCAAAAGAAACCATCAACAGAACTAAAAGACAACCTACAATGTGGGAAAAATTTTTACCAGCTGCCCCTCAGACAAAGGGCTATTATCTAGAATATATAAAGAACTCAAAACAATTACTCCCCAAAACATAAAGACCCGATTCAAAACTGGGCATCTGAAATGAACAGACATTTCTCAGACAAAGAAGTAAAAGCATCAAGTAAATATATGAAAAAATGTTCCACATCACTGGTCATTGAAGAGATGCAGATGAAAACAACACTGAGATTCCACCTCACCCCATAAAGAATGGCTGATATCAAGAAATCACACAATAACAAATATTGGCGGGTTGTGGGGAGAAAGGAATCCTTCTTTATTGTTGGTGGGAGTGCAGACTGGTGCAACCACTATGGAAATCAATATGGAGATACCTCAAAGAGCTGGGACTAGGGGTTCCATTTGACCCAGCCATCCCTCTGCTGGGTATCTTTCCAAAAGAATTAAAAGAATCATACCACAGTGATATATGCACACCTATGCTTATAGCGGCACAGTTTGTAATAGCTAAAACTTGGAAACAGCCCAGTTGTCCATCACTTGGAGACTGGATAAAGAAGATGTGGTTTTTCCATAAAATGGAACACTACTCAGCCATAAAGAATGAGAAATTAGAGTCATTCATAGGAAAATGGATATACTCTTAAGTAAAATAAGTCACACGTGTAAAACTGAGTAGTTTCTCTAGTGTGAAAAACTAATTGTACATAAGATCCTAATGGTATAATTGACAATGTGAAATAGGAAGAAAAGGGCTAAAGGTGTAGGGAAAGTGGGAAGGGTAGAGGAAAGGAAATAAGGGCAAAGAAAGAAATATGAGAAAATGAAAAAATGGAAATAAAGTATTTGTAAATAGGGAAGGGAGGAAGGGGTAAAGGGATGGCAGGGGTAAGGGGAAAAAATGAGAACCAAGACCTGTCATGTAAAGGTACAAGATCCCAATGACAAATGTAACTGTACTGTATACCTAAAATATACCAATAAACTCAATGAGAAAAAAGAAAGAAAAGAAAACTACAGCTCAGTATTTCTGAATAACACAGATGCAAAAGTTCTCAACAAAATACTAGCAAATTCAATCCAACAGCACACCAAAAATATCAGTCACTATGATCAAGGAGGATTTATCTCAGTGACGCAAAGTTGGTTCAACATACATAAATCAATAAATATAACGCACTACATCAATAAAATGAAGGACAAAAACCGTATGATCAACTGAAGAAATGCAGAAAATCCATTTGATAAAATTCAATATGCCTTCATGATTAAAAAAAAAAGAATCTGAACAAATTGGGTGTAGAAAAAATATAGGTCATGTCATGTAAGGTACAAGATCCCAGTGATGAATGTAACTGCACTGTATATCTAAAATGAACCGATAAACTCAATGAGAGAAAAGGAAAAAATATAGGTCAATCTAACAAAGGCTAAAGATGACAAACTCACAGAAAATACACTGAACAGAAAAAAGCTAGAAGAGTTTCCTATACATAAGATCTGGAATGAGGCAAGGATGCCTACTTTACCACCCATATTCAACACAGGATAGAAGTCCTAACCAGAGCAACTTGACCATAAGAAAGAAAGAAGGGCGGGGGGAAGGAACAAAGGAAGAAAAAGGAAGGAAGGAAGGAAAAGGAAAAGAAAGGAAAGAAGGCAAGCAAGGAAACAGGAAGTCCAGGGTGTGAATAAAGTATCCTTGCTTGCAGATGATACAATTCTACATACACAGAAAAAGACTCCACCAAAAGACTAAGAAAACTTATAAATGAATTCAGAAAAGTTTCAGGATACAAAATCAACACCCAAAAACCATTTTTATGCATGATTGGCAAACTTGCTGAGAATGAAATAATGAAAGCAATCCCATTTATAATAGTAAAAAAATTAAAAACTCAAAATATTTGGGAACAAATTTGACTCAGGGATAAATAACACCTACAATGAAAATTACAAAATAATTATGAAAGAAATTGAAGAAGATACCAAAATACAAAAAGATCTCACACGTTGGTAGATTGGAAAAAATAATAGTTAAAATGATTTAAATTTCATAAATGCCAATCAAAATATCAATGGTATTCTTCACAGAAATAGAAAAAAGCACCTAAATTTTACATGGAAGCACAAAGACCCCAATAGCCAAGCAATTTTAAGCAGGAGAAAAACAACACAAACGTGCACACACACACACACACACACACAAAACTGGAGCTGCCTCAATATCTGATCTCAAAATATACTGTAGGATGGAAACAATCAATAAATACAGTGAAGAGACAAAATAAGAAATGGGTGGGCTAGGGATTTAGCTCAGTGGTTCTGCTGCCTGCCTTGAAAGCACACACACACGTAAAAAATGTGAAAATACTTAGTAAATTATTTATCTGACAAAGGATTAATATCCAGAATATATAAGGAACTCGATAACAAAAAAGCAATCCACTTAAAAATGGGCAAATGATCTGAATAGATATTTCTCAAAAGAAGAAATACAGATGACTCACCACTATATGAAAAAAAAAAGTTCAACATCACTAGCCATCAGATAAGTGCAAATCAAAACCACAAAGAAATATCATCTCATTCTAATCCAAATGGTATGATTTTTTAAAAATTATAGCTAAATGGATGCACACTGAAGCCATACTCTTAAGTGAAATAAATAGGACACACTTTACTTGAGTAAATACGAAATAATTTCTCTGGTGTGAAAAACTAAAAGTGTAAATAAGGTTCAAATGGTATAACGTAGTGTGAAATAGGAAGAAAAATGTCTAAAGGAGAGGGGGAAGTGGGAAGGGTAGGGGAAAGTAAATAAGGAAAGAGAAAAAATATGAAAAAAGGAAAAAATGGAAACAAAGTCTTTGTAAATAGGGGAGGGTGGAGGGGATGAAGGGTGGGTGAGGGAATGGGAGAAAATATAAGAACCAAGACCTGTCATGCAAAGGTACAAGATCCCAATGATGAATGCAACTGTACTGTATACCTAAAATGTACCAATAAACTCAATGAAAAAAGAGAAAGAAAAAACAACAAATGCTGATAGGGATGCAAAGAGGAGAAATCTTATACACCGCTAGTGGTGTACAGCCACTGTGGAAAACAGGATGTATGTTCCTTTAAAAATAAAAGTAGTCCTACCATATGATCGAGCTCTCCCGCTTTTGAACATTCATCCAAAGGCACTATAGTCAGCACACTTGGATACCTGCATTTCCACATTTACTGAAGCACTTTCGCAAACAGCCACGATACGGAATCAATTTAGGTGTCGACTGACGGATGACTGGATAACAAAAACGTGGGTTTTGTACACAGTGTAATACTAGTCATTGTATTTAAATCCCGCCCATTTCCAGCAAATGGACAGGACTCAAAGACATTACAGAAGCCAGGCACAGAAAGGAAAATACCACGTGTTCTCCCTCTGATGTGGAAGCTAAAAAAGTTACTCTCAAAGTAGCCGAAAGCAGCACAGTAATTGCCAGAAGCTGGAAAGAGGAGGAGAAGAGAAAATAGAGGGAAGTTGAATAACCGGTACCGAAACAATTGGGAGAAATGTGTTCTACTGTTCTACAGTACGGCGACTACAGTTCGCAATAACTTATCCTCTATTTGATGGAGAATCAGAAGAGGAGCTTGGAAGCTCCTACTGTAAAGAGATAAGAAGATGGAAATGCTAATTGCTCCAATTTGACCAGTATTTAAAACACAGCGTAGCTCAGAAATATGTACACTTTTATCTGTTACTTAGAAAGAAAATGTTTCAGCCAGGCACAGGTGTTACACGCCTATAATCTCAGCATTCTGGAAAGCTGAGGCAGAGGGCTGGAAATTTATCCCCAGCCTGGGCAATTTAAGCGACTTAGGGAGATGCTGTTTCAAAATAAAAAAATATAAAAGACTGGAGGTTGGATCACTGTTGGAAGACAAAAGGTCAATCACCAGTAACAAAATAAAATAAAACTAGAAAGGAAGAAGAAGAAAAATTCTAATTTCTAATTTCCTAAGATTTCTAATAATATGACAGTCTGGTTTTGTAAGAGAACCTCAAGAAAAGTACCACAATCAACAAAATAGACCTCATCAAGGGCTACCTTTCTCTAACACTCCATTCCTCGCGCTCTCAAATGTCGGTGGGGCATATTTTAGAGACCACATTCTACTGTCATACGCACATAGCCTGATCATTTCTTCCACCAGCGAAGACTACGTGTCACGGTTAAATACTTCAAGTTTTTGGAGAGTTAAACGTATATCTTCGTTATATTTTTTCTTCCAGTCTTCAAAGAATTTGCCTACTTGCCAGAGACATATGCAAGGTTAATGGTTCCTAAAGCCTGCACAATCTTTGGAGCCCTCTTTAACAAGAAGAATAGAAAATCATTACACAAAACTAGGCATCAAGCCTTTAAAGATATACACTCAAAGAGGGCACCTGAAATTGATCATAAGTTATCCTGTGGAAAATCTGCCCCTCGATTTACCAATTTATAAAATACTCAGCATGACACGCAGAGTCTGTTAGCAGGATCCAATAGCAATGCCAAATTACACCTAGAAATTACAGGGTAAGTGAAACCCATCTTCTACAACACTAACCTAAGCAACTAAAATTCTAGGCATTAACAAATCAGAAAGAAGTAGACACGCAGGCTAAAGACTGCCTAACCACTGAGGAATTTGTATCCTCCATTTTCCACTCCACATTAATATTTTAGAAGAAAAAAATTGTCTTTATAATAGTAAAATAAATACAAGCACCTCAGAACAAAATGGCAGGCTCAAACTGCATAAGCTAACCTCTTGATCAATACACGAAACTTAAGAATTTAGCTGTCACATAAGGTCTGACCAAATTTTATGGCAAACATTTTTTAAAAAATAATTTTTAAAAATTTATTACAAAAAAAAATCCCATCAAAATGCTGTCCCTTGGATTGGACAAATTGTGTGACTTCAAAATGACCATGAAAAGAAAACATTTCGAATCAGTGCAGGACATCAAGGCAGCCACAACAGCTCAAAGACATCCGTGAAAAAGAATTTCCAGAACTGCTTCAGAAAGTGCAAGAATGCAATGTGTCTTTTACTGTAACAAAATTTTTCTAAAAATCTGAATATTCACCACATATTTTAACATATCTCATACAAAAGAAAGCATACATAACAAGCAACTTGGATAACAATTGTGAAAAATTAAATCTAGTAAGATAAAAATGTAAGTTCAAAGAAACTAAGTTAACTATCACTTAGGAAATATAATATACATCTGATACAATCAAAATTTTGAAGAGAAGGTAAAAATAAGCAAGTAATTTTTCAAGCAAACAATGAAACTCTATGGTATATATTGCTTAGTTAAGTTCTCCAAGACTAAAATAGCTAGAAAAATAAAGATTCGTTAAAAAATCCCTGATTATTAAAACAAGAACATGTTTTAAAACTCTTTTATTCCCTATATTATTCTACTCAGATGTTTCATTTTAAGTTTGATAGCACATTTTTCCAATGACAGAACATATTTTTGATGTAGTGGAACACAACAGCTAAATAACAAAAAAAGAGACTCTAAAGAGTCGTGTGTGAAACATACTAACCATCCTTCCGAAGTGAGTGTTCCGGAGGTTAATTCAAGTCTGAAAGGATTTCCACTCAAAACCGTCCATACAATACTGACTAAATCAACGATTCCCACATTCTGTGAGCATACCACATTTTTTCATTTGCTTGGCTTTGTGACATGTGGTTGTTGAATAGTTCGTCACAGTGTTTCAGAGACTGACTCAGGATGACTGCAGCTCACTACAATCTTTGAATGGTTAATAGAATTTGAGGGGACATGAATTTTAGAAATAGTCATCATCAGGCTTTATATATATAATAATTTTACAATAGCCATGTCTTTTATTAAATGGATCAAGGAACATATATTGGGAATATTAAAACAAATCTTTTATCCAGTTGCTTCTCCTACACAATACCAAGCTCTGCGGTATTGTAGTATTAATACCAAATCAATTATAAATGACTTCCACAACTGCACTGTTATTTTATTGGAAGGAAAATAGAGTCGGTTTTGCAAAAGTGATCTATCTCTGCTACACTGAGCAAACATAACAGCAGACCCTTACAGGTGGAGGATTACTGGAAAACTATAATTCACGGGCTAAGTCATGGAACTCTGACTCTCCATCTCCTCATGAGTAAAATAATGGTAATATTTATATAACTCAAATGGTGACAATTACAATGATAAGGTACAGGAAGTTACAAATTATAATGTGTTATACAATGGCTGAAATTCCTGGAATGCTTCTATGGGTGGGGTTAAAAGAATACTTTCATCCTAGCACTACTGCTGGTTTTTAACATTCTAGGACACACACTGGGCCATGTCTGCCGACAGGTAGTGTGACTGTGTCCCAAAGGCAGATCTACTTGGTTCTGGGAATCGTCTTCCTTTGGGAGCCCGTGCTCCTGCTTCAATCTGTTCCCGTATTATTATCCGGCCACTTTCTTACCTCAGAAGAGCCTGGTGATTTAAGATTTGGTTGAGTGTGAGGACAAGTTCTGTTTAGGACAGCTGTAGGTCATATCTCGCTGGCCTAAGCATCTGATTCCCTTTCATGTATCTCTGTCCGAGAAAATGTTGGAGAAAAAGTGGCTTTGGCTTACAGCAGGATTTATGTTTGATTCCTTATTTTGACATCAAAATTTCAAAAACATGCCTCATCCTACCTAACAGTAAGGACGGCTACAATGGTGAACAGACTTCCAAAGGACAAAAGAAGCTTATAACCCTAAAAAATAAAAAACTGAATCAGAAACTCCACTACTGTGCCATCGTGTTCCTAGATTCAAACACCGCAAGTACCCAGATGCTGACCCTAAAGGACAACATTATGTTCAGGCGATGTATTTCAGACCAGCAAAGGCTTCCCCTGAAAACCAGCACGTGTTGACTTAATGCAGTGGGCAAATGCGGTCTCCAGCCCCGAGCTGGCTTCAATAGTAGAACCACTGAAAGGGTAAAGGTGAGGCAGGCAGACGGCAGTAATGATAGGATTAAAAAGAAGTCTGAGAATAAAGCAGGAAAATTTTTTTAAAATAAGAACAGCCTTCAAAATCTGGAAGAGGAAATTTTCAAAATAATTCAAAGGCATTACCTTATACAATATATCATAATCAAAGGTTTCAGAGCACATTAATTTATGTAGTTTTTAAAGGATTTAGATAGAATCTTAAGTGGTAGATGCAATTAAGGGAAACCAGGGATAGCACTGTACGTCTCTCAGCACAGGAATCTGTCGTCTCGGGGCACCTCTGCCCTCCTTGGTGCCTATGAGAAGCACAACTCTCAGAGCAACGAAACTGTACTGACTTATACCCACTTAAAGCCACCCAATAACCTCTGCTCCCTCACCTATTTTGATAACTTGGATAAAAGACTGTTAATATCCTTCCTAAAAAACCGTGTGTTTAAAAGCATCTCTTTAGTCCTCAATGCTCTCTCCCCTCACCACCTGACTGCTCTTCTGACCCCTCTGCCCCAAAATACAAAACCTAATAGGTTTTCTTAAAGTGGCAATTTAATGAAAGCTAAAAGACTGGAGTAGTTCCTGCATAGCCTTTGAAAATATGTCTGAAATGTCAGAGCTTCTTAAGAATCACGAAAGAAGTTCATACGCTTTTAAATGTCATTCCCTCAAAACCTACAATATCCTCAAAACATGCAATATTTTTGCGTCCTCTAATAAACAGCAGAACAGGCCAAGGATTGGAAATGCAATTATCAGACGACAAAGGGAATATATCTAAAATTCCCAGAAATACTGATGTGACATAAATTTTCTTTTTAATTTTGGCTAAAACAAAAGTGAGACAGCACCTAGGATGTATAAACTTTTTAGTAACTTCCATAATATTATAACATAGCAAGGAAGTTGGAAAACCAGAACCCTTACTGATGGTGGGTAAAAGTAGAAATCAAAAGCCACTCTGGACAGCAATCCGACAGCACTAAATTTAAGAATTCTGCATCTGTTCTACTACCCATCAATCCCATTTCTGGGCACAGAGACAAAATTCACACAAGACCACAGAAGATGTGTTTGAGAATGTTCATCTCCAAGTCTTCTGAGGTAGCAAAGTGTCAGAAGCAGCACTCTGGTGACCAGCAAAATGAATAGATACAGGAAGGCTGTGAAGACACTGGAACACTGGCCCACACCGAGACCTAAAGAAATCAGTTATAATGCAAAAACACACACAAATCTCAAAAGCATAATGTTGAATGAAAAGAGTTAAAAATATAATCATTACTTCATGGAAGCAACTATGTAGATCATCTTAAAAATGAACACACAGCATTACTCCAGAAATATACATATTAAATGAATAGAAGTGGATTAAAAATACATAATTAACATTGAAATGAGAATGCAAAGAGGAAAAATGGGAAAAAGCAGAAAAGAAATTTTTCTAAAGAAATAAAGATAGTACAGTGATAATATTGTAACAAACTCAGACTCATGATTAATTTGATTCTGTCTACTGGAGCAGGAGGTAGAACAAAAAAGGAAAAAGATAAAAAACAGAAGAAATAAATCTTAGATTTCTAATATTGTAAAAATACAAATGTCTTTTATCTCCCCATAAAATAATTCACATTTAAATGATTTTTTAAATATGATATGTAATTATAATTACTTATCTGGAAGAAAAGAATCATGATGCAGATTTACAAATTGTTTGGGGTGGTTTTCCTGGAATTTTTTTGTTTGGGGTGTTTTTTAAAACTTGACAGAACGTCATTAGATTTTTCTAGTGTTATCCTTCTGACACATCACCTAGAAAGTTAGGGATTTACCATAAAACCTTTTAACAAGTCTTGTACTAAATATTTTGATATTTCTAGGTCACCACTCTTTCTACATAATACTGTGTTAAACATAAAATGGGCGGATTTTAATTGCTATAAAGGGATGGGGGGGTTAAATTTGGAACAAATGAAAATAAATCAAGCTTCCAAGAAAATCTGCCAGAGTTTAAGTATCATTTGCTCATTTATCAGACTCGAAACCTCCTCACTCTATGTACATCCAGCTCCAATTTTTAGATGAGCAAAACACACTTGTCATTTTGTGCAAGCAAGTAAAAATTGTTTATGTTCAGAATGTGATCGTTTTGAAAATATTCTCTATAATAGGTGAAGATTTCACAGAAGATTTGCATACTTTTTGCATAGTGAAAATGCTCAACATAAGCCAAAAATCACCCTCACCTGCCTCAAATGGTGTAACTCTTGGGATGAAATGTGATGAACAGAAACACGCTTTACAGAAGTATGGCAGACCTGTTAGGATTTACTGCAAAACAAACCAACCTAGTGCAACAAATACTAACATAAATACTGCCTTGTGTTCTGTGCTGCATACAAAAGATGCAGTCCTTGATTTGAAAGAATTTAATCTGGAACTGTTAGTATGAAAGGAAATGTGACTATATTAATATAATATTGCCATTCTTTTCAATGAATCCTTTTGGAGGAAAAACTACACTTCCCAAATAAAACAGGTCGAGGACAGGGAAAATCCATCGCACAAAGGAAGGAATGGAAGCAGAGCTGTGCAATGTATCAGAGATGAATAGCAGTAATTCTCAGAAATGACAACAAAAGCAAATGGAATTTAAAAGTCCAGCCAGGTGTGGTGGCGCACGCCTGTAATCCCAGCACTCGGGAGGCTGAGGCAGGAGGATCGCTGTGAGTTTGAGACCAGCCTGGACTACAAAGTGAGTTCCAGGTCAGTCTCTACTACATAGTGAGACCCTGTCTCAAAAAAAAAAAAAAAATTAAAAATCCAAATGTTATAGCTTGCATCTAGATGACCCTCAAAGCCTCATGCACTTGTAGATGAGGCTTTTCAGAGGTGGCTGGACCCAAGGTTGTGTGGTACTGGGATTAAGAGTAGGGAGTACTGGGTTAGTCCACTAATTGGCTTATTATACTCCTGAGTGTGCACCATGGGAAGACGCATGTTGGATGTGGGTGGCACCATCCAAAAGGCTTGTGGCTGAATGGGATAAAAGGGAAAGAGGTTTGCTGCTATGTCCTGCCTACCACACCACGAAGAAATGTTTGTCCTCGGTGATGCCTCCCTGCCCTGGAGCCAGCTGACTATGGACTAAAAGCTCTATAAACTGCGCACTGAAATAAACCTTTCCTACTTTAACCTGTGGGTGTTGAGCATTTTGACCCAGAAATGAAAAAGTAACCAAGACACCAAGGGATAAGGCAAAGCTAATATAAGGCCAAATAATGATGCCCAACAGAAATATACACAAAGAACCATGAAACATCACAGATGGGAGAGACACAGCTTGAGAGAGTCACAAGCACCTTCAGGTGGAAGAGGGCATCTGAGAAATACTCTGCGTGAAGAATGGGCATGAGAGCATCTATGGCCACTGGGATTCTTCATCACTTCCACCCCTTGGGATAACAGAGACCACAGTGTGTACTGTTCCTCACCTACACCCTGCTGGGATCACAGGGGAACAGCGACGCATGACGCAGAACATAGCACGCACGCCTTTCTGACAGCGCCAGCACAAAAGCAAGCGATCACCCCACAGTTAAAAAGGCACAATGATGTCAATGCTGACTAACAAAGGGGTTTCTCTGCCAAGGGCCACGGTTTGTATCCTCCAGTTTACCAACTCCATCGCTCAGTGTGAAGACTGAGTCAGGCATAACCGGGAAAATGAGGATGGGCTGGGGATAAGTGACGGGCAGGATGTCTGAACAGATTGTCTCTCAAACCGGGATAAGCATCAGGATCACCTGAGCTGCTGATCACAAACACTAACTACTGGATCAATCCATCCACTTGAGTGAGCCTGATTCAACAGATTTAGGAGATAGGGGAATCTCTATTGTGTGAAAGCTGTTTAAGTAATTCCTGTACAGTGAGACTTAGACACATCGGTGTACTATAAAATCCCTGGCTTCCATGAAGATGCAGAAGGAATGAATGACTTCTCAGAGTAACTGGGTAAAGAAAAAAACAAATAAATCCTGTTTCCCTGGGAATGCCCCTTTATGAAGCTCTACGTGAGTTTTCTCATCTGAAAAATAGGATTTGAACTAGAAAAAAATTCAGATCTTTTTCAATTCTAACAAAATTTGGTTTCGGTGCTTAGTTAAGTGAGAGCTTTAAAGAAAAATTAAACCAAGAAAAAGCATCCCATATGGTCTTACTCAATTTTAGATTCTAAATTGGAACCTTATATATAGTTTCCTGTTCTTTTTTTCTTTATTCTGATCCCCTTTTATCATAATATTCTTTTTAAACTTACAGAAATGACCTTTTTTTTTGAGACAGGGTCTCATTAAGTTAGTCAGGCTGGGCTTGGAATTTGCAATCCTCCTGCCTCAGCCTCCCTAAACGCTGGGATTATAGGTATGTTCCATCACACAGGTTTAGATTCTGTTTTAAACAGGACAAACCAAAGGACAATGGTATAATGAGCCAACATTAAAAAGCAAAAGTGGGCCAGGGATTCAGCTCAGTGGCTTTGCCACCTGCCTTGCAAGCACGAGGTCCCGAGTTCAATCCCCAGTAACAACAACAAAAGCAATGTGACTGACACAGGATATCAGAATTCATTTTCAAGTTCTGTAAATGCTCATGAACCATGTTCTGCTCAGCTGGGGAGGTTTATCCTGCTCTGTTAAGGATAATTTCTACTGCTTCACAAGTGCTGATTTCAGCAGTGGTTCCCTGATACAGGATGCTTCTCTGATCACTCAGCACCTATGCTAGTTGCTGCCTCATGGCAGCTGATCAAAAAAGCATTTGCTGAAAAAAATTAATTAATCCAGGTATGCAAAAATTATTTTCTTTGAAAAAGGAATAATGGCTCTTAAACTATATATGTCCATTAACAATATAGTCCTCTTAGTTTTCTAATATAATTCTTACCCATCAGTTTCTCTATTGGTCTAAGTTAACATAACCCTTTTAACCACTTTCTGAATTTTGTTCAACTTTAGAAAAGCTTCCTGGGTTTTCCTATTACCCACCTGCAAGTGCTGCTTTTCTGCATGACGTCAGCTCGATGATATCCAGAGAGTTTACAAAAGCCGTCATTACTATAAACTACAGGCCAATCCACAATTTGGGCATTTCCCAGTAAAAAACTTGATTCTAAGGAAGAAAGAAGAAAGAAAGAAGTTATTTAGTTTTATTTAGCAATTCAAGTCATCAAAATTCATAAGGAGATTCAAAAAGATAGACGAAACGATGGAGTGTTACAGTACAATTAATATAACCTATTCCTAAAATTGACATAATCAAACTAGCATGATTATCAATGATATATTCAATAAATATAAGATTCCTATACAATCTAAAAACTCCATTTAAAAGAAACCAATTAGAGCAGACCTGCACCAGAAGAGCAGGATCACCTCCAGAGGAGCACAGCGCCAGGCAGCAGAGGCAAAGACTCACCAAGCTACCCAAGCCTGGACAAAGCAAAAACCCGGACAGAGAAGGGCGAAAACGGAGCCCGTGACCGCTGACACTAAGCCCAACAGACCTCTTGAACTCCCACTTTGTGACCCACATCCCGACAGAACAGAGGGCTGACTGCAGAGCCCATCTACCAGTGGGAGCAAGGAAACTGCCTTGAGGTAACCACAGCCTGGAGTGAATGGACAGAGGGCCTTCAGTCCAAGGAGGGAATGTCAAGACCCACGGGCCATAAACCCAGGCACAGAAAATCGTATCTAGCTGGATCTCAGGACTGCAGATTGTGGGAAGAAACCACTCATTCATACCACAGAAATTTTTTCTCTGACTTGATTTTTTATTTTCCATTTTGTGTTATTTTTATCTTTCCTTCATCAGGTTTTTTCCAGGTTGAAGGCTTTTGTTTTTTTCTTTACTTTTTACCATTTTATCATTTTCCCTTCTAACTTTTTTCTTCGTTCTTTTTCTTTTATCCCCTGTTTTTGCTGTTTATCTTTTTTCTTCATTTTCATGTTCATTATTTTTTGGTTTTTTAAATCATTAACTTTATTGATATCTATTAGGTATACAATCTGCCAACATTTATTATTGGGAATTTGTACCTTTACATGATATAACTTGGTTCTTCTTTCTTCCCCATTCCCCTGCCTTCCCTTCAACCCTTACACCCTTCCTTATTTACAAAGACTTTGCTTCCATTTTTTCCCTTTCTCGTATCTATTGCCTTCCCTTCTTTCCTTTCCTCTGTCCCTACCCTTTCCCCCACCCTTCTGCACCTTTTCTTCCTATTTCACATTATCTATTATACCTTTTAGTCTTTATTTACGCTATCAGTTTCTCACACCAGAGAAATTATTCAGTATTTACACGTGTGTTCTATATATTTCACTTAAGAGTACGGTCTTGATGTGCATCCATTTAGCTTTACATGTCTCTAGTTTCTCTTTCTTTATGACTGAATAGTACTCCATTTTTTAAACCCATATTTCCTTCATCCAGTCTCCAGTTGATGCGTAACTAGGCTGTTTCCAAGTTTTAGCTATTACAAACTGTGCTGCTATGAACATAGGTGCACACAATTTGCTGCGATATGATTCTTTTCATTATTTTGGGAAAACATGCAGCAGAGAAATAGCTGTATCAAATGGGACCTCTAATCCTAGTTCTTTGAGGTATCTCCATACCGATTTCCACATAGTTGCAAAACTGCTATATAGATTCAATGCAATCCCAATTAAAATCCCAGCAGCATACTTCACAAACCTTGAGAAAACAATCCAAAAATTCATTTGGAACAAGAAAAGACCTGGAATAGCAAAAGCAATTCTAGGCAATAAAGACAAGATAGGGGTATCACAGTCCCTAACTTGAAACTGTACTAACAAAGCTACTGTGATAAAGACCGTATGGTGCTGGCAAAGAAACAGATCCAAGGATCAGTGGAAAAGATTAGAAGATAGAGAAACAACTCCAGACACACTCAGCCACTTCATCTTCGACAAAGGAGCCAACACACTCACTGGAGGAAAGATAGCCTCTTTAATAAATGGTGCTGGAAAAACTGGGTTTCAACTTACCAAAGATTAAAACTAAAGCCAAAATAGATTAAAGATCTAAATATTAAAACAGAAACACTAAACCAGCTGGAACAGAGGTTAGGTAGAACTCTTGAAGACACTGATTTAAGAAAAGATTTCATGAACAAAATCTCAGTTGCACATGAACTAACACAAGGGATCAACAAGTGGGATCTCTTCTTATTGAAAAGTTTTGGCACAGCAAGAGAAACAACCAACAGTGAGAGACAACCCACAATGTGGGAAAAAAATGGTTACCAGCTATTTCTCAGACAAAGGTCTACTATGTGGAGAACTTTAAAAAATCAGATCACCTAAATTTAAAGACACAACCCAAAAATGGGCATGTGAAATGAACAGACATTTCTCAGACAAAGATGTAGAAAAGCAGATAAACATCTGAAAAAATGTTGAACTTCACTGAGAAGTTCAATGTTGAAAAAATGTTGAACTTCACTGAGAGATGCAAATGAAAACAACACTGAGATTCCACCTCACCCTAGAAAGAATGTCTGCTCTCAAGAAATCAACCAGTAACAAATGCTGGAGGGGCTGTGGGGGAAAAGGAATCCATTATGTTCAATCTTTCCAGTGGGTGTTCTCTATTGCTATTAATTTTCTTTTATTCCTTAATAGGACCCCTTCTCTTTCTTTTCTCTCCTCCTTTTCAAATCTCACTGATTTTTAAAATTTTGCTTTTATTAATTCTCCAGTTCCCAACTCTCTCAATTTTTACTAATATAGTTAAGCTTTATGAAACAGTAGATAAATGGTTAACTTGATGCTGTTGCTGTTGAATATTGTTCTATTATTAGTAGAGGTAAAGCTCTTTTATTTAGTAAATATTTACTGTGTGTCAATAGTAGATAAATATTTGGTTTGGCTTACTGTCCATACTATAATTGTAAATATATTTTCTATGGATAAGGGTGATGCTTCATTCGCCCTTAGGGTTTGTCAATATTCAGTTTGTATTTCATTGATGCTGATTTTATCCCTATAGGCAAGGTGTCATAGCTGTTGATACAACTGGTTTTCTTGAGATTCCATTATCTAAATTGCCAGGGAGTCCTTAACAATACTGTGAAAGAACTGGGTACTGGGCCAAACACACTGCAACCTTCCATGTCAAGAGCTAAGGTGGCTGGATCCTGGGACAGAGGAAAAGGCCAGTAGTTAACCACACCCAGAGAACACCACTGAAAAGGAGAGGTAACTAAAGAGGTCTCCGTACCAGAAATAAAAATTTCCACTGCAATAAACCCACAAGCCTCAAAACAAAACACAAAAACAAAAACAGAAACATGAGAAACCAAGCCAACAAAATGCCTCCAAAAACTCCCAACTCCTGCAAAGCTGATATATGAGCACTGAAGGGGAGAAAACCAAAAGACTTACACCCAAATTATTCAAAGTATCATGAAGGTAGATAATAAAATAGTTCAATAGGACAATTGGCAAGACTACAGAAGTTATAAGTAACAAAGCACTGAGTCAATTAAACAAAATAATCAGCTAAAGAATGCACTAGTAAAAAATACAAGAGCTAAATAAAATGATGAAAAGATGGATGATAAGAATAAAAAGGACTCAAATAGAAATTGAGATGATTAAAAATTTTATTGAAACTATGGGCAGCAGAAGTGACCAATGTAAGGACAGAGTCTCAGACTTAGAAGACAGAGCTATTGTCAGTAACCAGTTAATACGAGACATTTTAAAAACAAGAGAATGTGAAAATGGACCAAATAGATCTGTTTAATAAAAAGTCAGAAGATAGCACAAATGGCATTAAAAAATCTATTTACTGAAATAATAGCTGAAACCTTTCTAAAAAAAACATAATTTAACATATATCTTTCTTTGAAAGGAGAGACAAAACTTTAGCCAATCTAACTTTAAAAAGGAGAAAAAAGACCCACACCACATGTAATCAGAGATGAAAATGGTGAAATCACAATGGACACTGCCAAAAAAAATTATCAACATCCATCGTGCAAACCTATATGCCAATAAGTTGGCAACTGCAGAAGAAAGGGGCAGATTCTTTGATACATTTAAATTGCCAAATCTGAATCACAATTAAATATCCCTGAATAACCCAATAACAGGAAATAAAATAAAAGCTACAAACTAAAGCCCAGGCCTACATGGGTTCATTGCTGAATAAAAAAATTTTTAAAAAAGAAACAAACAAACAAAAAAAAACACTTCAGGGAAATACTAACACCAGTACTTCCCAAGCTTGTTAATAAAACTGAAAGGGAAAGAGTACTCCCAAGGTAATTCCTGGAGACTGCCATAACCGTGACTCTAAAACCAGACAATAATCCAACTAAATAAGACAATTGTAGACCAATCTCTTCAAGAAAAATAGATGCAAAAATCTTCAACAAGCTACTTGGAAACAGGGTGCAAAAAATCATCAAAAAGGTCATACATTATGGCCGAGGAGGATTCATTCCAGGAATGCAAGGATGTTTCAACATACATGAATATATAAATGTAATAAATCACATAAATAGAAGGAAGGACAAAAATCACACAATCATCTCTATGGATGTAGTAAAAGCTTTTGACAAAATCCAACATCCTTTAATCATAAAAATACTGCAGAAAATAGGTACAAAAAGACTTTATCTCAATCTGATAAAAGCCACTTATGACAAATCTACTGCCAACCTCACACTAAATGGGGAAAAACTAAAAGCTTTCCCTCTAAAATCAAGAACAAAACAAAGATGTACTCTGTCACTATTCCTGTTCAAAAAGTACTCAAAACATTAGCATGATCAATTAGGTAAGAAAACAAAATAAAAGGAATATGCATAGGAAGGGAAGAAGTCAAATTATCCTCTACTTAGAAGATCCAAAAAAAAAGCTACCAAAAGACTCCCAGAATTAACAACCAAATTCAGCAAAGTAGCAGAATACAAAGCCAATGCACAAACATCAACATCTTTCTTGAACACTAATCATGAACTGAAAAAGAAATTAGGGGGAAAATATCGTTCACACCAGCATCAAGAAAAATTAAACACTTAGGAATTAACAAAGGAATTGAAAGAGCTCTCCAACAAAAACTGCAACACTCTTAAAAAGGAAACTCAAAATAGAAAGGTATCTTCATTTCTGGATAGGTGGATCCAATATCAACTAAATAGTCATACTTCCCAAATTGCTATAGAGATTTAACACAATCCCAAAACCAAATTCCAGCAGGATTCTTCACAGAACTGGAGAAAACAATCCTAAAATGTACATGGAACCAAAAGAGACACAAAATAGCACAAGCAATCCTGAATAAAATGAGCAAAGCGAGAAGCGTTGCCATTCTGGACTTGAAGTTAGATTACAAAGCTACTGTGATTAGGAAAAAAATAAAAAGAAAACAAAACAAAAAACAGCATGGTACCGGCACAAAAACAGACATGAGGATCAACGGAACAAAATAAAAGAGGCCAAAAAAAAAAAACCTCCAACTCATTCAGCTATTTGATCTTTGACAGAAGGGCCGAATACACTGAAGAACAGACAGCCTCTTTTATAAACGGTGCTGAAAACTGACTTTCCACATGGAGAAGATCAAACTTATTCCCACAACTCTCTCATCACATACTAAGCCAAAATAAAAATGGATTAAAGAATTAATATTAACCAGAAACACTTAACCTGGTGGGAGACAAGACAGGTAGAACTCCTGAAGTCATATGCATAGTTAGAATGTTCTGCACAAAACCCCAGTCACAGAAAATAGTTCCAAGACCAACAAATGGGACCATATTAAACTAAAAAGCTCCTGAACGCTAAAAGAAACAATCAACAAGTTAAAAGGTAATCTACAGTGTGGGAAAAAAATTTTGCCAACAATTCCTCAGACAGAGGACTCATATCTAGAATGTAAAGAATTCAAATAAAATTAGAACCCCTCCCAAAATAAAAAAAACCCAGTGGAAAAAATGGCCAGGCAAAATGAATAGATGCTTCACAGAAGAAGAAATACAAACAGCCAACAAATACAAGAAGAAATACTTAACATTACTGGCCATAAGAGAAATACAAATTAAAACAACAGATTCCACCTTACTCCTGAAAGAATGGTCATCTTCAAGAAATCAAATAATAACCAATGCTGGAGTAGCTAGAGGGAAAAAGGAGCCCTTCTACACTGTTGGTAGGACTATAAACTAGTACAGCTGCTATGGAAATCAATATGCAGATTTCTCAAAAAACTAAAACTAGAAATTCTATTCGACCCAACTATTTCCCATCTTTCTTCTTGAAAGAGTTAAAGACATATTACAGAGATACGTGAACACTCATATTTATAGCAGCCCAATTCAAAATAGCTAAATCTTGGAAGTGGCCTATACGTCCATCCACAGATGAACAGATAAAGAAAAGGTGGTGTTTACACACCATGCAATACAACTCTGCCATTAAGAAAGACGTGCCATTAGTAGGAAAATGTATGCACCTTGAGACCCTAACGTTAAGTGAAATAAAGCAGATACACAAATTTAAATATCACGTTGTTTTAAAAAAATCACATTTTTTCTCAATACGAAGACCTAGCATAAAAGTAAAACACAAAATAAAAATAATAGGACGTAGGGAGATAAATTATTCTCAGCAGGGAAGGGGATTAAGAGACAGAAGGTGGGAGGAGGGAAAGATAAGGGATGAAAAAAAGGAACTGTGTTATGTACATATACCAACCCCACACAAGAAATGTAAACATTACGTACTGCACACTTGTACTAATAAATTAAAATGATAAACATTAATAAACAAAACATAAAAGAAACCAATTTATAATACCTCTTTCCATCATGTATACCCTATATTATAGAAACATCATGTTAGTATCAAATAATATTAATGGCTATAATAACTCCACCTAAAATGGGTTAATTTATTAGTACCAGGGGTTTAATCACTTTTCTATGAATTGAGAATATTAAACTTGTAACAGAGGTCAACTGGATTACCTCCTTCCTGAAAATTCCACTAGCATAATTTTGACATGATGGAATTTGTGTGTGTGTGTGTGTGTGTGTGTGTGTGTGTGGTACCGCGGATTGAACTCAGGTCCTTGCGTTTGCAAGGCAGGCCACCGGCTGAGCTAAATCCCCAGCCCACAAATTTTTTGCAAATTTATAGGGTTGATTTTAAAATACTATTTGTCTTCTTTTTAAATAAAATAATTCAAATATATTATTTTCCACCACATTTACTCAGAAATTTGAAACTATCAACCTTCTATATACAATAGATATCTATTTTACATTGAAAAGTAGATTTGCAGACCAGGGATTTAGCTCAGTGGTACTGCACGTTCCTCACAAACGCAAGGTCCTGAGTTTCATCCCCAGGACAAAAAACAAAAAAAGAAGTTTTGCATTAGGCATAAAAATTAAAACAAAAATAACTTTAGGAGTCAACATGGATTGAAAATCCAATAGTTTCAGACAGCAATTTTAGCCGTTTTGTGGGTGACATGGTAAGTTAAAATTAAAATAGTAACATATTAAATTAAAATAATTTAAATAAATATTTTAAAAGGAAAAATTCTAAAAGGAAAGCTGTACTTCACAATATCTACTAAAAGATCTCATCTGAGCTCATATTCAGAAAAAGATACAAAAATAGAAACGAATTCATGAGTGGCAGATTTTAATCTTGACTCAAAGTTGGGTGGTCTTCATAGAAACAATAATGGGATAAAAGATTAATAAAACATACATACTACACAATTTGCTCTCAGCTAATTTACATGTTGATAAAACAGATATCTAAAATTCAAATACAATTTAGAAGTATAGATGCTAAATAAAGAAGCACCAAACAACATTGACAAAATTCTTTTGAAGGCACTAGGCCTTAAAAACAGAGACTAGGCCAAAATAGAGACTTGGTAGGGCTGTGGAGAAAAAGGAACCTTCTTCCACAGTTGGTGGGAGTGCAGACTGGTGCAACCACTGTGGAAATCAGTATGGAGATTCCTCAAAGAACTAGATTAGAGGTCCCATTTGACCCAACTATTCCCTTGCTGGGTATCTTCCCAGAAGAATTAAAAGAATCACACCACAGTGATATATGTGCACCCATGTTCATAGTGGCACAGTTTGTAATCGCTAAAACTTGGAAACAGCCCAGTTGCCCATCAACTGAAGACTGGATTAAAAAAAAAAAATGTGTGTGTGTGTTTTTCTTAATAAAATGGAGTACTACTCAGCAATACAGAATGAGAAAAATAAAGTTAATAAAGAGTCACAATATAGTAAATTACTTATTATTTGATGGAACTGTCAGTACCCTAGGAAAGGGGATGGATTATATAAAGGTGCAAATTTCCAATGATGAATGTCATTACATTGTGTATCTTAAATGTACCAATAAAATGAATTAATTTTTTAAAATAGGCTATAATTTTAAAACAACTAGTAAAGTAAGGCTTTCCCCCAGAAACATATTTAGTAAACCCGTGATTTTCAAACTATTTTTTAAAATTAAGGTTCATACTAAGAAATACATTTTATTTTATGATTCAAAGTGTGTGTACATATCCACATGGTGTGTGCAAGCAAGAACACATAAAAACACAACTAAAAATATTATTAGACATTGTTCTTATTGAATTAGACATATCCTATTATTTTCTATTCTATTGCAATATTGCAGTGTAAGTCAAACCCATTAAATCAATTTCGCACCCCAAGAAAGGACTGCATCTCATGGCTTTAAAAACATGCCTTAAGCAGCTCTCCCAAGGCTTTGCAGACCTCTGCGCCTCCCTCCCTGCCTCCTCCTCTCCACAATCCCGACTTATTTTTAAGACATTTCTTAGGCTTCGGTCAAAAGTTCTCCCTATTCCTGTTAACCCTACCCTTAAAATTTAACCCTGCCCATCGTACCATTTCAACAGCTCTACTATGAACAAGCAAAGACTCCAGCTCTGCAGGGACCAGCTATTTCTACTCACCTGTTACTGATATATTATTTACTTATTTGTCAGAAACTGTAATGACCAGAAAAGCAACCATGAACGGAGCCCCAACTCTACTAGGCATTCGGCCCAATGCTGCACCTGTTATCTCTAACCAAGGAAGCAAGCCCATTCCCGCGATCACTGACAACTCATCACACAGTAAGACAGACTACAGAACTCGGATTTCCAAGGTCAGAAGCAGCAACAAGAACACACATTTCCTAAATTTTAAGTTTTCGCTGAGATACTTACAATACTTACAAATTCACACCCTCTCTAGGGGAAACTGTGTCCTTTTGACTGCAGACAGAAAAGCACGGAGATTAGGAATGTAGGGAAAGACTTAAAGCAACTTCCTGCAGACAGGACATATTCTTCTTATTGGCTTCAATACAGCGTTAAGGAAAAGAGTACAAAAGTTAGAATTAAAACAGGGTAGTGGAGACTGTGTCACTTCCCACCTCTTTTCCAAAATACCTACTTGATTTTAATAACACAGAATATAGACAATTCAGATATTTTCCAGGTACATACTACAGTATTTGCTTGAATATTTAACGGACATAGCAACTAAGAGATATTTAAGGCCAATTTAAAGTTTTTTAAATGGCACAGCACTTGCCTCGCATGAGAAAGCCACTGGCTTTGATACTGGGAATTGGAAAAAAAACAACCAGGAAATATGCTTCCATTTATCATTGTGCTTCAAGGCTGAGTCCAGCAGTTTAGAATGTCAGAGAACGAAGCTAGAGGAAGGAGGTGGCAGAGCAAAGTCCTCTCTGGGACCTGGGAGCAAGAGAAATGGAAGAACAGCTCCAGGAATCAAGAAGGAGCTAACAGAAAAGCTAGAACGTGGAGAAATTGGAGACAACTCAGAGAAAATAATAAAGCCGTCTGGAATGCCAATCTCGGCGCCCGGGGAGAAGAACCTGTCTCCATGAACACTAAGAAAGTCTACGGCGGGTCAGCAGCTCCACGGAGAGGGGCCAGACCGGTGTCACACTCCCAAGAAAAGCCCACAGCTACTGGAAACTGTGAATGCAGTATGGAACTCTGTAATGAAACTGCTACGTAGCAGGCTAGAGTTGGAGAGGAAATCCATTATAGCACCTGCCATACTTGGGAGTGATTTATCCAGAGCCCTTTCATAAGGGGTTATGACTGAGCTATTCCAGTAATCAGAAGTCGCTGAATGACTACACGTCAGAGGGCCTGGGGTAACCTTACCACAGTGACTAGGTGGAAGACAGCCACAAGAGTCATGGAAGGGAAAAGGGTAGCCGTAGACACCTTGAGCAGTTTAAGCAGAGGCAAGCTCAGGCCAGAAAGGATGTGCTGGTCTTCCCCTCTGTAGTAAGAAGCTGGCCACATGTGTTTTTCTGAGGTGTCTGGGTATAACAATGTCAACATTAACTCCCACAAGCGCTCAACACTTTC
This sequence comes from Fukomys damarensis, assembly GCF_012274545.1. Classification (NCBI taxonomy): domain Eukaryota; kingdom Metazoa; phylum Chordata; class Mammalia; order Rodentia; family Bathyergidae; genus Fukomys; species Fukomys damarensis. The sequence continues at coordinate 6,892,830 of NW_022900933.1, forward strand.
AATGCCTTTTTCCAACACAGAGCTGGGTGGTTTGTTTACCTTCCCCATCTTCCAGCATCATCAGCTTGGACAGTTGCCACAGCCTAAGGTGTACAGACAGAGAAGCTGCTGCTACAACAGAGTCACCTCACCAACACATAGGCTGAAAAGCTGGGTGGAGATAGCAGTGACCTTGGGCACAGAGGGGCACAAACACCAAGAGCTGCTAGAATGAGTACAGCCCTAAGGCAGACACCACTGACTGGCTCCATCCAGAAGGGAAGGAGGGGCATGAGGCATAATACACAAAAGTGGGTGTAAAAAAACAGGGCTTAGTTTTGACTTTCTAACGCCCTCCCCCACATCTGATGGATGCCAGATATGCAGGGTCAGAAAAGAAAACAAACACACAGGGAAAAAAATTTAGACTCATTTCTCTTTTTATTTGTTTGTTTGGGGGGGCTTAGTTTTATTTCACACTTCCTTGGCACTTGTTTTATTTTTTGTTTCTCATTTCTTATTTCTTTTTTCTATTATTTTTATCTAATTCTATTAACTTTCTTTTATTCTTTAACTGGATTATCTCACTTTTGTCTCCTCTTTCATCTTCTTTCCTTTTTTCAAATTCTACTTCTTTCATTTTTCCTTTTCCCCACCCCCTTCATTTTTATTATTACTAGTAAGTTTTATAAATTTTCAGATGTTTAATTGACTCTGCAGGGTTATTGCTAAACTCTTTTCTATTGCTAATGCAGTACAGTTGTTGCATTTCATATATATTTACTCTATGTCAATTTTTGGTTTGTCTTTGTGTCTATATTTATTGCAGATCTCTTTTCTGTTGCTGAGGGTGGCACAGTTGTAGTTTTTATTCATTACTCTGATGGATCAGTATGTAGTATTTCTTTAATTCTTCCATTATCACTGACATTTTTGCTATTGCCAGTGGTGGCATAGTTGCTGCTGTTAACTGGTTTTCATTTTAGGACAATATCTGGATTGTCTTTATATTATCAGCATTACTGCAGTTTATTTTTTCTCTTCATGGTGCTAAGGCTGAGCACTAAGAAGATAGAGCCTCAGTATCACACAGTAGGTTGAAGCAGAGGATAAACAACTAAACATAACCCAAACATGAGAACATGTCACAGGCAGACAGAATCTAACTAAGAGATCTCCACAGTAGTAATAGAGCGTTTCTTTTATCTGATCTGATCTTCAAGCTGCACAGAAAAACAATAGAAATATGAGAAAAAAGGGCAACGAGATGCTTCCAAAAGCCTTAACTCCCCAAAAGCTGATCTCATAGGCACTGAAGTAGAGAGAGTTACAGGCAAAAAACTAAACAAGAAAATGGTCAAAATGTTTGATGAGCTCAAAGAAGAACTACATAAGCAAGTTCATAAGTTGTTGAGTGAGCTTAAAGAACATTTTATTAAATAAAGGATTTTACTAATAAAATATTAATGAGCTTAAAGAAGAAGCAAATAATAAACTAATCAAGTTGAACAAGACAATACAAGATATGAACTACCAGAGTGGTAAAGAAGCAGAAATTATAAAAAGAAAACAAACAGAAATACAAGATATAAAAATTCAATAGAAACAATGTGTAGCAGATTTAACTAACATGAGGACAGGTGAACTGAAGATAAGGTAGATGTAGTAGATCATGAACTCAATGACAACCTAAAAATGACAAACAAAACACCATGCAAGCAAGACCCAACAGCTGTTAGATGACTAAAAAAAATAATAGCAACTGAATCTGAATTATAAGAATAAAGAAAGTTTAGAGGGTGACTCAAAAGGTACTCAAACTTTACTCACCCAAATTATAGCTAGCAGAAAACTTTCCAAAACCAGGTAAGATATTCAATACAACAGCAGACAAAACCCTATACAGCCATGATCAGAAAAGAACCTCTCCATGACACACCATAATCAAAATTCCAGACATTCTCCAAACACAAACTCCAACTTAACAACTTTGCTTTTCTTTGCATAACTCTTACATTCAGCACTGTAATGTATAACAGAACATAAAACTATAGTGCTCTACTACTATACATTACAATCAGCAAAAATTACAGTACTGCACTGCAGAAGAATCCATTATAAAGCCACACTGCCACTCACATTCCTGTGTCATAACCCAAATGTGGGCTCTAAATCCAAGAGGCGGTCATTAAATAAGTACATCATTATGAACAAGGAATATTTGTCACATACGACTACAGGAGTAGTAAAACAAAATGAAAAAAAGCAAAGGAGTCAGCTCTGGGAAACAATGCAATGACAAGATATAGTACACACCATACAATAACTCTCAATGTCAATGGCCTCAATTCCCCAATCAGAAATATATACTGGCAGGGGCCGGGGATTTAGCTCAGCGGTTAGGTGGTCTGCCTCG
>NW_022900933.1:6895395-6917019 GCF_012274545.1 Fukomys damarensis
GGATCAAAAAATAAAATGCAGGAGCTGGAGATTTAGCTAAGTGATTCCGCTGCCTGCCTTACAAGCACAAAGGACCTGAGTTCGACCCCCGATACCAAAAATATTAAATAAAAATAAAATACCTCCACTTATTGCCTACACATCCACCCAAAAAGAAGCTCATAGTCAAAAAGTGAAATAATAACAAGTGATACTCCAGGGCTGGGATTTAGCTTAGTGGTTCCATCATCTGTTTTGCAAGCACAAGGTCCCAAGTTCCATCCCTGGTACCAAAAAATATATAAATAAAAATAAAAATGATACTCATGCAACCAGAGTCCAAAAGAAAGCAGGAATAGCTACTGTATTTTCAGAAACAACGGACCTCAAGGCAGAATTCATGAGAAAAGACATAGATCGCCACTATATAGTGGTAAAGGAAACAATTCAACAGGAAATGATAACAATTATAAATATCTGTGCACTGAATGTTGGTGTCCCTAAATTCATGAAATAAGAACTACCTGAAATAAATGACAGATAGGCACCAACACAATCACAGCGGAGGACTTCAGCACCACTCTCACGAGTAGACAAGTCACTCAGACAAAAGCTTAGCAAAGAAATAATCAGAGTTAAGCCACACCGCTGAACAAACCAATTTAACAGATATTTGCCCAGTAACAACATTTTTTGTAGGAGTATCCAAAACTTTTTCCAAGGTACACATTATCTTAGGCTATACAGTATGCTTATATAACTATAAAAAATTGAAATAGTCCTCTGCATAATATTGGAAAATTGTGGGATGAAGCTAGAAATCAACAGCAAAGTAAACCACAGAAACTACATAAACCCATGGAAATTAAGACAATACATTATTGAATAATAACAGATCACAGAAGAAATCAAGAAAGAAATTTAAAAGTTCCTAGAATGCAATGGTAATGGAAATATAGCATGCCCAAACCTGGGGAACCCAATGAAAGTAGTGCTAAGAAGGACTTTACAGAACATATTAAAGAACTGAGTGAGCCCAAATAAATGTAAATGATCACAAATAAATAACTTAATGATGCATCTCAAGGAGCTAGAAAAACAATACAATCTCAATGTGAAATTAAAAAAATGGAAACAAATCATAAAGAAATTAATGAACTTGAGACTGAAAAAACAATGCCAAGTTTCAATGAATCAAAGAGGTGGTTCTTTAAAATAATAAACAAGACTGATAAAACTTTAACTAGAATTACCAAAAGGATTATAAGAAACAGAGGTTTATAAGAAACAACAGTATCTTTAAAACTTACATTCGAATAAATTATAGAATTTAGAATTAATGGAGAAATTTCTATGTATGTAATATGTAATTACCAACACTGAATCTGGAAGATATAAAAATCATGAATAGAGCAATATCAGACAAAACATAAAGGCAGTAATAAGAACTCTACCAACAAAGAAATGCCCAGGGCCCAGTAGACTGACCACAGAATTCTACCAACATTTCAAGGAAGATCTAACACCAATGCTCCTCAAGCTGTTCAATAACATTGAAGGGTTATAAGTACTGCTGAATTTATTCCTGGAAGCTAGCATTACCCTGCTACTAAAACCAGACAAAGACTTCACACAAAAAAAGAAAATTATTCGTTGATCTCCTTAATGAACACAGATGCAAGAATCCTCAATGAGATACTTACAAATGGGATGCAGAAAATCGTTAAAAAGGTCACACATCATGACTCAGTTGACTTCATCCTAAGCCATGAGGATAGTTCAACATATATGTTACTAAGCATGAACCATTCCACAAATAGAAGCAAGGACAAAAATTGCATGATCATTTTGACAGGTGAAGAAAGGGCCTTTGACAATATCCATCATCCATTCAGAATAAAAAATAACCCTGACAAAAATAAGTACCAAAAGACCTTCTGTCAAACTGACAGAAGCCATTTATGACAAACCCACTGTCAACACACTAAACAGGAAAGACTGAAAGCTTTTCCTCTAAAATCAGGAGCAAGAAAAAGGTGCCTACTCTCACCACTCATGTTCAATACAGTACTCAAAACTGCAGCCAGAGCATTTAGGCAAGAGAAAACAAAATAAAAGGAAAGGAAGAAGTCAAACTATCCTTATTCACAGATGACATGATCCTTCACATGTAAAACCCAGAAAATCTACCTACCGAAAGGCACCTAGAAATAATAAACAATTTCATCAAAGAAGCATGATACAGAATAAACACACAAAAATCAATAGGGTCCCTGTACACCAATAATGAACCCAGTGAGAAAAGAATTAGGAAAACAGTTCCAGTCACAATATGGAACTGCATACCTAAAAGTAACAACTGCATACCTACAAGTAACTTAATCAAGAAAGCGAAAGACCTCTGTGACAAAAACTATATTACTCTGAAAAAAGACAGTGAAGAGGACATCATAAAATGGAAAGACATTCCCTGAGCCTGGATAGGCAGAACCAATACTGCCAAAATGGCCATATTATAAAAAATGATATAGAGCATTAATATAATCCCAATCTAAATATAAATAGTACTCACCACAGAAGTAGAAAAAAAATTCCTGAACTACATGTGAAACTAGAAAAGGCCCAGAATAGCAAAAGTAAACCTGGGCAACAAAAGCAAAGCAGGAGGCACTGCAGTCTTGGATTTCAAGTGATATTACCAAGCTACAGTGATAAAACCTGCACAGTACTGATGCATACACCGACATGTGGATCAGTGGAACAGAATAGGGGATGTAGACGCAACCACAGCACCCTCAGATCTCTAATCTTTGACAAAGAGGTCAAAAATACCTTGGGAAAAAGCCTTTACAACAATTGGTGCTGGGAAAGCTGGTTATCCACGTGCAGTATGATGAATCTAGACCTGAATCTCTCACCCTATACTAAACGGAAATCAAAATGGACTAAAGAACTAAATATTAAAATAGATACAATCTGCTAGAAGATAAAAATAGGCAAAACCCTTGAAAGCATAGGCATGGGAAAGGAGTTTATAGCAGAATTAATTATACAAGAAATAACACCCAAAAATCAACACAGCACATTCTATTAAATTTAAAAGTTTCTACAAAGCAAAGGAAACAATGAAGTGTAAAGAGATAACCTACAGAATGAGAAAAATATTCTGCCAGCTAGAAAAAAAACAAAAACAAAACTTAGATACTCCAAAATAAAGCCAAATTTAAAAATGGGTATTTGAAATGAGTAGACACTTCTCATAAAAAGTACAAATGGCCAATAAGTACATGAAAAAATGCTCAGCATCTCTGGCTATTAGAGAAATGCAAATCAAAACAACACTGACATTTCACCTTACTCCAGTAAGAATGACTATCATCAAGAAATCAAAGAGAACTATACTACAAATCCACTGTGATGAAAACAGCATGGTACTGGCAAAGTAACAGACCTGAGGCTCAGTGGAATAGATTGGAAGATACAGAAACAACTCCAGATGTACTCAGCTACCTCATCTTTGACAAAGGAGCCAACCATCCTCACTGGAGGAAAGATAGCCTCTTTAATAAATGGTGTTGGAAAAACTGGATTTCAACATGCCAAAGATTAAAACTAGACCCTTATCTTTCACCATGTACTAAACTAAAATCCAAGTGGATTAAAGATCTAAATATTAAAAAAAGAGTCAGTAAATTTGCTGGAAGATAAGTTAGGCAGAATTCTTGAAGATATTGGCATAGAAAAAGACTTTATGAACAAATCCTTAGTAACATGGGAACTAGCAGAAAGAATCAACAACTGGGATCTCATCTTATTAAGAAGCTTCAGCAACCATCAACAGAACTTAGAGACAACCGGGCCGGGGATTTAGCTCAGCAGCTCGGTGGCCTGCCTTGCAAGCGCAAGGACCCAAGTTCAATCCCCGGTACCAAAAAAAAAAAAAAAAAAAAAAAAAAAGGAACTAAGAGACAACCCACAATGTAGGAAAAAATTTTTACCAGCTGCTTCTCAGACAAAGGACTCTTAACTAGAATACATAAAGAACTCGAAAAAATCAGACCCCCAAATATAAAGACCCGATTCCAAAATGGGCATCTGAAATGAACAGATATCTCAGACAAAGAAGTAAAAACAACAAGTAAATATATGAAAAAATGTTCCACATCACTGGTCATTGGAGAGATGCAGATGAAAACGACACTGAGATTCCACCTCACCCCATAAAGAATGGCTGATATCAAGAAATCAAACAATAACAAATGTTGGCAGGGTTGTGGGGAGAAAGGAACCCTTCTCCATTGTTGGTGGGAGTGCAGACTGGTGCAACCACTGTGGAAATCAATATGGATATAACTCAAAAAACTGGCATTAGAGGTTCCATTTGACCCAGTCATCCCTCTACTGGGTATTTTTCCAAAGGAATTAAAAGAATCATACCACAGTGATACATGCACACCTATGTTTATTGTGGCACAGTTTGTAATAGCTAAAACTTGGAAACAGCCCATTTGCCCATCACCTGGAGGCTGGATAAAGAAGATGTGGTTTTTCTATAAAATGGAATACTGCTCAGCCATAAAGAATGAGAAATTAGAGTCATTCATAGGAAAATGGATACAAATTGAGGATATATTCCTACATGAAATAAATAAGTCACACATGTATAAATACTGAAAAGTTTCTCTGGTGTGAAAAACTATAATGGTACACAAGATCTTAATGATATAACTGACAGTGTGAAATAGGAAGAAAAGGGCTAAAGGTGTAGGGGAAATGGGAAGGGTAGGGAAAAGGTAATAAGGGAAAAGAAAAAAATAAGAGAAAATGAAAAAATGGAAATAAAGTATTTGTAAATAGGGAAGGGAGGAGGGTGTAGAGGGAGGGCAGGGACAAGGGGAAAAAATGAGAACTAAGACCTGTCATGTAAAGGTACAAGATCCCAATAATGAATGTAACTGTACTGTATACCTACTGTACCAATAAACTCAATGAGAACAAAAAAGAAGTCAAAGAGTAACAAATGCTGGTGATAAGAATGTGAACTAGTATGATCACTATGGAAATCAGTACAGAGATTCCTGAAAAACCAAAACCAGTAATTCCATTTGATCCAGCTCTACTCCTCCTGGATATCTTCCCAAAAGAGGTAAAGACATCATACTACAGTGCTACATGCATATCGGTGTGTAAAAGCAGCACACCTCACAATAGCTAAATTTTGCAAATGGCCCATATGTCCATCAGCAGATAAATGGACAAAGAAAAAGTGGTACTTATACACAAGAGAGTGCCACTCAACCATAAAAGGATAAATTTGAGTCTCTGTATGAAAATGGACGTACTTTGAGACCATAAAGTTAACTGAAATAAGTCAGACACGTGAGCTTAAATATCGAATGACTTCTCTCAAACACAAAGCACAAAGTGTAAATAATTCAAAGCGCAAAACAAAAGACATATGACAGAAAATAGGGAGGTATATATTTTGCAGATGGGGAGGGAATCTAAGGATGGAAGGAGAGGGGAAAGAGGAGAGGGAAAGCTGCCCACTCCCCATGAGGAAGGCATCCATTATGCATCAAAAACACACACTAATAAAAAGAATGAAGCAATAGGACTATGTGCTCCGTCGCCTTGCCTTGGGCTTTCCCAATTACACTTCAGTAACACTGAACCTGAGCTTATGGAAGATTGCTTCTATCAGTTCTGAATGTTTTATAAAATCATAGTTGAGTAAATTAACTACAGTAACAATATATGAAGTCATCAACTTGGCCCGGGATTTAGCTCAGTGGTACCATGCCTGCCTGGCAAGCACAAGGTCCTGAGTTCGATTCCTGGTACCAGGAAAAAAAAAAGTCATCAAATGTCAAATGTTCATAATGGTCAAAATATGACATAAAGCCCTATCCCAAATATTCTCTCAGCACTTGGATCCCTTCTTAATACAGACAAGAGTAACTGTAAACAACCCCAAAGAACTTTTAACTAAATCATTGCTTTCCTCATAGACAAACTAGTGATAGTGATTACCACCACTCTGGGTAATTATGGATGTTAAATAATGAATAACATGAGCAAAGTCTTCACAAACCAAATGTCAGAACAAAAAGTCTTCATGAAACATTGTACATGACAAATACAACTGTGACAAACATGCAAATAGATCTTGTGATGTATGCGTGTGTGTAAGAAAAGAACCTTGAAAAACATTTCTAATGTTGTCCTTACAAACCAAACCCTATAAAATTATATTTAGCAGTGAAAGCTATAGGACAAAATATTTTTAAAATGAGAAATAAGAAATATTTTTAAAGTAAGACTAAATTAGGCAGAAACTGCCAAACACTGAAATAGCCATGATCTTCTTTGTAAATATGTCTATGTGTTAATTGAAGCATTCTATGTGTATATGAAATATTCATGCAACAGGTCCCTTTCCCTGCAGTCACAAAATTTCTTATTTCAACAAATGAGAAATCTGACATGAATAAATATTAAGAACAAGATAGCAAATTAATTAAAACTGCTTCCAGAAAATCTTAATTTCCTTTAGCTTTAAAACATGTAAGGGAAAAGAAATCTGGTTACAGAAGAATTAACTTCTCTGCAAAGTAGATGAATTACAAATCTAAAATTAACATAGTCTAGAAGTTTCAGAAACATGAAACTACTCGCTGAATACTCAATCATTATCACCATCTACATCAACCAGTCTTGACAAGGAAACTAGTTCCAGTTTGTCCTTACTCTCTTAGTACACATAGAGCCATGAATTCTACAAGATTGCTCTCCAGGCTCTTGTAGATACTTATAAACATTTAATCTCTAAATGTTTCAAATATGCAATATGGTTTTCCATGAAGTGCCTAAGAGTCAGGGCATGTGATGGTTAATCTTGATCATCAACTTAATTAGCTTGAGAGATACCTGGGAGATCTGTGAAACATACTTCTTTTGTCTCCTTGGTCATCAGAGACGTGACCTTGGGTTCTATATCTGGTCCCTGGACCCTTCCCTCAGGCTTTTCCCCTGCACTATGCTTCCCAAATGCCATGAGTTTAGCAGCTCTCCTCTGCCACATCTTTCTACCAAGATGTTTCTGCCTTAGAGCCCATTGACCATGGACTAAAACCTCTGAAACCATGAGCCAAAATAAACTTTCTTTTTCAAAGTGTATATATCAGGTATTTTGTCTCAGAAATTCAAACCTGACTAATACAGAGCATTCTACTAAGCAGGTGATAGGATTTCAGAAGTAATACCTCCACACGTCAGCTAATTCAACTCTTGGATAGATTTCTGCAAAAGACTTAGGCTTGAAAACATTATATTCTTTCAAGACTGCTTGGTATCCTTTATGAAAAAAAAAAAAAAAAACTTTTTCCTCCATGGTTAGAAAGTTAAACACCAAATAGTAGGCCCTTCATTCAACTTGGTCCTGTAGGGTCATTTGAAAAACTTGAAAGAGAGGGTACACATAGAAGTAACGCATGGAATGGTGGTTATCAGAGGCTGGAGAAAAGAGCTGGGTGAAGAAAGTGGCAATCAGCCAATGGGTTCAAATTACTGTCAGAAAGAATGAGTTCTGGGTTGTATAGCCGAGCAAGGTGACTGTAGTTAATAATAACGCATTGTGTATTCCAAAACTGCTAAAAGAGAAGATGCTAAATGTTCTTACCACAAAGAAATGACAAGTAACTGAGACAACAGATATGCTAATTTGCCCAAATTAATCATTCCACGATGTATACATGTATCAGAACATTATGTTGGGTCCCATAAGTATCTGCACTTATGATCTATCAATTAAGAATAAAGCTTCTTAATATGGCCCCTAGGGATCACTACTGGTATTTCCAAATCTTGATTGCACATTTGCTTGAGAGGAGGTTGAGGGAAATAGGAGTGCAGTACAAACTTACTTATCCCAGTCCGCATACATCAAAGATTCTGCTTAAATTGATCTGGACTGGGACCTGAGTATTAGCATTTATATTTAAATCTTCTCAGGTGGTTCTAATATGCAGCCAGGGTGGAGGCACACTAACCGAGTACAGTAATTCCTAAATGCTGGCAGCTGTAATACAATCTTGTCAGGAGTGTCAAAAAATAGACATTGCTAAATTCTAATGCAGATGCGCGGACTGACTCCCTCAGAGTAGAACACAAAAATGCAACCACAGAGATCAGGCTCGAGCTCAACAAAGTGTAGGGCCCCTCCGGGTGTGCACTGGCATCACAGAGGAGTTGATGAGCAGTGCAGAATCTGGGCCCCGTCCAAGACTTTCCGGATCAGAACTTCTATTTTAACAAGATCTTTAGGCGTTTCCCAAGTATATGAATGCATCCATCTCGTGCACCTTTCTACACAGGGAAAAGCAAACCAGGAAATTTAAAGGACTTGGCTGGTGAATGTAGAAAGAAGGCATCTGGTGAGGGAGAAGACAGAACCAAGCCTCCTTGAGTAAGATTTTGTGATCTTATCACACCGCATTTCTGTACTGTTTTCTATGCTTTTGTTTTCTCTGTATTTGTTTTAGTATAAGGAGGCAATTCCTCTTTACAGAATAATTTCTGGAGGTAAGAGGAAAATAATTGTATTTAGATTAATTTTACTGTGTATTCATCCCATTCCTAAAGGAGACCATATATAAATCAGGAGATCAGTAGCCCAGGCTGGCAAAACTTTCTGGGAGAAGAGAGATTACAGTCAGTCAATGAAAGCACCATAAAATCATGAGTTGTTCCAACATGATCAGAATGGGTTTATTGTTTTGAATCATGAAAATGATACCTTTGTTGGATTCAGAAATTAGAGGACACTAACAATAGGGACAAGGAAGAGAAATAAAAGGAGAGAAGTAGGCCAAAAGGTACAAATTTTCAGTTTTGCAGGAGGAATTAAGTCTAGAGATCTATTTTACAAGCATGAGGACTAACATTAGTAATATTTTATCATATACTAAAAATTGCTGAGAGACTTTAGCTCTTACCACAAAGGAAAAAATAAGGTAACTGTGGGAGGTGACAGGTAGATTTTCTGTGACTATATTCATAAATTCATTACATGTATGTACATCAAAATATCATGTTATATAACTCATATACAAACAAAAATTATTTTTTAAACAGATACACGTAGAAAAACAATGGTAGGACACCTTTGTACAGACTCAAGCCTCTGCTCTTTTTCCCAACTTTTTTATATAAATTACCCTAGAGAGAAGTATCTCAGTGCATTAGCAAGGCTTCTGAGATGTTTGAAGAAGTGAGAAGACACACCAAGGAATTCTAGAGGAGTGAGGAAGACAGAAGAGATGGAGAGGAGGTGGGAAGCAAAGCGCTTCACAAAAGGAGGGGCCCTTCCATTAATCTGTGGTTCTGCAAGGTCTAACGCCGCCTCGGGAAAGTCAACCGCATTTTCCCTCAATCGTATTCAGTCCTAACCTCGGAGAAGCACACCTCTCACTCTGAAAGCTCTCAGACCGTGGGCAGACTTCTCCAGTGGAGACAAAGTGGAGGCAGAAGTCCAGAAAGAGGCCCCAGCTTAGGGCTCTTTACAGATGCTCTCCCTGGTCCCCCATAAAGAACCAAGCACAGACGTTTAGAACCACAAGCAGTCACATCCTTTAACTCCCCCAAATCCTCTAATTCTAAAGAACTCCACACAGATTTCAAAGGTGTATAACCAGGAAGGTAAATATAAACCCTAAAATTAATGAAATAAAATCCATAAAGCAATCTCTTACTTCTTCTAAAAGGGACTCATTAAAGAACCATTTTCAGTGATGCTGGTAATGTTCATTATAGTCAGACCTTAGTACTCAATGGCTTTGAAACTCCTCGAATTTGGTATTTCATACACTTTGACATAAAAAGTGTTTAGCACTCAAAGTGCAAGCTAGAAATTGTTGGTGTTGACTGCTTCGTGACTCAGTACCTATTCCAGCAAAACAATTTGTTTAGTACTCATCATTCTTGGTATTGATCATACTTTCCAGAACCAATTCATGATGAGTACCAAGGTATTACTGTGTAAAATTAGGTTTGGCTTAGGATTTAAGTTTACTTTGTTTCTCATCTGAATTAATCTCATTGAAATCTGAAGCTACGTATATCTAATACCCAAGAAAAAATATACTAAGCTCATTATGATAGCTCTTTCCTAAATTCCACCAGTGGAATGCAGAAATCATACCTATAAACAGCTATGCTGAGATGGATTCCTTTGTCTGGGCTCTTCTTTTCCGCAAAGGAATGAAAAGTGGCCTAGATGATAAAGTGATACTCCAAATATGGCCATCTTCCAGATTCCCCCATCTCAAGGAAATCTTGTGTACCTCCCTCTATACCCAGATGATGAAGTCAAATGCCTGGGAGTTGTATTTCACAGGTCCTCTTCATGCCATCCAATTCCCTACCAAACCCTAACGACTCTATAAACAAAACGTCAGATACATCCAGCTCTCTTCATCCCTACTGTCACTATCCCCAGCCAAGCCACCTTCATCTCTCGCCTGGATGATTCCCACAGTCTTGTAGATGGTCTCCTACTTTCATCCTTTCTCCCTGCAATCCTTAATCAAGAAAACACTGTGACCAAGAGATTTGCAGAATGCACCTGGAAAATAATGCAAAATCCTTCCCCTGAATAGGCAGGCTCCTGACAGTTACTTCCTTCTTTTTTCGTCCACTGTAACTCCAATATCTGTCTTGAAGGCCCACAAACCTAGCTATTCACCTTCTTTTTCTCTCTTTAGGGCCGCACATGTCTTCTCTTCCCCTGAAATATTCCACCCTCTAATCTCAATGTCCTTTCCTTTAGGTATCAATTTAATGCCACTCCCTTTAAAAGGCTTCCTTATGTTACTTTCAATCAAAATTAGTCCCTGCTACACAAGATCATAACACCCTCCCCTTTTTTCTCAAAATGCTTGCCACAACTTCCACCTGTGTATTTGATCTTGGTTTGTTGAATAGCTGTCTCCCTACCAGAATTTAAGATACATAAAATCAAAGATGCATAAATGTATTCATCACTATGTACCCACAAAGGTTTGTTGAGTGACCAAATCAAATCAAAAATGCTGATTCTATTTACAGTCAAACAATCAATAAACAATTTCATAGCAATGCTTACACACTGACACTGTCAAGAATACAGATAAGGACTAAGCTAGATATATTTTTTCAAGAACTGACAATACTATTTTTTAAAACAAAAGAAAAAAAATAGGTGTTACTAAGAAAATTACCCTGCACTTTAAATTGGCTTCTGGAAACTTATAAGTCACAGAGTCTGTATTATTACATTTTTAAATCTGTCTTCTCGATGAGTGATAGCTACAGATATACTTAAATTTCATATAACACTAACAGAACGAACCCTGAAGCATACACAGCACATTTTATTTGGGTTAACTAAAATCTTGGTACAGATGGCTAAATAAAATCATAAACAAGTTATAGGTCTTATCCACATGCACAGGGCTAATTTCTGGTATGTACATTGTCCATTTCTGCTTCAGTAACAGAATGTAGGCCCGGTCAGTTTCATATCCTTACAAAACACACCTTAATCCTATAGTTGTAGAGCAAGAAAGCAACTATATAGGCATACGCACTTTGTACCTTCCACAATGAGACTAATTATTATATAATAATATTGGCAACATTAAGCAGACCATCACTGTGGGAGTTTGAAATATGCAAAAAATATCTGCTAATTTATTCAAACTTGTTCAGCTGTCATCAAAGATAAAAATATGCCTCCACTTCCTTCAAGATCAAAGGTACATTTTTAAGTTTTTGTGTTTCTTTGATGGCATTCACTTTGTCATTTCTCCATTTAGCCAAAGTGGTTGAGAATCCATGAGACACCTCAACATCTACTGCTGAAATTCTAAAGGCAGAAACAATATAAATTTTGTTTCCAAAAACATTTTCTCCACAAAAAAAAAAATCTCAATGATTCAGTTTCTACTTTTAATAGTTGGCATTTTATTTAAGAAAAGATGGATTTATACAAAGGGTCTTGGTCAGAATCATTAGAGCAAAATGTAATTGCCAGTAATGGCCTATATGAGTCACATATTCATAAGAAAACAGAAAATATTCACCTGGATGTAGTTAATGACAAATTTCTATTGAATTTTATTACAATAAAATTTCTTAAAATACCTAAAGCCTCTGGGCATAAACTAGTTGCATGATCTTGGGGAATAAAACAACCAGTTAAGATGTTTTTATCTTCCCAAAAGTAGTATGTATCTTCAAGGATCATTTTAAATCCTAGGAAAAAGTGTTTTTACAAACAGATCACATCTGTTCTGAAAGGATTATACATTTTCTTTAAAGTTGACCTTTCTAAGACAATCCAACATTAATGGTAAGTAACTAGTGAAGAACTTCAATTAAAAAACTGATCTAGGATAGGGATTTAGCTCAATGTTTCCACCGCCTGCCTCACAAGCGTAAGGACCTAAGTTCGATCCCTGGTATCAAAAAAAATTTTTTTTAAAATAAATAAAAAACAGATCTAACCTGCACACATAGCAGAAAAACAAAAGAGAGGCTTCTCTGAATCTATTACAATCCACTTACTTTTCTAAAGCTTTGTCATTTTAAAATTTCTACTGTCTATGCAGCAAGAGCTAACTGAGGAAATGACACAGATCTACAAATTCTGTTCATTTTTCTCCTTGGGCCAACTTTCACTAGGCCAGTTACAAAAAGAGACTGAGCTTTATGCTTCTGGGGGGTGCTTCTCAAAGAAGGTCAGATGCCCAGGTCAATAGCACTGACGTCTCCTTTGCTCTAAGCAGGAGGGGTTTGGGGAAGAGGGGGTTGGAGAAAGGTAGGCAGAAATGAGTGGTGTGTTCATTTGGTTTTAGTTTGGGGGTTTTCTCCAAGTTAGTAAACCTTTGACAAAATACACCAAATGCTTTTATCTCAGCTTATGACTTAGGAAAGTCTCAACTACTTCATTGTTTTACGTATTTGGGTTTAAAAGAAAGAGAGAGAGAGAGAGAGAGAGAGAGAGAGAGAGAGAAAGAAAATCAATCCTACCTTGCCTTATTAAGAGAAAATATGAAAAAGCAATGAAGTCCTTCCTGTGATGAGACACAGCATAGATCTGAGAGATTTGCGGCCTCACTGGATCCTCCAGAGACCCTACAAGGGAGGTGCAATAAACCTGGAGAGCCCCAGAGTCACTGCAGATGAGAAGGAGCCAGGCCAAGGATAATCCAGGAAGACTACCGCTGCTTCAGGGGAGAGTAAAGGGACTCCCCCACACTCATCTCTCACCCTTGGAAATCCTTTCTATCTGAGCTCGGCTAATGAGACAATTCTTGTAGTTCTTTCCTCATTCTTGTAGTTCTTTCCTCGGTCCGATGTATTTTTCTACAATGGCTGTGTATGAGGTCAGTATGGACCCTGTTTCCTGCTCTGAGATGAGTCAGTATAGAGGACACACATGAATTCACCTTCTCCACACACAGCACTTTTAAAGAAGGTACAAAGGAAACACACAGCCAATTTCTTACCCCTAAGGCTGATAATCTGGTTGAGAAGTTAGACTAATGTTATATCAACTGAGAAATCAAAGATGACCTATGATTTCTACTGAAAGACAAAAATATTAAAGATGCCATGGATAAACATGAGAAAATACCAAAGAAAATCAATTTGTTTGAGGCCAAAAGCAAATAAATTCAGTTCTAGCCATACTGAATTTTAGATAACTTGCGAGAAGCACAAAAAGAGAAATTCCCTATTTCCACTACAAACACAGTACCACAGCATAGAGAAGATAAAGTTTAAATTATGACAGAAGAGAAGCTTGCTTTGAAAAGCACAGTAAAAACGTAAGAAGGAGAAAGAAAGTAAGGATCGGAGCGGAGTGTCAGTCTTCAGGAGAGCAAGAAGGGACAGGGAAAGGAAGGAGAGATGAAAAATGGAGAATCCAGGGGGAGAAAGACAGGAGAACATGTGAAATCAGGAAAAGTATCAGATGAATCTGTGCACGGAAAGGAGCATAGTCTCAAATCCTGCAAAGCCAAAAGAATCTAAAGAAAAGGCCTTTGGATTTGCAAGATGAGTGTTCACTTGTAATTTTCACCATTAAAGATTGGACAAAAATTAGCTGCAGCAGGATAAAAGGAAATGGTGACTGAAAGTGAAAGGCTTCAGCCACAGAGGTGCATTCAAATCTTTAAACAACTAAATAATGACTAATAGCACGGCCGTGGTGTTTGTTATATGACAGACACTATTCTCTGCACTGTGCTCTGATCACCTTATTTAATCCTCACTCCGACTACATAAGTCAGGTAGCATTATTACCTGTATTTTACAGATAAGGACACTAGGTACAGGAAAAGTAAGTCACAGAGTTAGCAACAATCAGAGCCGAGACTGTAAAGCAGGCCTCCCCAACATACTGCCCCTCTGAGAAAAAGAAAAAGGAGAAACATCTTGTCATTATGTTTACTATGCAACCCCAATCAATGGTAGAGCAGGGCCTAGCACAGAGTAGGCACTCAATAAAATTTTTCTGTATTAAAAATAATGAACGATAAAGGGCGTGAGGATCAAGCAATGGGGTGATAACTGTTTTCCCGAGAACTTTAAACACCAGGACAGAATTCCTCTATTTTTACAGTGCTGTAAATATATGCAAATAAACTTGTGCTTTAATTTACTCCCAAATTTAAAAAAAAAAAAAAAAAGATGCCTGGAGATAATTTTTTAAAAGGCTTGCAGGAAAGATCGCGACAAAAATTAAATTTTCCCCACAATCTAACTGGTAGACCAATTTTTGGATCAATTTGGGAGTCCTTAGGGTCCTGCTGGACTCTAAGCTGCTCTGATCCTAGGCAGAACTCTCAGAAGACACACAAACAGGCAAGGACTGATTCACTGGGATAAAATCCACCATCAATAACCTCCAACTGCAAAGTTGTTAAAAAAATAATTTAATTGGAATCTAAAAATGTGTAAATAGTTATTTCTTTTATAAAAGGGCCTAGCATTTAAGTCCTCAGAGGCAAAACAAAAACATGGTAGAAAATGTTTCAGCTGTATATCAAGCTAGAATAGATGAACACAGCAGCCTCTGTGTTCACCTCGCCTGCTCTGAGTACCAACTGATTTGCCCCATACAGTGTGACTTCTATTTTCTAGCACACACTTTAACTTCACATTTTAAACTATGTGATTACTTATACAAGCTTACTTAATAGATGCAATCAACATTTTTCAGGAAAAAAGTCATTATAAAGTTGATTATTTTAGGAGACAAAAATAAAAAAAAAAAAAACTCTTATTCAACCAGTAGTTACCACAATATGTTCTGTACCATGAAGAATAAAAAGATATTAATAAAATATGGCTCATATCCTCAACAAGCTTAATTCATATCAAATTTTTCATAACTTCCCAGTTATATGTCTTTATATCTAGAAACTGTCAGGACTCTGTACCTAAGCTTAGATCTCTAATCACTGATCTCTCAACACCCATAGGACTTTGTAGTTAATAACTATTTTATTCTGACTGAACCATACCCAGAAAGAGAAAGTAATCTATTTTCAATAAAATTTCAATAGCTTTCTGAATATTCTTCATTTCCAAATTATTTTGCCCATTAATTTTCCTATCATTTTCCATGTGAAAAGAATACAACATAAAACGAATACCTAGGTAATAGCATGTACACGTAATCAATACTAAAATAATATCCAAAATGCACACTGATTTACAAGATGATAATTATCAATATTTTCATGTGCTCAAATATGGACTCATCCTTCCCAATATTAACGTTTGTATTATATAAAATATTTAAATGATTAATTTTAGTCATTTTTAATAAAAAAAAACTGTGCCAAGTATTATTACTAAAATATTTAGGGAATGTACTGAGGAATTTTTTACATTCTCCTCTGCACCTGGGAAAGAACTGTGTTCAAAAAAACAAAAAGGAATGTGTTGTAAAGTGTCCGTTTCTTGGAAGGCACCGGCACTGGTACTCTCTTTAACATCAATTACTATTGCTTCTGGTTTTGAACTTGTTATCCTTTTTTATTTGATTTCACCACACATCTCTTTTACACATAAAAGCACTCTGGGGCACATTTTAATTTGCCCTTTAAAACTGATTTCATGTGGACCAAAGCAAAGCAAGTATCTCTCAACATGTGGCTTCCAACCCAACCAAAAAAATCCCTCAAATCCAAATTCAGACTCGCTGCCTAACAGGAAACAAAACTTCCTAAAGTACTCTATTCCCCTTCACATGTCTTTTGGAGTTTAATAACTTGCAGAACTTTAAAGGTAATTCGTTTTGGCTTTATGTTTTCAGTATTTGGATAACGTCAAAATACCAGAAGCATATAACATCCTATGAAAGCAACTAACTATTTGTGAACTACCTTTCAATAAAATTAAACTGATTTACCTCACAAGTCTATAAAAAGACTTTAAATAGAGGAAACCTTCTGTTGAAATAGGAAATGTGTAGTCATCTTTCTACTATGAAGCATTATGCACATTACATTATTCTGCAGAACTTTGTTGCCATGACCCTAAAGTTGCATATCACAATAAAACTTGTTACTATGCTAAAGTAACAATTAGTCTAAAGTGTACTTTATTAATTAATATCACATTACAATATTAATTACTTTTATTAAAAATCACATTCATGTAGCCCAAAAATGTTGGTCACTGTCAATTAAGGTAAATTTTAATAAGCTAAATAAGTTTTTTACGATTGAATTCCCTGTATGCTTTACATTTTAGATATTTTCTTCCAGGAGGAACAACTAACCACACTTATCTGGGGGGTGGAGGGAAGGGGAGAGCAAAGCAAAGAGGTTTCGGACTCGGTTCACCTGCGACAGAACCTACAGTGACCTCTTGTGGTAAGCGGGAAATACAGAACTTGGGTGCACAATGCGATCTTTACCTAGGCTCCCTGGGGGATGAGGAGCATTATTCCTCCCAGCCAGGGAACAGCTATTGATTCCAACAAAAGTAAAAAAAAAATAATAATAAGCACTGATTAACCTAAAAGCTTTCTTCATGGACAGCTACTCAGTCATTGTCAATTAAAATAGGCATAATTATTCCCTTCTGTTAAAAATAGTGGCTTGTATGGGTTTTATTTAAGTAGGTCAGTTAAAAGGTGACTAAGTAAGTGGATTTCTTACACATCCTACTTCTGGAGTCAAGCAAAAGATAAACAAAAAGAGTGATTTCTGGTTCCCACAGCAGCGCCCTGAGGTAGGCAGCCCTTGGTCAGCCCTTGCACTGCCCATTATATAACGCAGTGTGGGCTTGAAAGCAAAACGCAATCCTCTGGTTTCTTTATCGATATGATTTAGGAAGTGGTCAGCATAATTCCAACCTCTTTGCTGTTTTAAATGTTAAAGTGGGACATTATAAGATGTGGGTAAACCAATGCTTCCAAAACACCATGTGGTTTTATCAATATTTCCTGAACAGTGTCTTGGATGTTACAGAAAACCTTTCCAGAAAAATATATCAAGAATTTTGTAAGAAAAATAAATCCATTTAGTTTTTATCATGTGTTTGAAACTGGAAAACCACTTAAAAATGAGGATTCCCTTTTTGTTTTGTTTTATCTTGTTTTGAAAAAACCAATTCTGCATCCTGTCATCTGAGAATCTTTTAAGACCTCGATTTATACAAATGTCAGGTACAATACAAAGGTAAATCTGGACTTTGTATAAGTAAGAAGTGGCTGAGTAAGTAGCTATGCATCCCAGCTATCTCTAGAAAAACGGAACATTGGGGATACAGAGCTTCTCCTCTTGAAGAATGAGTGACTCATAAAATACTACGTTCAATCGTCTTCCCTGGGCCCTTTTCTCCTCCAAAGAGAAAAACACTTCATAAAACTAGGAAAACAGGTCTCATTTTTCATAGTGCTTAAAATATTAATAAATTTCTAATAAAAGGATGCTAATGCATAGTTATAACTTTTCAGACCGGCAACTTACTTTACTCACCCAAACAAATCACTTGTGCTTACATATTACAAAATCAATGACAATAAATGAATAAAATGTGCTGCCCAGAGACATGACCAGATTGAGAACTCTGAAACATGTTCTGCATTCTAAATCTAAAACTCCACTTAGACATCCAAAAAAAAAAAGTTGCTGTCTTTCAGGCATTTAACCTTTTGACACAAGTTTGCTGCTTCCTATACTTAATTTATATTGATGAATACCTTGCATGCATAATTAAAATTCAGATAAGGGAAAATGTCTTACTAATGTTCTATTCAGTAAGCACTTGAGGCAGGCGACTTCTAGGGGATGTTGTTCAGATGTGATGACCTCACCACACAGTTCTCAAGCCCTCCTTCCATGATAACGTATTTTGATACTACTACCAAAAACTTGTTAACCTTAACTATGGTTAACAATAATTAATTCAATATTTCAAACTAGCTCGTAGAGAGGATTTCAAATGTTCCCATCTGTGTATCTGTATGTTTCTGTGTCTTCTGTACTTCTACGTATATATATTTCTAGGTTTGTCTGACTCTCACTACAGGATCTGATCTGTTGATGAGGACCCAGATGACGACGTATCAGAAAGAGAAGCTTCCCGTGTGGTACAGGTCAAAATGCAATGCCATTCTGTTTCCTTAGGTCTTAAACCAATTGCAGGTGTTGGCTCCTTTGCTTTCTTTTCTCACTAAAGCTCTACCAATGTTTCCCTTCCAATGTTGTTAAGTTAGTGATTCAGGAAATCTTCAGTGTGACAAACCTGATCCATCTCTGAGAATCCTGAAGGGAATTTTCTCTATTAATCTTAATTAAACCATCTTGCAGAATGAACTTTTCGATCTCCCTGACAAATCATACAGAAATGACAACTGAGGGATATTCCCACATGAACATGGGAATCAACTTCATACCATAATTCTCAATTTCTGAGGTACTTCCTGTGAAAGGCATACTAAGACTACTCAGTACTTATTACATTTGGATTTGCATATAACTTCAAATACCCAACACCTTTCAAACAAACCTCAAGGGTTTTAAATAGTGCTCTTCAAAGTCCCACCTCGGGAAATTACAGGTGGAATTTTCAAATCATGAAACTGATACATTTTTCACTCACATTCGGAGTTTCACACACATGGAAAGAAACACATAGGAAAGACAAAACATTCACTAAGCTGGAAGACAGACGTACAACGGAAGCAACAGAAGCAGGTATCTCCAGGCCACAGAAGGTGAATCTTAATTTCAAGCTACATCTGAAATAAAACATACTCTAAAGATGAGCTCATCATTCCAGTCTGTGTAAGCAGGTTCAACCAAAGGTGCTGCAGTATAAACTTCCATCGAGGGATTCTTATCATCTGCCTCTCTACTGTGCAGAGCAGCAGAGAGACTGTGGGTTTTATTTCTAAAGCTTCGGAGAAAAGTCCTCTCATGGGCCAAACTGCATGAAGTTGAAAAACCCAAGAGGATGAGAAGACTGAACTGAGACTTATCTATCACAAATAGCTGATTCCAATTCTCCCACAATTGTTTTAACAGCAGTATTCCTTTGTATGCTAGATCTAGGCATGATATCAGTACAAGAAGGTACTGCTAGGTACTGAAGCTGCTACTATTACGAATCTATATTTTACATCATAAAAATTGAAAACTATGAAGTCACCCTGGAAGGGCAAATAATATTACAGGTATTAAAATGAATGTAGACCAAACCTCACTAGTTATTTTTTTCCAAACTGAATGTAACAATGCTGCTTCAGACTTATTTAATATCAGGCATTGGGCAAAGGGAAAGAAACGATGTCACAAACCCCAAATTAAAACCATATACCGAGTCAGAGATTTAGGAAAAACACTTTGGGACACTCATAGTCCCAAACTAAGGGGAAATATTTGCAAACCTCATTTTAAAGGAGATCGTAGTCTAAGACGCAGTATAATCTAATTCACCAACTCAGAGAAAGCATCCTGGTACAGCATCTGACTGTTCGTCGGCACGTGACTGTGCTTCTGTCTTGCCTATCGGGCAGGAGTTTCTTGAAAACAGTGAAACTGTCTTAATCACTTTTTTACCCAAAGGACCCACAGAGTATGCGCTGTAAAAAGCACTCAAGTAAATGTTGTTTCAATGAATCAAAAAGAAATTACGACTCTGCATAGTGTCCACTGCTTTGTTCCAACATCGACTGTATTTCGTATGCAGAACTGTGTCTCATAGAACTGCCTCTCTCCAAGCACAGGACCTCCCAATAAAATAACAGGCCTCTGAAGGAAAAAAAAAAAAAAAACTTTAAAGGATACACAACATATCTTGCTTATGAAACTGAAATGTGTAGAAAAGAATTAAAAACAAGTAAAAGATACAGATTTCACTAAGATGAAAAATGTGTCTGTCTTAAATGTGAAATATATGGCCATTGCCATCCAGAATTTGTTGTTGGGAAATGCATGCATAAATGAATGGTATTTTAAAGTCACTTGGCAAGAAAACCTTAATACCAGTAACAAAGTAGAATGCCATTTTTTAATTTTGTCTACAGTCGCATTAAAAGTACAGTAGCTACTGCTTAATTTCTACATTTCTCCTCTGTAAGCCAAATGAAATATATCGTACAGACCAGTTTAGAGTGAAAACAATAAAAAACCAGAAACTTTAAACACAAATTTGGCCCTAATAATTGCCTTCCCATTTCTCAAGCACTGAATCTCTTTTAGGTTCGACTCCAACTACTCTCTTTTATATAGGGTACCCTACAGCTAGCTGCACCCATTGGGGGAGAAAAAAAAACAAAAACACCTTCCAGACCCTTAAATCTGATTAAGCAGCCACCCCCCACGTAAAGGAAACCCTTCCTCCCAGACGAACTCTGAGAATGTGGTCAGTCCCCGAAGACTACTTCAGGGAAAATGCGGACAAAGGATGAACGCGAAGGGCAGCCTTCCTCCGAGGGAAAGCCCAGTCGGTGTCCGGATGCGCCTACCCTCTACCCACCCCTGCCCCGGTGCGGCCGAGCGGGGCTCCGGACAGGTGGGAGGGGGCGTACCTCTCCGGGGAAGGAGATCCAACTAACTTTCTCCCGCCACCGCCCACTCAACCCTACCCCAAGTCAAGTCCGGCTCCGACCCGAGCCAGCAGGTACGGGAGCCCTGCGTCCCCCTCCCCCCTTGGGACCGGGAAGGGACGGGACGGGAGGGTGGGGGGCGCGCGCGGGGTGCAGCTGGGGTGCTCTGAACGGCAACTCTCCTTACCACTAGAGCGCCTGACGATGTTCTCCAAAAACGTGTTCTGCGGTGCCACCAGCCCTCTCTTGCCCCCCGGCATCCTGGGTCTGGAGAGCGGCGGCCAGGATCCGCGGCGGGGGAGGGGGGGAAGCAGGAAGAGAAGGTGGAGGGAGGAGAGGAGAGGGCGGAGGAGATGGAGCCGAAGGGAGACGGGGAGCGGCGGCGGGGTGCCCTGACTGCGTGTCCAGCCCGACCCGGATGAGCAGCTCTGGGGAGGAGCGCAGGGCAGTTCATGGTAGTAGCGCTCCCCCGGCCGCCGCTGCCCCGACTGTGGCGGTGCCGCACACGGGGCTCGGGAACTGCAGGCTCC
>NW_022900933.1:6917575-6951574 GCF_012274545.1 Fukomys damarensis
GGGGACGGAGCCGTCGCGTCCGGAGAAGTCCACAGTCCGGGGACTGCCACAGAGAGGGGAACGCTGAAGTGCAAAGGCAGCGAGAATTTTTTTTTAATGAATAAACGAAGCTTAAACCGCGACACCTTTTTTTTTTTAAGGCACTGATTCTCAAAGTGGCCCTAACCAAAGTGGGAGCATCAGCGTCTCCTAAGAACTTGTCAAAAATGCAAATCTGGAGGCTCCCCAACCCCCGACCTGGGGAACCCTGAACTCCGGGCCGGTGTCTGAACTCTGTCGTAGCGACCTCGCCAGGTAAAGGTACACGCTCAAGTTGGAGAAGCAGGAGCCAGTCCTCCGGGAGCTCCTGCAGGGCCTGTTGGGGACAGATGACCGTGTAGAGCACAGCCGTGTGCAGATCCAAAGTGCACTGCAGCAGGGTCAGCGCTGGGTGGCGGGCGAAGTCTTGAGTGGAGACGTGGAAAGTTCAGGTGGATGGAGCCAGCCCCTCAGCTGGGGTCCGAACAGGCCAGGGAAGAAGTTAAGTGCTTCAGAAACAACCACAGCTGGCTGGAAGCAGAGGGAATCTTCCGGATGGAGTTGGGCTGACACCCACAAGGGGACCTGCCCTCCCGCAGAGTCTGATGTCATCCCTCTCCCTGCTCTCCTGTGTCCCTCTGGGATTCCCTCCCCTCATGGGTAAAGACTAGAGAGAGTTAAACGAACCGCGATCCAAGCTTTACCTAGGGTCATTTCCCCCACCTCTTCTGAAATTTCCACTGGCTCACCAAAGGCTCGGGCAGCTGAGCAAACCTAATAGCAAAAAAAAAGGGGGGGGGGCTTGATGCATTGAGATTCTACAAAAAAATAAAATAAAATCAAGAGACTGGGTTGAACGACACTGGCTCTTCTAGCTTTCTGTCTGAAGCACTGCTGTGGGCGCAGACGTGTCCCCTATAGCTAGAACGTCTTGTAAATGCATCGGGTGTCTTTAGTTAAACCACTGGAGCCTGGACACGGGATCCGTGTGGTTTAGTCTGCCACAGGCAGAAGTCGGGATACATCCTCAGAGGTTAGGGCTTCCTCCCTCCAGCTGAGTAGGCTGTGTGTGGCTCTGGGGAATGCCAAACCCACACCATCACCCCCGCCTCCAACACACAACTGAATTTCCCCTCTCTGGGCTTGAGTCTTATGTGACCTGTGTTCCAAAGATTCTAGACTAATCCACCATTCATTGACTGGCGCAGTGAACAAATAGGCAGGTTCTTCATAGGTTTTTTCATAGATTGCTATTTTAGACTTCTAGTATGCATGACAATTCTGTCATCATCATCATCAACAGGCACTATTTCAAATCTGTATGTTCTCTTGCACATCATGAGCTGCCCACATCTCTCGCCTCTGGGTATTGATTTAACATCTCACCTTCCCATCTAGTATAAATATCCTGCTCCTGATCATTCCTCTGTGGGTGTATTAGCTCACACTTCCCAAAGAGGAAACCCTTTTGGACTCCATTAAGACACAGCCACACAATTACTGGGAGAACGTCTCCATTTATTTCTAACTGCAGATTTAATTAAAAGTTCATCTTTTCTTCTTTGTCCTTAATAACTGGCACAGCATCTCAACTTTTGGATTATTCTAATGATTGTAAAAAAAAATGTGTAGCTACAAAGTGCTAAATCACTGTATCACTCAGTTTTCTTAATCTTCTAGTTTAAATTTTCTTTTTTGTGGAGGAACAAACCAGGACCTAGAAAGAGCAAGTGTGGTATCCAAGATGACACAGTGCTTTAGAGAGCTCTGTATAGAAACTAGAATCAGGACTCTGAACCCTGAGGCCAGAGCTCCTGCTAAATGATAGAAAATAGCTTGATCTTGTATCAGTCTGATAAAAACATCCAGCATCTCTGCCTCTGAGCAGAAAGAGCAGAGAAACCAGGGCAACAATTCACAACAGATCCTAATCGAAACAGAGTTGAGGAAAATAAAGCAGCAGCAGCCAGACCATGGGACACCGGCCCTAAGGATGGAGTTGGCAGATTGCAGAAGGCGCCAGTACAGCGTTTCAGAGTGTTTTGTAGACAAGAGTCTGTATGTTGGGACCAAATCACAGGATTTAACAGGTGGGCAAGAAGGGAATGAAAGAGCTTCAGTGTCACATGAAAGGCTTTGTTTTATTGGCTCGTTTATTTTATTACAAAAATTCCACTCGAAGGCAAAATCATTTGTCGTGAGGTTTGGTCATTAGAGAGGTGCTGTCTGTGAGCACCGAGAGTTCCAATCCCTGGAAGTGTTCGCTGGCTCCAAGGACAGCAGAATGAAAGCCGCTCCACTGTGGGTGACTTCCAGCCTGACAGGAGCCAGGACGGAGGGAGAGTTCAGAAAAATGATTTATTAGCAAGCGATTTGTCATTACCAGTGGGTCTCCAAAGAATCCTCTTATTAAACATTTCTCCTCTAAGGGTTTAAAATGTGCTTATTTGACAGTAGTTGTAATTCTGTATCAGTTTTCAGAAATGTACATGGAAAAATTGGTGTCTTCTCTACAAATGGCCCAACCACGGCTCTCAGCAGGACTGACATTTCACCCCTCCCTGCTCTCCATTTCTGTGCCAACCTAGCACAGAACCAAGTTGCAGTCAGCGGATGCTGGATGGGTAGCTCTGACGGAGAGCGGAAGGAAGGAAAAAGTCAAGGGTCGGAAGTTGCTCTCCCTGCTGGCCTCCAGCCTGGATCACTTAGCCCCAGTACCCATCCATTGCATTCCCTCCTCCCCGCCCCCAGGGCTCTTCCCAGAGCACCAGCAGTAAGATACACAAGGCCTTGCATACACAAGTCCCACACTTGTGCTGCATCCCCCACCTGCACCCCTACCCCCTGGGAGCTAAGTTGAGAGAAAGCAAAACAGAGGACATACTGTAGAAGCTCCGTACTTGGACTCCAGACTCAGACTGCCTAGAATTCAGTCTCATCTCTGCTAGGGCACGATATTTAACTTCAATTTCACCTTCTGAAAAATAGGCGTTAAAAAGTACCTATTCAACACTCTGAAAGCCATTATGAGAATTAATTGAAGCCCTATTGGGAAATCATTAAAATAATTCCTGCCATGTAATAAGAACAATATAAATCAATGAAAGTAAATACAAAGATCATTTTCTTGCTTTCATTTTCAGTGAACTTTGATTTGGATGGTGGACACTACTAATGTTCACCAATATCCAGTTGCCTTTTCCTCCTCTTGAAATTAGTTGTGGCTCTGCTATTAGCACAGATAGATGAAATATAAATGGAGGTTCTGGGTGTTATTTCTAGGTGAAAGCATGTAGAAGCCAGCACTCAAGTTTCCCGTATGTGCCTTCTTCTGCCCCAATGACTAAGAAACGCCAAGCTATTCAAGAAGAGCTGCCCGTAAGGGTCACCTATACCTGCAGCAGACATTATATCAACAGAAAATAAGCTTTACTGTGTTAAAATGCTGGCGTCTGTGGTTTGTTAATGTTCTATAAAATGGTCTAGCCCAGCTGCTGCAGATTCTGAACTTGCTGTAGGCATAGAAAGTGAAGGGAGTGATAACTCTCAACCCTGACTACACTTAACAATCACCCAGGGGGTTTATAAAATCTCCAAGTCTAGGCCACGGGCCAAACCAAGGAAATCAGAATTCCTGAGGAGGGAATGCGTCACTCTGTCCGTTCTTCGATTCTTGCCTTTGCTGTCTTTCTTCCTCTTCTTTCTTCCATGTGAACAAGGGCAGCGTCCGTCCCCACCTCCCCTCCACTGCCCTGGATCCTAATCACTTGTGCTGCTAAAGAGACCTCAGGTCACTGACAGTCCCCTCGTTCCTCTCTCTAACATTTTCATGCTTTGAAAATACTTTCCCCACTTGCCGTCTCTTTCTAGCTTTGGCTCCATCTATTCCAGCCCTTCGTGGCCGGTCTTCTCAGAGCATCGCTCCTAGTCATTCCTAACCCACCACAGACCGGTCTCCACTTCCCAAGTCCCTGAAAGCGCCTCCCAGGTACCGTGAGGCCATTTCCTGTTTCATTTTACTTTACCTGCCTGTGACACCTAACCCTGCTACCACTCCTGTCCTCTGGAAACATTCTCCTGTCTTAGATTGACCGGCCTGAATACTGATTGTGTGACTTCAGCATTTTAATTAACCTATCTGTGCCTGAGTTTCTTTTTTGTAGAAAAGAAGTAACAATGCGTACCCAAATGTGGCTGATAATAGAATCAAGTGAGATAGTAAAGATAGTCTTGTAACCAGACTTCTGAAATAGAAACTCTAATATCCCAAATTTTTTTTTATTCCATAAATTTGTCACAAGTTCATTTGCCAGAAAAATCTGACCTGAACTGTCAGGTAGCTCTCTGTCCTCTTTCTTTCTCTCTCTTGCTGTGAATTTTGACCCTTTATTCTATTTGCTGTGGATATTGACATGTTTTGCTGCCTAGTATCACTGTGTTTGATCACAGGAATTGCTGTCCTTTACCAGGAGCAGAGAAACAGAAATATGGGGAAATCTACAGATTTCTGAATTGCAAAGCACAGCTCTTTGGAGAATTTTGACCCCCATACCTGTGTGCTGACTGGCTCCTCTCCGTGAGGCGATACCACAGGGCTCCCTAGCTCAGCATAACCAAAACAAACGCTTCATCCTGCAGCCACTCAGGCTTCTTCTGTCCAGGGTTTCAGATCTCAGGACCACCACCACCTCTATTCGCCCAGCTACGCAAATCAGAAGCACCAGTGCTTCCTCAGCCCACGCGTCCAATTCTTTACTTAACCTTCCACCCCTCTGTGAGAAATTTTCATGTCTCCTTCTCTCCATCGGCACTGGGGCTCCTTTCACAGACTTCTGATGGCCTCCTTGCTTCCTGCTACATCCTGCTCTCCTCCACTCCAGATCCAAGCCACCCCGATTCATTCTTCACCCTGTGTTGTAGCCGAAATACTCCTCCCAAAGCGTGAATTTGGGCTTAAATACATGTAAGATTCTCATTGGCCTCGAGCGAACGTCTGAGGTCCTTAGCCCCTGTTTACATCTCCCTCCCTGACTCCTGCTGACCTATCCAGTCTCAGTCCCCAACACCCCGCACTCCGATGCCACATCTTCATCCTTGCTTGCTGTCTCCACTCTGTTTCGTGCCTTGCACCGCCCTCTTCCTCCACCCGTGTCCTATATCACCAGCCATATCCTCTCAGATAATGCACTTTCTCAGAGGGCCTTCTTGGATGCTCCAAGATTTGGCAAAAAAGCCCAGCCTGCCTCTTCAAGCGCCGTCCTGTGCTTCCTGTAGTGCCACATTTGTCTCACTGTTGGTGAGAAAAGATGACAGGTGTAGCTAATCCTTCCGTTCTCCCTCACCATTGCCCTTGTAGCATCTTCACAAGAATTAGGGAAATAAACCTCTGCTGACTAGTGGTAGGACCAAGTCAGGGCACACCAGTCAGAGGAAGGTTGTAGGCTGGACTTTGGCCTCTGTTTGCCCCTTTGTGGGTGTCCTCAGAGGGGAAAGTGAGGGAGATTTTCTAGGTGTCAGATCTATAAAGCAGGGAAGTCACAATGATGGGAAAGTTTGTGATATGTAACAAAAAATACTTACTTGAACTTTGCGAAGAGAAACAGAGAGACTTGGAGACGCTGGAGCTCATCGGAGGAGCTTGAGGATTTTAGCTTTACTTTGTAGCCAAAGAAAGGCATGCTTTGAGTAGGCAGTGATATAAGATTTCAGAAAACAAAATTCTGTATGTAGCTGGTAATGGGTTAGGAGAAGAACAGTCCAAAACTGGAAAATCCAGATAACGGACCCTTGCATATGAAAAGTTGATATTTCCTGAAGCATGGAGGGCTCCCTCACCTCCATACTTACCATTACCCTCCAGCTATCATTATGTTCCCCATTCCTCACCACAACTCACCCCTCCTACCTTTGTATTTCAGAAACCTAAGCGTTAGAACCGAACACAGCAAGAAAAGTGTTAAGACAAAGGTTATGTGCATTCTTACCAGGTGTTAGGCATTGTTCTAAGTACTTTATATGCCTTTTCTCACTAAATTATAATAGTGTAAAATTAAATTCTATTCAACTCAAGAAATATTTATTGTGCATCTGTGCACCAGGTACCCCAGTAAGTGTTTAAATTATCCCCAGTGAGCCAAAAATAAAACTGAGGTATGAAGAAGCCAAGTGCCAGGCAGAGGATCACAAAGCTAGTGCATGACGTAGCCAGGATCATGTAACCAGGTATCTCAACTTTAAAACCCAAATTCTCTTTTTGTCTCTCTTTTTTAAATAAAAGTTTTATTGAAGAAAAATAGAACCACCATGTAAATAGAACCACCGGGGAAAAGAGCACCAAGAGTTCTGATACAGAACTGAAAGTCACAATTAAATGTAATTTGCAACTACTCTTCAGTTTCTTAAACAGCTCCCCTTAATTTATTTAATAATCGTGCTAATTTTCAGCCAAAACAGTATCAAGTTTTTGAAGAATTAAAAACTTCAAGGGAAGGAACCCGCTTTAAGGATAAGGAAACTGACATCAAGAGACTCTTCCTAATTGGACCAACTCCACCTAAAAGTGTTTCAGAATAACTCCTGAGTCTGGTGTAATAGTCTTCAGATCTCAGAGACCATCAGGGAAGAGTTAGAAACTGATGTAGGTGGCCCAGTATGGAGAGAGGGCAAGCTAGCTGCATTTCCTTGCCAGATGAGCTCCTATAAGGAAGCCAAGGAAAAGCTGAGAAATTATAGGCAGTGACTACTCTAAAAGAATTTGAAAGGAATTCTAAATACATATATATATATATGTATGTAAATATATATTTAGACATTAGTGTGCAAGTGTTCAATTAGAGAGGAACAGGTGACTTTAAGATAGATAGATAGATAGATAGATAGATAGATAGATAGATAGATGATAGATAGATAGATAAAACTGGCCACAGGCCTTTGAAAACTCAAGAAAACAATCAATAGGGGACAGGAGAGTCCCAAGTCTCCTCAGCTGACGATCAGAACCAAGGCATTCTTCTTAATAGTTCCAAATAGGAAAGGAAATATGAGGTCACAAGAAGCATTAAAGAAGTTCCAATTTTTAAAAAACAAACCAAACGTTTCTGCATTCCTTCAGGATCAAATCCCTTCAAGGGATTTTCCTTCAAGGAAAAAGAAAAAGCCACTGCTGGTTAAGCCTTATGCTCACATTACAGATCTGAAGAACAGTACTTTTGAAGTTTTCTATGTATGAACAATCATAAAACATTCCCCTGAAAAGCAGATGTTCCGTGGCCATGAGAACTCATAACTTCGAGCAGTTTTGAAAGAAATACAGAACTTGAAATTCTTCAAAAGGGGGTATGTGGAGAAAATTAGGGAAGACCTTTATGTCTAGGTAAAACCCAAATTCTTAACCAGTCTATTTAATCACTGTATTATATTGTCATTCAAAAGAGTTGGAAAATATCAAATAAGGACCAACTATCTCATGGGCTCCCACATTCATCCTAGATGAGAAAAAAGTAATTTCCTGTATTAAAGGGTGAAAGGTAAGTTGGAAAGAAAGTAAAGACTAAGAAATTTCTGCCCTTATCCTAACATGTGTCTCCAAGATCTGGGTCTCTGATGAAAATACCAGAAACAAAGATACGACTTTTGGGTAGGGGCAAGGGGAAACACATTCAAACCATAACAATATTGCAAACAAAAAACTAAGGAAGTATTCTTCTAATATTCAAACACTATTATCCAATTCCATGAAGTTGCTCATATCTTTGATAAATGTGTAAATTCCTATAGCATGTATCTTCGTTGTTTCATTTTCCTCAAGATAAATGAAAATATCAACCAGTGCTCATGTTGAAAATATATTACCATCAAGTGTAACCGTAGGTTGGCCATAGACTCAAGAGTCAAGCAGAAATCAGTGAAAACACCTGGAATAATAAAGAGCTTTATGGGATGTGCCAGGTGTTCAATGGTTTAATATTATGTGAAAATTATGTGCTACAATCTTTTTATCATAATTTATAATAAATTTAAACTTGTACAAATATATTTGCATTTTTTTCCTTGAGAGCAAGCTGTTAAATGGTTACCCACACACCACTGACAAGATTCACTGCTCCTGAGTTTAGCAATTCCGATGCAAAGAAATTTGTTTTCCCAACCTCTGAAGGTAAGTCCAGGGAAAGAGACAACTCCTAGCAGGGTCACATGTTAATGCCTACAACAGCAGTGGTTGTAAAGGGACCACAGTGCTGTAACTGGCTTAGTTTAGGCTCCATGAAATATTCTGATACGGGGCAGTACCACATTTGATAGTCTCACTGGCTATGGAGATAGGCAGTACTCCCATAAAAGAAGAGAGAAGTTAAGCAAACAAAAACAATAGACACCCAGTATTTTAGGACTCAGTGATTGTTAGCCACTGTAATCTCTGATCTTTTAATCTCCAAAAGGAAAATAAGCAACAGTTACTCTGACATTTTAAGATTAAAATATCCCAAACTCATTCAAGCTTTCTCTTTCCCCAAAGACCTCAATGGAGCAAACAACCATTAGTCCTATATGCATTCATTCTTTCTCATTTATTTACCAGCATTTATTATGCTTCTGTTCTATTCAAGGACCTGGGTTAAGTGCTGTGGTTCCTCTTCATTTTACTCTAAATTTGATCATGGGTGATCTTACCAGATGACAAGACCATCCGTTATGTCACAAACATCCGGTCCTGAATTTGATAACAGCTCCTTAAAGAATAGCTTATGTTACTTCATCTTCAATAGACTAATTGAGCCAAACATGTTCACAGAACCCAACTCTAAGAATAAATTCTCAAACGTTCGCACTGTCTAGGAAGAAAAAAAGGAACATACAGGAGCCCAAGTGTTCTTCAGATGAGGCATGCCAATGAGCAGAGGGGTGCTGGGACAAGAGAGAGCAGCTTCACACCTTGCAGAAAACTTCTACAGTCACATGATTCTAATTTTAAAAATATATAAATAAATAACTTACACACTTAAAAACTCATCCCAAAGAAAATATTTATCATACAGGGCCTTTATGTTGCATTCTATTCTCAATATAAAACCCTTCTATGGCTTTAAAATTAGTCCCCAAAATGCCCCCCACCCATTGTAAGAACATCCTTTGTGTATGTTTGTAATGAATGCTGCCTACCCTGTAGACCAAATTTAGGAAAAAGAAGCTAGTCTTCTCTGACTGTAAGGTTCTTTGGCATGCATCTCACTTCCAAAAGTGAACAAATGGCTCTTAATACTACAAGGAAATAGAACAAAGTGTCACAAATATGTAAACCAGGGTCAGTTAAAAAAAAAAAAAGAGTTCTTGTTTAAAGGCTATGTATGGGCTAAAGAGAAAATTAAAGAAGTCAGCTTAGCTCACACCTAGAAAGAACAGCCTGAAAGCGTGCATGAGAATCCCTGGACACAGGCCAGGACCTGCATGATAGGCTCCCGGGATGGAGAAAAGGAACTAGGTACCTGGGGTGACCAGCTCTGTGCTAGGCTCTGCTTTAGATCCTTGTCGTAGCTCATCAGTGGTCCTCATGACTTTCCAAGATGGACATCATTTACCACCACATTACAGATAAGACTGAGATTCAAAGAAGTCAGAAACATGCTTAGCGTCATTCAGCTAATGAGTGGTAGAACAGGATTCATTTCACGCCCATTTGGCTCCAAGGCTCCCTCACATGGGTTGACTCTAAGGAAATGGAGAGGAAGGAGTCTGAATCCCGACATCCAAAGAGACAGTGGTGAACTTGATTCCAGTAGAGGCTGTCATCACAGCTGGTGTGGAGCACAGCAGAAACGCTAGATGATGTTGATATCTCAGTCAGGCGAGTGGAACAAGCAGCGTGGAAGGTAAGAGGAAGAGAACAACCTGTCTGATTAGAGGCAACATCTCAGTGTCAAGTGACGGAATCAGGCTTTCGGAGAGAAGAGCTGGTGTGGCTGTAGTCATGCAGCTTCCAGCGCTAGCCTGCAAGTGAAATTCAAACCAAAACTAGAGGCAGAAGCCCCCAGGTAGGGACCAGCACCAAGAAGAGGGAGAGATGGGCAAGAAAAAGAAAAGACTAGAATGAAAGTTTTGTTTTTTTAAGCTGCAGACCATTAGCGGTCATCCCACAGTCAGGCTGAGGGCAGCAAGCCCACACCTGGCGGGAACAGACCTTGTTAAATACTAAGACTGCCTCAGGCTTCTAGTGGGTTTAAGCCTGCAGGTTAGCACATATATAGGTGGGTTAAAAAATGAATTTTTTTAAACAAAAAGCAAAATCCCCAGTTTATTTAATGAGGCCCTATGTTTACAGGTAAGTCTGTAAGACATACGTGCCTTTATGAGACTCCTTTCCAAAAGAGGAGACAGGCAATAAAGAAAAACATAAAACAAAGATGTAAAATATTTGCAAGTCCAATAGTTTTAAGAAAAAAAAGGTGAAAGACATACTTTAGATAGGTCCTCAGTCTAGCTCTATAGAGGGCACATGTAAGTGGCAAACTAGGGAGGGAAGGAAGTTAAGCCTCCGGGGAAAAAAAAAAAAGAGCAGGTCCGGCAGGGGAACAATTTGTATAAGCTCGCATAGAAAAGGGTGGTGATGTCTGAGGAAGGGTAAGAAATGGGGGGCTAGAGCAGAGTGGGTGAAGGAGTACAAAGTGCTATTGAGACATAAGTAGGTGCCGTGTCATTCTGAGGCTATAGACCAAAGCAAGGTTAGACCTTTTCCTTGAAATCAAAGTGTAAAGGGGAACCCTTGAGGTGAGTTAAATTGGGCTGTGGCATGATTTTTTTAATTGGAGGAGCCATTACTTTTATTATTAATCTGCAATTGATAAATGCACGACTTCACTACAAATAGGAATTATAAAAATAAAAGATAAACTAGAATGTGTTCATCTGTTTTTATTTTTAGGCATAAATAAGGCAATGGGAATGAAAGAACGCCTCCAATAACAGTATCAGTCAGTCTGCAGCGTGATCACTTTGAGGCTGCAGAGAGGACAGTGGGAGACCCACAAGAAGGCTGTGGCCACCATGTAGGGGAGAAATTAGGAAGAAGAGAACAAATTAGGGATACAATTTGGAGATAAAGTAACCAGAGACTCTCTGGTGGAATCAGAATCCATGTAGAAAAGACAGACCAGGGAGGAAGCACATAACTCCTCCATTTCCAACTTCAGCAACCGGGTGAGCAGTGATGGTATTGGTTGAAATGAGAAAAAGCCGTTTGTGGAAAAACTTGTTCATCAAGAGCACGTCATCGAGATAGTCACCGAGAGCTGAAGTTCAGGTATTTTGAATTTGAGGCACCCAAGTGGAACGATCAGAGGCCATTGGATGGGTGAATCTAGAATTGAACTTTGCTTGTGAGGCACATGTATTGTTTCTGTGTCCGTATTACTAGTTCCATAACAACCTGCATGTGTTGTACAGCAAACTGTTTTCTGTCTATCTTGTCTTCAGTAAATAAAGAGATTAGAAATAAGAGGGGGAAAAAAAAAAGGTAGTGAGACCAGAACCACAACAAATTGACTGAATCTCCACAACACTGCTGTGTTAGGAAAACACAAGAAACAATCTTGCCATCCATTAAGCTAACTAGTTGCTTCACACCCCTTAAATGAAATATCGTTCAGCCTTTTGAAATCACTGCTATAGATCTACATTTACTTTATTTTCTACTATGAAAAGATATCCACAGCGTATCATATGGGTAAGCATAATATCAAATAGCATATGTTATATAAGTCGTGATAAATTTTGTTAGGGAAAAAGAAATCAGCGACCACAATGATAGAAAAATGCTCACAAAAATGTAAACAATGCTGGCGCTAACAGAGTAGTTAGTGTGGCTATGTGACATCTGGGTGAGTTTTACTTTCTTTTTTATACTTCAGTGTTTACCAGATTATTTTTACAATGAGGAAACATTTTTATATGTGTATACTTTTACTTCTGGTTTTATAATAAGAAAGAACAACAAAATTAAAGCCATTTTCATAGGAAGAACCAGACAAGCAACAGTCTGGAAACTTCAGGTGGTAACTGAGAGTCAGGCTGACAGCAGCTGCTCTGCTATTGCTGTGATGAAAACATAGCTCGTGTTTATTCAGTTCAGTTCAATACACATTTTCCACGCACCTACTTGGGGCCAAGCTCTTGCTAGATGATAAGGAAACCCAGATGAATGCATTAGACCCTGATTTCTATACCCTCACAAAGGAAATAACCTGGCCTTAAACATACATTTATAGAAGATTTATATGAATTTTCTATGGCTGCCACAACAATATACCAGAGATGGTGTGGTTAAAACAACAAAAACATTATGATTTTCTCACAGCTGCAAGTCCAGAGTCAAGGTGTCAGCAGGCTTGGTCTGTCCTGAGGCAGACGGCTGCCCCTGCTGTCTTCACCCGGTCTTCGTTCCCGACGTATCTGTGTCCCGACCTCCTGTTGTAGGATTATGAGAGTCAGGTATTAGTAGCACTTCCCCTTATGACTTCATTTTAAGTCTGTCACCTCCTCCCCGTCTGCAAATACAGTCACATTCTGAGGTGCTAGGGTTTAAGACCTCAACGTGAGTTTGGGGTTGAAGAGAAACAACCCAGTGAATGCAGTACCTAACAAAACATCCGTAAAAGCTCACTTTCAGTGATAGGATTTCTATTTAATGATTCGTATGGATGCCGCACATTCTCTGTAAAATGTGGTCCAGATAGTCAGAAGTACCTGTAAAGCAACTAAGAATAATTGTGTGAATTCAGGGAATGATTCATGTCTTCTTAGAAAGTAATTAGGTACTATACAACCCATTCACTTTTATTCAGGGCATGGAAAGAATAACTAAAGTGTAGTAAATAAATTTTTCTTCACACACCTCTATGACTTAGACAGGGAGGACTCAGAATGATATTTCTGAGGGATGAGTTTATATTTATTACCTTAACAGGGCTTTATAATCATTAACAACTCCTCGACTCACTTTGTCATATGTGTAGCAAGGTCAATGATGCTTAAATAAAGTAAGGGCTTAAACTGCTAAAACCACAAATAAAAGGTGAAAAATATTTTTCCATAAAATCTACTCAATTTATTTGGGAGTGTGCAAAGTCCACTTTGCTTCAAACTATCTTCCGTGGAAGGAAACAGAAAGGACCTCTTAATTGGAGAAAGGGGACTTTCCCCAGGGAACGAACTGTGCAAATACATAACACAACATAGCTCACCCATGGTGATAAAAATTAAATTGAAGATGACTCTATTCTAAATTAAAAGCAGCTCATTCCTTCTCAGCAATATTCAAAATAATGCTAGCAACAGTTCCCCTTCAATCAACGTGCAAAAAGAATATCCCCTCCCACGCTCTGCCCTTCTTCCAGCCTAAGTGTCGACCTGGAAACTGGAAGACAGCTATCAGTGCTGCAAAAAACTAGCAGTGTTTACCACCATGGTGCCAGGTCCACAGAAGATGTCCAGCAAATGTAGAGTGGATGCTTGTATCCCCCTCCCTCTCTCCCTCAAATGTATTCCACTATTGCCTCCTGCCTTTTCTGAATTGTACCCGAGCTTCCCTTGGTAACATCCACCTCAGCCATCTCTGTTAATTGCCCTGACCATAAAGCACCGGCAGAGAGACTGTCTGGGCTCAAGGAGTCAGCATTTCCTCTACTCCTATTCACTTTAACTGAGTCAAAGATGAACGCATGACAGTCAGAACCAAGGAGATGTGAAAAGATTTTACCGAGCATTCCTGGGGAGGAGAAGCTTTCCCTCTCTCCCCTAGCAAGTGGATTATGAAGTCTAGAACTAAAGCAATCTTTTTGTCACATAAAAGGAAGAGCCTGGAGCTATAACAGACCAATAGAAAGAGCCCACACTGAAGCACACACACACACACACACACACACACACACACACAGGAGCTCTTATATCCAGATCTCATTACTCTGTTACTGTACCCATGAATGCTTCTGCTGATTTGAATGATATTTTAGTCACTTGCAACCAAAAGATCTCTGACCAATTTATGTGAAAAAAAAAAACAAAAAAACGAATGAAAAGAATACTAAAGCAGCCTCCTGCCCCAGCAAGTGTACCAGGGAGAGGCTGTTACAAACACTCCCTAAGTATGAGGACTACCAAAGAGGGTACAGTGTGTCCCCAAACAGCCCAAGAAAAAAATTCCCCCATATTCCTTCTACAAGATAAAAACCAGAAAAATCTACCCGCAATCCTAATTCACTCTTCTTCTCTTGCATGGTCAACTTTCGATCAAATGGATGATTCATTTTATGCATTCCTATCAGTAAACCTCTAATTTCAGAATAACTTTCTTTTCTCCTATCCCATCCTCAATTGCTGTTTCATTATTATGACCTAACTGAGTCCATATTTTTGTAAAGTCATAAATAGAATTATTTTATTTAAAAATGTAAGCTCTGTAGTGGAGACTGAATATGTGGGATCTCATTAATCTGCACAATAACCCAAAGATTGTAATGTCCTCATTTATAAGTGATAAAAAGGATGTTCAGAAATGGTAGGAAGCTTGCTTAAAATTATACAGCAAGTAAATTGCAGAATTGAAATTCTTGTTCAGGTCTAATTATTAAACCTGTGCTTTTGAGTTGCTTATTAATTCATTAAACTGCATGTCATTGTGATAAACAATGGGGATACAAAAGAGAAATATTACAAGTCTCTCCCCAAGGAGTTTATAGCCTTGGGGTTGGGAAGTACACGTATATAGTTGAATCATCTTAACCACGAAGATTGCCTTTCCACAGCAATGAACAAAGTTGAATGGGAATGTAGAAGGTGGAGCCTGGATGTAAAGAAAGGGCTTCATAAAGCAGGATAATTCTCAGAATTAAAGGATGAGTAAGCAAACAACAAGGAAACATTAAAGCAAAAGCCACAGCACCGGGAGGGAGGGAAGGCGGGAAGGAGGCAGGAGGGAAAGGAGAGCAAGAGATAAAAGAAGAAAAGAGAAGAGTAAGAGATAAAAGGAGAACAGGAAGGAAAAACATAACTTCAAGTGTGTGGACACCAAGTATTTGCTGGTCACGGAGTGCGGGCAAGAAGGGGAGAGACGGAAATGAAATCAGAGTGGCCCACTACACGATACAAGAGGTGGAGGAAACACAGATGGTAACATACACTTTGCCTCTTTTTAGGTAGGTTTGGGGCCTGGAGTGGAGAGATGTTAGGTCGTGTCATTGTTTCTATTACTGTTATTTTTATTTCTTCTCAGTTTGGGTGCTGGGAATCAAACCCAGCATGTTAAGCAAGCTCTGCACTACTGAACCACACCCACCCCTACTGTTACTGTGCTAGAAGAAAGGGTTAGTGAAACAGGAGCAGGAAACCATGGTGCGATGGGAGGCCCAGGCCCTCTGCCCCATGGTTTCTGTTAGAATGACCTGTTTCCAACAAGGAGAAAATGT
This sequence comes from Fukomys damarensis, assembly GCF_012274545.1. Classification (NCBI taxonomy): domain Eukaryota; kingdom Metazoa; phylum Chordata; class Mammalia; order Rodentia; family Bathyergidae; genus Fukomys; species Fukomys damarensis. Next base: position 6,933,046 of record NW_022900933.1, read on the forward strand.
GCTTCTCTTAGCAAAGAAAAAGCAGGCTAGACAGAGACAAAGACAGAGACAAAACGAGCAAAGGATCATACTATATCTGTTTACTGCTTGAGCACTTGGAAAGCAAACTGCATAGCTTTGGAAAATATTATTGAAGTTGGAAGTTTTCAGGAATATTCGGCAATTACTGGAAATTTTCAAATGCAAGAGATTCTGCCAGTCATAAAAATGTCTAAGTCTGATGTATTAGGTGACAAAGTAGATTCATTTAATTTAATTGCAGCAGAAATGGTCAAGTGTCAACCCACCCATATAAGCAAAGCTTTAGGGGGATAAAACAATTGCAGGGTAGAGATGGTAAACTGCTTGTTGTGTTCTGAAATCTCATAAATTAGAACCCCTTCTCTTCAGTATGCTGAAACACAGTGATGCAGTTTCCTAATATAGTGACAATGGTGAATTTACAGAAAACAAAATTATTACTTGCTGCCTTCTGCCTTCACTGTTAAATGATACCATAGTAATCTCAGCCACCAACATTTAACAACATTTACCTTGGAAGGATTACAAATTGTCAGAGATAGTGAATGTAAGTTATATGACTAATAAACTAATATATGACTGATGCATATATTAAAATGAGAACACTGTATTCCTGGAGATTAATTAGATAAGAAAACCATAGTTTAAAAAATGTTCATTATTTTTAACATATGAGGCAAGCTTTTAAAATCTCTACTAGTGTTATAGAATTATTGTTGTAATAGGTGATGAGAAAGCAGTTAAGAGCGTGGGTTGTGGCACCAAACATTGCGGCACAATCCCAATCTGATTGCTTGCTAGCTAAATGGCATTGGTTTATTGCTTATCGTTAAAATTAAAAAATAGCAGGACTGCATAGGGTTTTTTGAGAACTAATGAGATTTTCATGCAATCAATGCTTCATGAATACACCATTCTATATAAATATATTGATGTTTCCTCCATGAAAGGATTTGCGCTCTGTGGGGGACAAATGAAGAAAACATGCTCTCTTGGTCATGAAGAGTTCACTGTGATTAGGAATGTAAAAACATGAGCAGACATTACGATAATTCATTTCAATAAACACTTCTCACCTGTCTGTTACAAGCAAGCTATTGTCTCAGGTACTGGAAGGAAACGTTGTATAATAAATTTATAACTCTTCATCACACTGTTGCATATATTATTATATAAGCTCAATAAAAAGTGTTTTGAAACTGAGTTCTGTATTGCTGGGCTTTCCATCACTATAACAAAGTGCCTGAGACAGTCAGCTTTATAAAGAGGAAACTTTACTTTTGGCTCATGGTTTCAGAGGCTTCAGTCCATGGTTTTTGGCCATGTTGTTTTAGGCCTGCGGGGCACAGTACATCACGGAGTGTGGGAGATATGTGGAGAAGTTCAAGAAGAGGCTTGTGGAAAGGCACAAGATGATCTGTACCTCTAAGGAAGGAGAAGATTTGGGCATATCAAACGTACGCCATGCGCAGTGAACAGTTGGCTCAATGGGCCTGGCTTATTCACACATTGCAAAGACAAGACTAACTCTTGGCCACTTACAGGAAATAACCAGTAAACCCCTGGGATGTTCTTCTGAACAGACCGCCTCCATATATGCAGGGCTGTGGGCCACACAAGGCAGTTTACATGAACCAACTGATTTATGCCACGGGCCAAGTTGTTTCGGTACTTCCTCCGGATAAGCTGGAGGCTGAATAACTAAGGTCAGACTCTGGGTGCTCGGGGTCTTGCTACACCAAGCTCGGGTAGGCTTTCTGGGCTGACAATATGATACATGTTTCCTCAGAATGATGGGAGAAACAAGCACTGCACGCACAACTCCACTAGAGGAAGTTGTAGGAGCCATCGTAAGATATGTCAGTCAAAGCCCAGGCAACTGAGGATTCCTGGAGGACGTGACCCCATCACTAGTGCAAGAATAGGATGGGCTTACTAATGTAACCATAAATCAACCACGCGTGTGCAGCATGGCCTGCAAGTTCTGACAGCTGTTTTTTTCTGTATGCCTTACTATGTGATAACAGCTAATATAACTGCTAGGGAAAAAAGAAGCTTTGTTACTGCTTGTGCCAATGTCTGCCCCATGAGCAGACTTCCTTTCTTTGAGACTCATCTAAAAAAAAACACCCAATCCCAGCAGAAGCCAAGTTAAAGCCTGTGCTGGTCTCTCCTGGACTTTGCTCTGTGTACCTTTTAGTTCTTCTGATTCCAATTTATGTCTTTTTATGGTAATAAACTGCAAAAAATAAATTAATTAATAACGGGCTTTGCTGAGTTCTAGAAGTCCTTCTAGGACAGTGACAGTGAACCTGTGACACGCGGGCCCCAGCGAGCACGCAGAGCCCCCTCTGGGGACAGGTGAGCCAAGCCACCCCAGGAGCCAAGCATTGGATAATAGTTGTTTTTTCTAAACTAAAACCTCAGTATTCAGGTTTAACTGCAGTGCTGGCATGTTGAGTTTTGGGCTGGAGTTTGGGAACTCGTCTCTAAAGTGTTCACCATCACTATTCTAGGGGATCACTGAGTCTGCGTGCAATCTTGGGGGCCTCTGCAACACAGTGTCAAATGGCCAGGACTTGAAAGATAAACATGACTTCAGCCCTTCACATATGGGGCACAAGACAATGTAGGAGACATGAGATGGACCACTCCAAAAAATCTACATATCTCTATGTCAACAGACCTCAGAATCAGAAATGATTTTTAAGCATCTGAGACATACAGATTTGTAGGTACTACTTTCATTCAATAAATCAGTTTCTAACAGGAACATACATAACATAAATCACCAATATGTTAATCACTGAAGAGTCATCTTATAAAATTTTATTCATGATTTTTATATTTCAGATATTATTCCACTTTACTATTAAATATAAATTACAAAACAAGCTGTGGTGGTGCACGCTTGTAATCCCAGCACTCAGGAGGCTGAGGCAGGAAGATCACCACAGGTTTGAGGACAGCCTGGGCTACATAGTATGTTTGAGGCCAGCCTGAGTTACAGAGTGAGACCCTGTCTTAAAAAAAAAAAAAATAGAGTAAACTATAGAGCATTTTTTCTATAGTTCTCATTCTAAAGCTTATGATTTTCTGTAATAGGTACAGAATTAAAGCCTTTCTTTAAGTCATCCGGATAATTATTATTAAACAGTGATGGGTTTATATTTAGCAATTTCCAAAAAATGATGTACCAAAAAGATGAGTATAGTACATATTAAAATACTCTCCCACAAGTTAGGGCTACATGGCAACAGTAAGAGTAAGAAGGGGCCACATTTTCCATAACTAAATCATGGCCTTAATTATAAAATATAGGATTGTTGCTTTAATTGATACCTGTACCTTGTTAACAGAACTGTGATCATGTGGAGAAGACAATTTAGCTACATATTTGTCTTTTAATAGGTTCAATAAATGTTTAGTGAATTAATAAATATATAATGAAGAAAAAGAAAAGAAATTTTAGAAATATACTTTGGAAGAAATAATGAGAGTTTACTGTGCGAAGGCAAAACAAGGTGATTGTCTATAAAAATGATAATTACTTAATAGGAAAATGTGTCTTGATAATTGTTCTAAAGATTACATGACAACTAAATAAAGCAAATTGTAAAGGATATATTATTTGAATTGTGGTGATTCGTGATAACGAATAAATTATCCATTTAAATATTAATTATGTGAAAAAAGATTCTTTTATAAAATCCAAATGAAATCTCATGAGACCCATTTATAGATTCTGATAGATTCAATCACAAATTGTACAAAATTGAAATCATGAGTACACACAAAAAAGAACAGGTGGCTATCTGTAATCTTGGGTTTGTGAAGACTTTTTGAATCTGACACCACCATCAGATCATGAAGGAACCAGTCAGAATATCCAGCTACAAAAATGTAACAAATTTCTGTATTTTGGAGCACTATTTAAAATGTTTTAATTTGCATGATTAATAGTGCATGAAAATATATGATGGACATGTGATTAACATCATTAGTATATGTAAAAACTTTTTACAAATAAATAGAAAGTTATGAACATTTTTCTAATGAGGATACTCAATAAGGTCAATGCCCAATAGAAGAAATTACTTTAAATCTAATGAACATGAAAAGTTCAACTAAATTCAACTTAATTCTATTAAATTCAAATTACCAATATTTGTGCCTGTTTTATTATCGCATTGGCTAAGATACCTTAGTTTGTAAAACCTCGTTTTTATGTCACCATGTAAAACTGGTGCTGCACATCTTACTGGTAGTGGTTAACGTGGGTAAAAATATTCCAATACGGCCACATCATTTTTTCAGTTTTTTATGAACACATGTTTGTAGTATGTAATGACCACATTCCTCGTGGGGACTTGGTAAGGAGTTAACATGTCTTAATTCTTTCTACAACCTCTCGGCCCCCTTTCTTCTTCCCCTCTTCCATCTCTTGGTCCCCTTCCCTTTTGCAAAAGATCTGTCTTTCAGTTTCCTGTTGGCTTTTATTTTGCTCTGTATCTATATTCTGGGTTTATGGCAGGGTAGTACTCTGTTGAAAATAGAACATTTTCTATAGCCTTCTATTTATAGCGATGATGATTACTATTAAAAATTGAGGTATAGCTTCTATATTCCATTATTTATTGGGATCTCCCTTGGATAACCAACTGACCTCTTTATTTTTGGGGAGGAGGACCCTTCCTTTATTTCCATATTTTTTAATTAGGACGTGTTTGCAGTACCTGGTGATTATAACTATCATGGGGAGTTGGTATGCATACATCTCACACATTAATTCTCTTTTACCCTTTTTTTTTTGTACCGTACTCTTCCATTCACTCCCTTCTGGCTCCTTCCAACTCTTGGTCCCCTTCCTATTTCCAAAAACTGCATATTCATTTTCCCCTTCAATTATTTTTCCATCTTTTTTCCCTCTACTCCCCCTCCCCTCCCTCCATCTCCTATTCCCTCTTCCCTTTGAGAAAGATCTCCCTACTTACTCTTTTCTTTTTTGACAAATATATGGAGAGAGTTTCTCAAATAAGAGAAATCATGTGATATTTAAGATTATGTGTCAACTTACAACAATTTACCTATGAATGACTCAAGTTTATCTTTCTTTTTTTTCAGCTTTAATTGAGTTTATTGGTGCATTTTAGGTATACAGTACAGTTACATTCATTGTTGGGATCTTGTACCTCTACATGACAGGTCTTGGTTCTCATTTTTTCCCCTTGTCCCTGGCGTCCCTTCACCCAAGTTTATCTTTCTTTACAGCAGTGTAGTATTTCACATTTTTTATCCATTCATGTGTTGATGAGCATATAAACTGTTTCCAAGATTTAGCTATTATAAATTATGCTGCTAGAAATATGAGTGTACATTCTTGTGACCTGATTCTTTAATTCTTTCAGAAAGATACCTAGAAGGGGAATAGTGGGTCAAATGGAATTTCTATTCTTACTTTATTTTAAGAATCCCCACACTGGCCAGGCATGCCAGAGCACACACCTATAATTCCAGTACTTGGGAGGCTGAGACAGGAAGCTTGCCATGAGTTTGAGGCCAGCCTAGGCTATATAGTGAGTTCAAGGCCAGCTTGAATATAGTGAAACACCATCTCAAAAAAAAAAAAAACCCTCGGGGTAAAGGGAGGGCTGGGGTATGGAGAAAAAATGATAACCAAGATCTGTCATGTAAAGGTACAAGATCCCAATGATGAATGGAACTGTACTGTATATTTAAAAATTACCAATAAACTCAATAAGATAAAAAAAATCCACATTGATTTCCACAGTGGTTGTACTATATCTACAATATGGAAGTTCCTTTTTTCTAATGTCCTTGCCAGAATTTGTCATTGTTTGATGTCTTGATGCTGGCCATTCTTTCTGAAGTAAGATAGGATCTCATTGTGGTTTTAATTTGCTTTTCTTCTATGTCCAGCAATATTGAGCATTGTGTGTATGTGTGTGTATGTGTGTGTGTTTACTGACCATTTGTACTTCCTCTTCTGGGATGTGTCTCTTTATTGTGGTTGACCATTTTTTCATTGATCTTTTATTTGGGAGGGTCAGTTTCTTGCATTCTTTATGTCTTCTAGATGTTGGTCCTATGTCTGAGGAATAGCCAGTAAAAATATTTTTCCATTCTGTAAGTTGTGTCTTCACTATGTCAGTTGTTTCCTTTGATGTGCAGAAGCTTTTCAATTTGATATAATTCCATTTGTTGATTCTTGGTATTACTTCTTGTATTATTGGAATTTTGTGCAGAACTGTACCTATGTCTTCCAGACGTTTACCAGTTTTATCTTCTAGCAGACTGTTTCTGTTTTAACATTTAGAACCTTTATCCATTTTAGTTTCGTTTTAATGCAGCAGTGGCAAACCTATGACACACAGGCCACAGTGGGCTGTTTGGATCACTGAAAGCTCTAAAAGATTCACCATCACTGGTTTAGTGCAGGATAAGATATATTGTCTAGGTGCTGGGCATTTAACTCTGTGGTGCCACCACCTGCCTCACAAACACAATGTCCTGAGTTTGATCCCTGGGGCCAAAAAAAAAAAAAAAAAAGGTCTACACTCAATCTTCTGTGTGTGTATATCATATTTCCTAGCACCATTTATTAAAGAGGCTATTTTCCTCCAGTGTGTGTGTTTAGCCCCTTTGTCAAAGATCAATTAGCTGAGTATACTGGGGTTATTTCTGCTTCCTCTATTCTTTTTCATTGATCTATACGCCTGTTTTTGTACCATACCATGCAGTTTTAATCACAGCAGCTCTGTATTATAACTTCAATCTGACCTTGTGATCCTTCCTGCTTTGTTTTTGTCATTCAGGATTGCTTTTGCTATTCTGATTCTCTTCTGGTTCCATATGAATTTTAGGATTGTTTTCTCGGGATCTGCTACTGGTATTTTGATTGGGATTGCATTAAATATCCATATAATTTTGGAATATAGCCATTTTGATATTGGTTCTGTCTATCCAAGAATAGAGGATGTTTTCCCATTTTATGTCCTTTTTGATTGATATCCTTTTTCAGACTGATATAATTTTCATTGTAGAGATCTTTCATTTTCTTAGGTAAGTTAATTCCTCAGTATTTAACTTTTCTTAGTGGTATTGTGATTGGTATTATATTTCTAATTCCTTTCCAGTAAATAAATTATTAAGGTAGCAGAATGCTATTGATTTTTTTATTGATTTTGTATCCTGCTACATTGCTGAATTTATTTGTTAATTCTGGGAGACAAGCCTGCCCAGACAACAGCTGCACAGGCACACAAATCCCAGCCAGCCACAGGCCCACCCAGATGCTATCAGTAAATTGGGCAGGTCCCACCCACAAGCCCACTCAGACAATAGCACAGCACAGGGATCCAGGAGACCATCATTCTGAGCCCAGGAATTAGTGCAGTAGTGAGCAATAGAGAGAAATCTCTCTGAGATTTGTTGGGAATTAAAGCCCACTGGGAGAGCAAACTGTCACCTCAATAAAGATGTAGCACACTGCATTGATTGAAATGAGAAGACACCTAAACAAGAGTCAAAACCAAACTTCCAGATCACCAAGGGCAACTCCAAGGGGCAAAGAGATGGAACGATCTGGAACTCAACCACCTGGACTCCCTGAACTGGCAGCAAAAGAGGATCTGGAAAAAATAAAATCAGAAGTAATTTCTCAGATAACAACAGAGATGGTGTCCATAGTGAAAGGCATGATTAATTACTCTAGAGCAGACACAGATAAGAAAAATAGAGGAGCTGAGGAGCACGATGGAATCCCGGCATAGGAAACAAACAGAATTCATAAAACTGATTCAAACAGATGTCCAGGATATTAAAAACGCCACTGAAAGTTTATGCAGTATAATGAGCCAATGTGAGGACAGAATATCAGAGATAGGAGACAGGATTGTGATTAGTGACCAAGAAGAGAAAGATTTCTTAAAAATAGCAAGAGACCGCGAGAAAGCAATCCAGCATCTGCTAGATTATGCAAAGAAGGATAACGTAAAACTAATTGGAGTCAATGAAGAAACAGGACATAGTGCAAACGACATTAAAAAACCCCAATATTCACAGAAGTAATGGCAGAAAACTTCCCAAGCAGAGGAAAAGAATTCAACATACAGATTAGTGAGGCATATAGGATTCCAATTAGCCATGATGAAAGAAAAAAATATCTACACCTAGGAAAATAATAGTCAAGATTCCAGAAACCCAACACAAGAACAATATACTACAATCACTTACAGAAAAGAAACAAATCGCATACAAAGGAAAGGCTATCAGAATCATAGCTGACTTCTCAACACAAACCCTCAAGTCAAGAAGAGCCTGGAGTGAAGTGTTTCAAGCCCTAAAAGAAAACAACCTCCAACCCAGATTGATTTACTCTGCAAAACCATCTTTCAAAATCAATGGAGAAATAGGATATTTGCATGACAAAGAACAACTGAGGAACTTCATGGGTATCAAACCTGCACTCTAAAAAATTTTAAACAATTCTAGGAGACTTTTGGTGGAAGTCTTTGGGTCTTTTATATAGAGCATTATGTCTTCTGCAAATAGTGATACTTTAACTTCTTCCTTTCCTATATTTATCCCTACTCTCTCCCTCCCTCTCTCTCTCTCTCTCTCTCTCTCTCTCTCTCTCTCTCTCTCTCTCTCTCTCTCGCCTGAGTGCTCTGGCTGTTTCATGAACTATGTTGAATAGGAGTAGTGATAGTGCATATCTTTGTCTTGTTCCTAATTTTAGGGGGAAAGTCTTCAGTTCTCCTCCCCTTTTTTGAAGACAGGGCCTCACTGAACTCACTAGGTAGTCCAGGCTACAGGCTGGCGTTGATCTTGAGGCAATCCTCCTGCAATCAGCCTCTCAAGTGCTAGGATTACAGGCAGTTTGCCCCCATTTAATGTGAGATTGGCATTAGATTTATCATAAATGGCTTTTATCAGACTAAGAGAAGGTGTTTCTATAGCTATGTTCTTCAAAGTTTTTAGGATGAAAGGATATTGGACTTTGACAAAGGCTTTTTCTGCATTTATTGAGGTGATCATGTGATTTTGTTTTTGCTTCTGTTTGTGTGATAAATCACATTTATTGATTTGCTTATGTTGAACCATCTTTGCATCCCAGGAATGAAGCCTACTTGCTCATGGTGTATGATCTTTTTGGTGATTTGTCTCATTCTGTTTGCCAGTATCTTGTTGATGATTTTTATGTCTATGTTCATTAAGGAGATTGGCTTATAATTCACTCTTTTGGTTGAAGCCTTCTCTGGTTTGGGAATCCAGGTAATGCTAACTTCCAGGAATGATTTTGAATGTACTTCTTCCCTCTTGATGTCATTAAAAAGCTTGGGGAGTATTGGTGTTAGTTGTTTCCTGAAGTTCTAGAATTCACCAGTGAATACATCCAGTTTTGGGTTCTCTCAGTTGGTAGGTTATCATTACTGCTTCAATTCCATTGTCTGTTATTGGATTATTCCTGATTTTTAAGCCTTGTTGGTTTAAAAAGATTGGCTAAGGGTTTGTCTATTTTGTTAATTCTTTGAAAGAACCAGCTCTTTGATTCACCGATTTTATTGTATATTTTTAGTCTTCATTTCACTGATTTTTTTCTCTGATCTTAGTAATTTCCCTCCTTGTACTATGTCTGGATTTTGACTGTTCTTATTTTTCTAGGACCTTGAGGTGTATAATTATTCTGTTTTCCTAATGTGTGCATTCATGGCTATAAACTTCCCTTGTGAGACTGTTTTCATTGTATCCCATACATTCTGGTATGTGGTACTGACATTATCGTTTAATTCTAGGAACTGTCTTACTTCTTCCTTAATTTCTTTTGTAACTCACTGATTATTCAAGAGTGTGTTAATTTTCATACATTTGCATAGGATCCGTGGATCCTATGATTAGATTGCCACTGATTTTTAACTTCACTGCACTATGGTCTGATAATAAGCATGGTAAAGTTTCAACTCTTTCGCATTTACTTACACATGCTTTATTAGCTAGTATATGGCCTATTTCAAAGAAAGTACCATATACTACTAAGGCTGATGTGTATTCTGTTGTTGGGTGGAATATTGTGTACACATTTATTAAGTCCATTTGTTCAAAGGTTTGATTCAACTCTGATTGCTTTGTCTACTTGATGCATCTATTTGTGATAGTGGGGAACTGAGGTCCCCCACTATAACTGTATTGATGTGTATCTGATCTTTTATTGCATTAGTGTTCATATTGTGAAAGTGGGTACATCATATTTTGGTATGTATATGTTTATAATCATTATCTCTTCCTGTTGAACAATACCATTAATCAACATATAAGGTCCTTCTTTGCTTGTTTTGATCAGCTGTGACTTAAAGTGCACTTTGAAAATAGGATAGCTACCCTTACTTGTTTTCAAGCTTCCATTACATGGAATATTGTTTTACATCTCTTGATCTTTAGTCTATTAATTACTTTTTGGGTTAAATGTATTTCCTGTATGCAGCATACCATTGGATTTTGTTGCTAGATCCATTCTGCTAATCTGTGTTTTTTGATTCCCAAGTTGAGACATTCATATTGACAGTTATAACGGATAGATATCGACTTATTCCTGTCATTGCATTATTTTCCAGTTTCTATTTTCCTTTCCTTCCCTTCTACTTAATTGCTTGTCTTACCTGGTGCACTCATTCTATTGGACCTTTTGACATTGTTACCTTCGTTGTCTCTCTCTAGGATATCTCTCAGAATTTTTTGAGACTGTTGGCTTGGTGTCAATATTTTTTTTCATTATTGAAACTATAATAGTTAATTTTAAGCATATTTTTCCTGTCATTCTTGCCACTTTCTGAAGCTTTCTGGAAGTCCTTTTTTATGACTGTCTTTACAAGGCATGATTAAAAATATGGTGAATGCTGCTGCCAAGTACCATCCAACAGAAAGGCAGGCTTATAAGGAACACTGTAATATGTCTTCATCCACTTTACTCACCAAATCTGTCACTATGCAACTTCTGGCTCTTCCCTAAAATTAAAATGACCGCAAACGGTAAATATTTGAGTCAATTCAAGACATCAGGCAACCACAATAATGCAACTAAAGACACACAAAGAGGACTTTCAGAAAGGGGCAAAAATGACAAAATAAGTGTGCTCAAAACCAGAAGGTGATTATGAGAGGGATTAATGGCAATGTGTCATTTACTTTTAATAATTTTTAAACTAAATATTCACAATACTTTTCTATTACCAGTTGCATTTTATTTCATGAGTTGTTCAACTTTACTGTATTTGAAGAAATAATTATGTGATAATTGGCAAGATAAGGGGTTTGGCAGTGCTGTTACTGAAGAATAGCCTTTTCTACTAATATCCTAGTTAACCAAAAGGAATAAAACAACAGGATTAAGCAACACAAATATGCAAAGAAGCTCAGGAGAATCAGTGGCTCTTAGGCTCCTAGGGTCTTGTGCCAGTGACGTTGGAAGGAAGAAGCTAACTGCATGGTGGCTCCTGTTTCTGAGCTCCAATAGCTCTAGAAATCCTGCCTCGTTCACCTGGTCACCCAGCAGGGGTGAGGATGTCAGTGACTCCTGTAAGTGTATTTCCTCTACTATTTGTTTCAGTCACTGGATTCTAGGCTTAAAATAAATTCTAATTACTAGGATTGCAAAACAAATTATTCCAAAATTTAGTGTCTTGAACACAACATTTAATTTGGACATGGATCTGCAACCTGAGCAGTGCCTGGTAAAGCCAGGTAGGCTCCAGTTTACTGGTCACAATACAGGTGGAGGTTGTAACCATGGAAACACATGCTTATTCACTTTTGCGAGATGTAGCACTGGCCCTGGAAGGTACTATCTTAGCTGATGATACTGTGCATGAAGTTTTACCCATGACCTGGCTCCATCTCATCACTACAAGAGAGAAGAAACTGGCCGTGGTCTTTTACTCCAGTCTTTCAGTGTTCACTTTAAAATGCTCATTTTAGATCTTAAGACCTTAAATCAGAGACCTTTGTAAAGTGATGACCCATTCCACAGCAAGGTGATAATAATTAATAATTATATACTGTATATTCTAGACAGAACCAAAATGATCTTAAATGTTCTCAGTGCAAAGAAATGATAAATATTTGAGATGATAGATAGGCTAATTTGCCTGATTTACTTCTCCAGTAATGCATACATGTATCAAATCACACTGTACACAAAAAACAGTATATATGCAAATATTATTGATCAATTAACTAGAAAATAAAGTCAAAGGAAAAAAAGCAGAAAGCCCTATAGATGATAAGTATTAAAGCTCTGGTTAATTAACTAGGACAACTGGAAATTCTAATGTCATGGCTTGTGCCTAGATGTTCCCCCAAAGTCTCATGCAGTCATAGGTGGGGTTTTTTCAGAGATGGCTGAATCTAGGGTGTGTGATTGATTCATGGTGCAATGCTAGGTCTAAGGATGCTAGGACTATGCATGGGTGATTACTAAGTCAGTCTACTAATTGGTTTGGCACACCCCTGACTCTTGTAGAATAGACAGCATACAAGGGACAGAGAGGCTCAAATGGTCCCTTGCTTGCTTTGCCATGAACTATCTCTCATCTGCAACACCTGAAATGCTGCCAGTAAAGACCAAGCTCAGGTTTCAGCTGAGAAGAAAACTGTAGTGACTGTTGGATTCCAGACAATGTGTGTTACGCCTTGGCAAAAAGTTTGTCTGCATTTTTCTCATGTCCAGAGACCTTGCCTAAGACTGAGATTGAAGGGTGGTGGATTAATTAATCATGCAGAAGAAATGTTAAGGCAGTCTAATGTTAAGGCAGTGACATGGCTGCTGTTGGGGGCTTTTAGCCAGATTTATGCTGAGAATCAAGAGCAAAGAGCCCAGCAAAATGATTCAAAACACTGTGACTTTGGCCAGAAAGGAAGCTCCAGTAAAGTTGTGGCTTGAAAGATGGAACAGAGGAGAAATTGGTTAATGAGAAGACTAGCAAGAAAAAGCCAAGTACTTCAGAAGAAGACAACAGAAAAAGTGATCTGAGGACAAGAACCAGCAGCACCTCTGGAGCCTCAGGGTTGCAAAAGTGACAGACTGCTGTGAGAAGAGAGCCCCATAGCACCCTGTTCCAGAAGGGCAACAGCCTAGAGAAGCTGTTCCCTGGGATTTGGTTAAAAAGCACTCAACCCCTACAGCTCAGAGAAAAGGAAGCCTGGCTGCTTCTCCAGCTGCCCCTTTAACTTGGGTGTTAGATATTTTGTCTCAGCAATAAGAGAAAAGTAACTAAGACAACCATAATAAAGAAGAATGGGCTCCTACACTGAGCCGTAACACATAATGAATTTTATAAACACTTAGTCACTGACTCTGCAGGGGAAAAGATTGTATTATAGAAACTGAGAAAACTGACAAATTCCCAGGCCTTCGATTTTTCCCATAAACTGTACTGTGACTTGTCTTGACTGACAAGAATATTTAAACCCAGAAACAAAACCTTCCTGGAGATATTGTGTGCAGTTTTGGTACACAAACATGATAGTGTTTATTTTAATATGAAAGATACACTGTCATTGAAATCCATCATATTAACATTTTATTTATACATAGTATCCTAAGAAGACTGAAATTCTCTTTTGACTTATTGGTTTGGTGTATTATTCTCTTATCCAAAGTTGGACAGGAGCCATGATATATCTCAGCAGTGCCACCCCTGCCTGGCAAGTGCAAGGTCCTGAGTTCAATTCCCAGGACCAAAAATTTTTTTTAATTAAAAAAAAAAAATTGGAGGCTAGGGGTTTAGCTCAGTGGTTCTGCTGCCTGCCTTGCAAGCACAATGTCCAGAGATTGATTTTTACCAAGGCAAAAAATAAACAACAATAAAAGAAACAAAATTTGACAAACAAAACACATTCTCAATAATTTCTAATTAAAGTTTTGAGAATGCCAAGTAAGTATAACTATTCCTACATCCTTTCTTTTATAAGAATAAAGAAAATGGAAATCTTTGTGTTTTTTGGTGGCCATTGCAGAAAACTCAGATACTTGACATACAAAAGTCATCAGAACAATTAATTAAAATTTTGGGATTGATTTGAGAAAGTCAATAGTAAGAATAATTTACAGAGAAGATCAGAACATAACTAAATACTCAAAGATAAGAAATAGTAATATGCAATGTTTTAAAATACATAAACATGACTATTACCATTTTTAACTTTTGTTTGTTTGTTTGTTTTGGTTTTTTGAGACAGGGTCTCACTATGCAGTTGAGACTGACCTGGAACTCACTATGTATCCCAGGCTGGTCTCAAACTCACAGTGATCCTCCTGCCTCAGCCTCCTGAGTGCTGGGATTACAGGCCTGCACCGCCACACCAGTCTAGCACTTTTAATATTAAAAAATACCCTTTTCAAAAAATTAAGCACAGTGTTGGGCTGGAGATTTAGCTCAGTGGTTCTGCCACCTGCCTCGCAAGCACAAGGGCGCAAGTTCAATCCCCAGTACCAATAAAAACCAAAACAAAATGAACTCATTAAGCACAGTGTCAACAGGACAATTTTTTTGTTAATCAATCACTATTATTAATAAATAAATCACTATTATTTTGACACAAAACAACTTTGCTATATAAAAGAAAAAAAACTCGAATTCTAGTTTTAATTTTTTTTTTTTTTGTAGGTGGGGATCAAACTCAGGTCCTTGCACTTGGGAGACAGTCACCAGAACCACTGAGCTAAATCCCCAGCCCTAGTTTTAATCTTTGTCTGTGTAATCTGTACCACAGTATGAAGCAAGGGATTTGTAAACTTTTATTCCTTTATACATAAATCCACACGAATTCATCAAAATCATTTACACATCTCCTCGCTGCAACAATGAATCCAATGAGAAAGAAATCAGGAGAAAAATACCATCCACAATAACTTCAAAAAAATTTAAATACTTAGAAAGTGACCTAGTCAAGGAAGTGAAAGACCTCTCTAAGGAAAACTGTCGCACTGTGAAAAGAGATTGCAGAGGATAACAGACAATGAAAAGCATTCCCTGAAGGAGCAGTGCTGCTGTACTTCGGGTCTTGGCCTTCCTCTCACAGAATTCTTTTAGGAAGAGCAAGCTTTTGTAAGTAGAGTGGCAAGTGTTTTATCTTGTTTTTCTGCTGTGCTCCTCAGGATCTTTTCAGGTTCCAGATCTTGTCTTAATTTATTTCTTGCTCCTCAAGATCTTGTCACCCTTTCCTTCCTTCTTTCCGGAGCTCATAGCAACTCAGCTGCCCTGCTATCGGAGGATGAAATCTGTTGTGAACCGAGCTTTGTGTCCTCTGAGTTTGAGTTGTACTACAGAATCAGAAAGGCTAGCAGGTTGGCTTCAAACTCAGGATTGTGCTTATTTACTGTTCTTAAGGATTATGCTCTGATAGCCAGTTAAGAAACCAACCATGGGAATGTTGAAATGCCTTTATCTTTCCTGATAAGCCTCCCTTAAATGCAGCCTATGATTGTATAGAAGAAGTGAAAAACATCAATGTAAATGACATACCTTCAGCTTTTGGGAAGCAAGAATTACACTTCCTCAATTTGGATTGCATTTCCTTCTGCCACTTGCTTTTAGGCAATCGAGTGTGGGTAGTGACAAGATATTAAACCCTTTAGCGTTTCCTTTTTGGGAAATGAGGCACTTAAAAAATAATAAAAAAAGGAAAGCTGATGCACCTGAGTCCTGAAACAGTTTGTCTTTCCAGTTTTCTGGCCTGTACTCTAGTTAGCTCTGGTCCAAGTTTACAGGACAACAGCCTTGCTTTAAGCCATGTCCTGTTGTGGCCAAGAAAATAGCTACTGAGCTGTGACAGCAGGCTGGTAACACCCCGAGGACCATGGGCTTCAAGGACATTTCTTAAGACTAGGACTTCAGTCATCAGGAAGTCTGTGAGGCCTTTTTAAATTTTTGGTGAGAGACTAAGGGAAGAAACAAAGTACTACTTTATAATTTCAATAATAGCCTGTAATTTATATTTAATGTGTGAATTTTTAGCCCTATATTTTAATAATTTGTAAATTGATCTCTTATTCTAAGACTCCTTTGGACTTGCAGAATATCTGGGAGTCCAGTCCCCCTGTTCCTCCCTGATTCCTGCTTTCTGGACTGTTTAAATCCACTTTGGGATGGAACAAAGAGCCCAGGGAGCCCACTCATGGGTCCAGCTGGCCTCTTGACTCTAAAGCCTTCACTGGAATTGGGACATTTGCTTCAGTCCTAGCTGTGAACATGACCAGAGATGTTATTTATAATTCAGCCATTCAAGATATACCTGTACTCAAAAAGTCCTGCATATTTTTTTAAAGTTTTATTTTTCAGGTGAACAAAAATACATTCTAAGAACTATGCCTAAAAAAAAAAGAAAGAAAGAAAGAAAGAAAGAAAAATCATTCCCTGTTCCTGGATAGGCAGAACTATTATTATCAAAGGGGACATATTACCAAAAATGATTTATAGAGAGGACAATGGAAATTATCCAGTTTGAAGAACAAATGAAAAAATATTGAAGAAAAGTGGACAGATCCTAAGGGACCTGTAGAATACTATCAAATGGGCCAACACAAGCACTGTGGGAATTGCAAAAGAAATAAGATTCAGAAAAACTATTTCAAGAAATGATGGCTGAAATTTTTCCAATTTTGATGAAAGACATGAATATAAACACCCAAGAGTTCACCTGCCCGGAGCGGCCATCACTCCAGCACCAGGAAGGTAGCCTGGGCCCCAATCCACCACAGGAAGGAGAACCACGCCCTCTCCTGTCTGGAGCCGCCATCACTCCAGCACCAGGAAGGTAGCCATGCAGGTTCCTCTGAACCCCCATAACTCCCCTCTGCCACACACTTTCAGACCTCCTGATTGCACCAGTCTTTGGACGCACTCTGCAGAGGCAGAGGTGGTCATAGAGGGTATTTTTCTGAGATCCCAACTTTGAACATCTTTAAGAAGGATCATGGAAAACCTGTAGTAGAACGGTGTGGAGTTCAACCATTCAGAAGGTAGCGGAACTCAATCTGGGCCTTGCAACCTGAGGTCAGTCTGCATCATGGGGTTCAGCCATTAGCTAACTGAGATCAGTGGTCTTGAGTCTGACCTCTGTCTGAGCCATTAAATGGTAAATATACTATATTGAAAAGTTTGTTCGCTGCAGACATGTTCTTGACTACTTCTTGATTTCAATTTATCAAATGGTTTAAGGGTGATAGACTAATGACTACCACAGGTGGTCAGTTTCTAAGATGTGCTTGATTATAATGTGTTGCTGATTGTATCAGTTGGGATAAAGGATCGTGGTTGATTTGATGAGCTGTTTTCTCTGAAGTTAGGAAGATGAGAATGTCTGTGAGTCATTAGAGACCCAGAAGCTAGGGCGCAACTATATCAGGAAGATTTGGGTGATAACCCAGAGATTAAACCAAGGACAGCCCAACAACAAAAATAAAAATGAGAAAACACTTAGGGAACACACAAAGACAGACTTCCAGTTCACCAATGGCAAACGAGGATCAAAAGGCTGATAGTGAACCACCACGACACCCTGAACTCAAAGCACAGGAAGTAACAAAATAGATCAATCAGGCTCTAGAAAAATTCAAAACAGAAATAATTTCCCAGATAACCATAGAGATGGTGAGCAAAATGAAAGTTGTGATTCAAGACACTAGAACAGAAACAGACAAAAAAATAGATGAGCTCAGGACCATGATAGAAGCCATGAAGGCCCAGCATAAGAAAGAAATGGAAACAATAAACACCCAACATAGGAAAGAAATGGAATCCATAAAACAGATTCAAACAGATATCCAAGGAGATTAAACAATCCATTGAAAGTGTACACAATAGAATAAAAGAATGTGAGGATAGACTCTCAGATATAGAAGATAAGATTGCAGTCAGTTGCCATGAAAAGAGAGGTCTCTTAAAAACAGTAGGGGATCATGAGAAATCAATCCAACAACTCCTAGATGATGCAAAGAAGAATAATGTAAGACTGATAGGAATCCATGAAGTAGCAGGAGAAATTACAAATGACTTAAAAAAGCTGTTCACAGAATTAATGACAGAAAACTCCCCAAACAGAGGGGAAGAATTTGACATTCAGATAGCTGAGGCATATAGGACACCAACTAGCTACAATAAAAATAAATCTACACCTAGATATATAATAATCAAGACCCCAGAAATCCAACAGAAGAACAGAATACTACAAGCAGTAAGAGAAAAGAAACAAATCACATACAAAGGAAAGCCCATCAGAATCACAGAAGACTTTTCAACACAAACCTTTGGGGCAAGGAGAGCCTGGAATGAGATATTTCAAGTACTAAAAGAGAACAACCTCCAACCTAGACTGATGTATCCTGCAAAACTCTCTTTCAAAATGGATGGGGAAATAAGACACTTCCATGAGAAAGAACACCTGAGAAACTACATGAATACCAAACCAGCACTACAAGCAATTCTAAACA
>NW_022900933.1:6953707-7132548 GCF_012274545.1 Fukomys damarensis
TAGGAGGAGGAATCCTGGGGTCAGAATAAATCCCGAATACCTGATAGGCAACACAGGAAGAAAATGGCCAAGTTAGACTTCATGAAAATTTTAAATGTTTGTACTTTATCCAAAAACAAAAAGATCCCTCAGAATTTAAGAAAGTATTGGCAACTCAAAAATCTGATAAAGGACTAGTATCCAAAACACATACGTATTCTAAAACTCAGTGACAAAAAGCAAAACAACATAGTGTAAAAATGCACAAAGATTTTAATAGATATTTCTCCAAAGAAGATTTACAAATGACTGATAAACAAACACAAAATGCCCAATATCATTAATCATCGGATAAATGCAAATTAAAATTACAAGACACCACTTCATTCCCAGGGCAGCTATAATGAGAAAGTCAGATAATAACACGCATTGGTAAAAATGTGAAGAAATCAGAGCCCACATACGCCGTGCAATGTAAGATGGGCAACCATTTTGGAAAACAATCTGGCAGCTCCTCAGAAAGTTAAACAGAGTTATTATGAACTAGAAATTCCACAGCTTGGTATATACCCAAAAGATATAAAAACATAAATCCACACGATAACAAATGCTTATATCATTACTCATAAGAGCTAAAATCTAGAAACAAACCAAACATATAGTCTATCAATCAACTCACAAGTGAGGTTAAAATATAAACTTAAATGTTTAAACAGTTTATGTAAGCAAAGAGTAATTCATGAATCAGGCAGCAACAAACTCGAAGACATTTGGGGATCCACCAGGAAACTATGAAAAGAAGGCTTTCGTAGGATGAGTGCGGACACAGCAAATAAATTATGTGATTCGTTGATGTTTAAGCAGTGTCTTACTTATCTTAGTCTCCTGGAACGTCCTTGATCATGTAACGAATGCTCAGCTGATATTTATGATTGGCTAGATAGAAGTCTCATTTCGCTTGCATAGGAGCCATTGCAGCCAAAGTTACTTTGACAGTGTATTGATAAACACGTTGTGTATTCCTAGAGTGAAGCATTTGTCCATTAAAAAGGAACAGTGTACAGATACACTCTGTAAGAGTGGTGTAACTTGGAAACATGCTGAATGAATGATGCCTGTCTCCAAAGACCACATATCGGATTATTCCATGTATATGACTGTCCAAAATAGGTAAACCTACAGCGATCAAAAGTAAATTAATCCTTATTTAGGGCCAGGGCAGGTGCTAGGGTCAGGTAGTGGAAACTAAAGTGCAAAGAGTCTTTCATGAGATGAAGAAAATGTTTTTAAATTGACTGTAGTGATTAATGTATCTGTAAAAATTCTAAACCCTTGAACGTATCCTTTAAATGGATAAAGTGTATGATAATGAGTTTTATCTTAGAAGCATCATGAAAAGCCTTTTAAGTATGCCTTCTGTTGCATTTACATCTTTCAGGTATTCATTACCATGTTCCCCAGAAATACACTTGCCATAATTTGAAGGAGTGCTCTTCAGGAAAACTTTTAAGAGATTGAGGGCTACCGTTCGGAAGGATGAAAAAGAGTCAGAGATGAATCCTAGCTGCGACCTGATCCCTCAGGGCTCTGGAACCTGAATGATCCCCCACACACAGTCAACCTCTTGAATCAAGAGGATCGCTCTCTGGCTACAGACAACCCCAGCAATCAGAGTTGGAACTTTTGGGTGAGAACATTCTCCTTAGCTAAGAGCAGTCATCTAGCTGGTGACAGGGGATGAGGGTAAGTTCTTAGCAGCCCCCCAAAAATAGCCAGACGATGAGCACACTGGTAAACCAGAGAGAGGTCTGAAGCAGGCATCAACCCAAGCTATGAGGAGCTCATGGGATACTCATAGATGCTGCCAGATATTTGCTAAAATAATTCATTATAATACAGTTTATAATTACAGGTGCTACATTTAATTGCCCAAAAATCAGAGAAGTGTTTTGTTCATATAACATGTCATTAGCCATTAAATGCATGGTAGAAGATCATTTGGAAAAATGGAAATAATTTCCAAAAATATTGTAAAGTGAAAAGACTGCAAAGGTGTGAGTAGTATAATTCCATCTTTATGAATAAGCTTTCCCCCTTTTCTTTCTTTTTTGTTTTTTTTTTTTTTTTTTTCAATGGAGTTTAGGATTGAACTCAGGTCCTTGCACTTGCAAGGCAGGCCACCAAACCGCTGAGCTAAATCCCCAGCCCTAAGCTTTCCCCCTTTTCAACAGGATGTACATAAAAACTTTAAATAGTAATTATTGCTCAGTAGTAAGATTATAGCTCTTTTTATTTTCTATATTTTGTTTCTTGTTTTTGTATAAAGAAAAAGTGATTTCAAATATTATACATCAACAAGCTAATTCTCAAATTTGAACTGAAATATTATGGCCATACTAGAGGAATGTGAGACCAAAGAATAAAACTCCGAGAAGTAAAGTGGCTCTTGAGTAGGTTGCCATCCGTGTGTGTAGCCCTCCACTTGCACATTTAATTTTGTCTTTAGACATAGAGTCAGACCGTGAGTGGTCACTGACTAACAAGAGCTAAATCTATAGATCGAAAGATTCATGTTTTAATTTTCAGTGGAGCTGACTGTATACTCCAGTGGACATCTACTCATAACCTAGTCATAGCCCCTGTTCCCAAAGTCAGGTACCTGAGAAGACTCACGAGTTAACAGAGCGTTGTCTGGTGTCTGCAGAGTAGGTGGCCTGAGGAAATAGTTCAGCCAAGCTTCACGCTGAGGTCAAGAATCACCTCAGACACCCAGGGCCTCCCCCCATCAGTGCTTCAGTCCAGAACTTCTGACCACAGGTGAGAGGGTGAAGACGTCCTGACTCAGGTGGGGCCGACTACACACATTATCAGAGGCTTGAATGTGGCCCAGAGCGAAAAGGTGAGTTGGTCTAAATTGCCTCTCCTGGAAATTCAAGTCAAGTGCTATGAAAATAATAAAACTGCTACTGTTGTAACGGAAGCCAGGACAAAACTGGGGCTGTGTTGGGCTAGGAAAGCCAATGTAATGAAGGAATAACCCACAGGGAATAGGATATCATGAGCTGAGAGACTATGATGCTTTGGGAAGGTAGAAAGTCCCTTCAGGTATCTCAAGTAAACTTGTCTCTTGGCTGCTTTACTTAATCAGCTCACAGATATCCTCACAGGAAACCCAAAGGAAGCAAGATCTTCAGTGAAACTGTAACCAGTGAGCAAAACGGAACTTTAAAGGTTAGAACTTTTTCATTTAGAGGCAAGCCCCTTCTCCAAACTTTCTCAGACCAGGGTCTAAGCACCATTCCCTCCTCTTTTGATGCTAGATCCAGGAAGATAAAGACCAATTTGCTTTCCACAGGGAAGGGAGGAAGCAAAAGATGGCCCCTGAGAGAAACAAAGCAAGTGTGGAATTGCCCACTGTCTCGCTGTATTCCCTCTCCCCTCTGTTCCTCACTGTACAAGGTTCTTGCACACTTGGACACAGTGAGATGATGATTTGTGGCAATACGACGCCCCTCCATCTCCTTCGAGCTAGCTTTAAACAAAGCCTTTTTCCCTTTTCACCCAAAATGGCCTCCCACAGTTGTTAGGGGATGCAAGTGGTATGGACCTGAGCAGCCAATAACAAAACTCGCTTCCTTATGCCAAAACAACATCACCCACCTGCACAACTGCCAGATCACCATTGAGTAACCACAAGCCTGCCATGTTGAGTGTCTCCTAAGGACCAATCTGGGCTAAGTCTTCCAAGAAAGGGGGCTAGAGACTAGTTTTATCAATGTGCTTCTGTAAATAATGACAGCCTCTCTGCCCTGGGCTACAAGCTTCTTGAGGGCAGGAGCCTTCCCTAAGTCTTCACATCACTGTTTAGCCAGCAAGGGGTCAGTGGGAATGTAGCTCACTGCAAGGGCCCTAGGTTCAATCTCCAGTACTCTGCCCCACCCCACCCCACCCACCCAAAAAGTAGCCAAGGAGGTTCCCTCATCTAGGAAGAATCGAAGGCACTATTAAATTCACAGCGGTACAGCTTTGCAAAGGTAAGTAGGCAACCAACTCTCATATGAAAAACGAACTGAAGAATAGGAGGCCAAAGCATGAAACAAGCACCTAGAGAAACATGTAGACTATTTAGAAATCCGGAATAAAATGATCTAAAAACAAAATAATCCTTAGCTGTCTTCCTATGAAAACGAATTATGAGATTGTTTGAAATATATCTTTCATAGGAATTTATCTGTGAGACATTTTGCTTTAAGGCATAGATTTGATGAGTTCATTTTTCATCGACTTAAGTCCTATAGCATACGCACCTCTTAAATTCAAGCAGGAACACAAGGAATTTATCTACATATATCCTTACAGCTAGATTAAAGTGAGAGACTATCCAGCAAAGTTGAGGATAAAAGAAAATGAGGAAAGAGGATGGTGGTCCATGGTGTGTTTTATTTTTCCAATTAAGTATGACATTCTTTAGGGGACCATATAATTATTAGGCCAAGCAGAGTTTCCAGGCCGTTGTGAATTTTGTTGCAATCAGGCCTGGACTGACTTAAACCAACCCAGATAGCTAGAGCCACTATCGGTTTTGGTACCGGGGATGGAACTGAGCCACTATCATTTTAAAAGAGCACTGTTATAACTTCTAGACTTATAACAAACCTAAATCAGCAACAAATGTCTTAGAACAGCTCCCTGAAAATAGTCTGAAATTGGGTGAGGTCAATTTGAACAAAATAGTGGGCCAGGGATTTAGCTCAGTGGTTCTGCTGCCCACCTCGCAACGCAACGTCCCGAGTTTGATCCTCGGTACCCAAACTAACAAAGAATTGTTTGTGTGCAATTTGAACAAAATAAAGCAAGTGGTTAGTGGTATGTGTAGATAGCAGCTTTCGAAGGTCATTTCCCCTGCAAACAAATCCAAGGAGTGACCCTGGGTGAGCCTTCTAGGCAGATGATTGACATCAGCTTTCATGTGCTCTCTTCATAGTGTGGTTGTAGATGGTGGCAAATATCCTACATAGAGAACCCACTCGAGCCACCTGACGTGCATGGGTAATCCCACGGAGACAAGGTGAGTTTGCAAAATCGTCAGCGGATCTAGCGCCTATAGTCTTGATAACAACAGGTCAACTAAGTCATATAAATTTTATAAAAACAAGCAAAGCTTTGGTGTGGTCATTTATTAAGAAAGACATCTCAAAGCTCTGCACATACTGAAGGAGGGCCCAGCACAGACGGGGCCCCGGGTATGCGTTGTAGAGCCAGGATTTCTTCTCCCTCAGAGCCTTTGTCGGTGGGTATATCCCTGGGAAACAAAGAGAAGCTGACTATGAAAGTTAAATGTAGAAAGAAAGAGGACTTTTAGCATAGTGAATTTTGATATAAAAATTCTCAGGTAGGATAAGAAAAAACAAATATAGGTAGCAAGGAGACACAGAAACTCATAATCTTAAAATTGTACTTTTAAGAAAAACTGCAGCTTCAGGACACAAAAGTTATGTGGGTTTACAATGTCCTTTCCCTTCCAAGAAACTCCAAGAAAATCCCTAACGGTCTTACAGACAAAATCAACCGTATCAGGGCCTGGGAATTGCCCTTGCGCCCATGGAGGGGCATTCTTAAAGAAGCAGCAGTATTAGTGGGCAGCAGATCTCTACTTCAAACACAGGGAAATGGGTTTGGATCCTCACAGCGCCCCCAGTGGGTCACCTGACCAACCGTGGGATTACGCGTCCTGGATCACCATCTTGACCACACAAATACACCCAGCTCCTAATCCATTTCCCCCCGAGTGCTCCACTCCCTTCTCAATGTGTACTTCCTTCAGCGTAGACTTCATCACGTCTCTCACTGATGCATCTTGAAAATAATTTTCTGGAATGGAAATCAGTGAACCTACAACCCATTCCACAAGTGTGGGTGAATTGTGGCCCCCCATCTCCTTTTTGGGCAATTCCTCTAAGTCTAGGCAAAGAAGTTCTAAAAATCAGAATATTCTGAAAATTATAGAAATATGTTTCTATGCAGACAGTAATTATTACCTCTCTATCTATCTATCTATATCTATATCTATATAGATATAGATTTTTTTTTTTTTTTGGTTTTTTTGAGACAGGGTCTCACTATGTAGTGAGACTGACCTAGAACTCACTCACTATGTAGCTCAGGCTGGTCTCAAACTCACAGTGATCCTCCTGCCTCAGCCTCCTGAGTGCTGGGATTACAGGCGTGCACCACCACGCCTGGCCTCAGTGTGTCTGCACCTTTAAACCCTACTTTCACATTGACTTTATCTATTTATTTATTCGTTCGTTCATTCATTCATTCATTCATTCATTTTGTATTGCTATTGGGGGTTGAACCCAGGCCCTCGTGCATGTTAGGTAAGCACACTGCCACTGAGCTACATCCCTGGTCTTTATAATCTTTTCCAAATCTTCTAAAAACTCCTTCCATCATGAGTCCCATTTTATAGGTGAGAAATTTGAAACACAAGTTGTTAATTAGGCAGCCCCAGACAACGCAGCTGACATTTCATGTTTTGCCTAGTATCACAGGCACACTTGAATTGCTTGGATTCATTTTAAAATACCATAAGATAAAAATACTATAAGGCAAAAAATAAAATGGCAAATCACAAAAGTGTTACAGAAGTACAGAGGTCTGAGTCCACGGAGAGAAGAGATCACATTATGCCAGCACAGAACAAGTATTATTACTCATGAAAGAAAAATAATTATTCCCCGGGCATATTAAATTTACTGTAGCATTATCAAAGCTTTAGAAACTCCAAAGGATCACTTATTGTGTGGCAGTAAGCATTGGTTACACATAGCCAAGGCAGCACTAGGAAGTGTGCTGGTCTTGGTTGCTTGGCTTTTCTTTTTAAAATTCACTGTCTTTGCTTGGTCCAGTAATTACCTTTTCAAGTTCCCTAGCACAGGCAAGCTGATGTTGCAACTAAGAAGATTTAAATAGGTTTTTCATTGTTTTTCATAAAGACATGATTTGTGGTCACAATGTTTTCCTTTACACAATGCTTTCAGGTGCTCAAATCCTCCCCTCAGGAAAAGAAACAAAATCAGCCAAATTATCAACATTCTTCACCTCTGCCATCATATAGACAGCTCATTTGCATGCTGCAATGAAAGCTTTTATTAATTCTTTTTTCCCAGAGTCTTATCTTAAATCTAGAATACTTCTGTTAGCTCTAGACTGTTCCCCAAAAGTCTGATATGTTCAGTGGCGGGGTTTTGGGAAGATGACTGGAGGGTGGAGATTCTGTGCTCATCAGTGGGTTGTCCTTTGATAAGTTCATGGCTAAAGGTGCTGGTAGGAGGTGGTCACTAGCTTGACCTAGAAGTGTCAATCCTTGCCCTAGACTCTCTCTCTCTCTCTCTGACTCCTGGTTGCCATGGGTTGAGCACCTTCCCTCTGCCTTGGAACCAGGAGACCATGGACTAAAATTGTGAATCAAAATAAATCTTCCCTCCCTAAAGTTGCAGATATCAGGCACTGTGTCCCCGTCCCCCCACCCCCCACCAAAAGGAAAATGTCCAATACAACTTCATGGTGCTCTTAAAAGAAAAATTCTATGATTTTTTACAACGCCCATGCTAAAGAGTTTAGTATAATCATTAGAGTTTGTCATTTTCTCAAATTACACTGCGGGACAGTTTACAAAATTTTTTTAAATTATTGTTTTAACAAGTTATGGAACATCACTCTGGTATACAGGACTGATTTCTCCTCCAAAGCACTCATCCTGCCTTCTCACCTAATCAACATAACCGAGGTTTCAAAATACTGAATAAGACTCATTCAGATTCAAAAGATGCATCAGGAAATTGAATTCTCTAATTGCTCAAATAACACCTGAACAGAATCAGAGATACAAAACAAGATCATTTCCAAAGGAAGATGAGAAAAGGACAATACACAGCACTGGCTTTCTCATCCCAGTACTGAGCCGTGCAGCTGCCCAGACACCAGTAGGAGTCAACAAAACTCAGAAGAGCAAAAGCTACGAGAGGCCTCTATGAAAACAGAATTTGGAATCAGGGGTGACATGATATGGCAGCAAAGAACCAAAAAGAGCCAAGCACCATGGGCAGAGAAAAGGCTGGAGCAAGCTATTTTCCCTCCTGGCAGGCTGTGGATGTTCAGTGGAGCCAACCTGGGAATAGCCAGCTGCTGTAGAGAGCCAGTAACTACAGGATGGGCCGATTCCTCTCACCTCCAGCCAACCCTAAAGCCTGCTGATTACAGTTGTGGGGTGCATCTGTTAGAACAAAGCAGTGCTCCTAAGAGAAAGGTACTGAGCGGTTTTCTGAGGGAAAAGACACACTGGGATGGATTCAGACAGAAGGAAACAAGCTGGGGATTGTTAATCTCGATTGTACACAAGGATTTCTCTGCTTTGAGGCATGTGCAACATAAGCAAGGGAAAGGAAATAATAAAAAGCAGAAATTAACACAATGAAAAAAGAAAAGAGAAAATAATGAAACCAAAAGTTATTCCATAAAATAAAATAAATTTCTAGCCACAATGATCAAGAACAGGAAAGAAAACAGTTACTATTATCGGCACTGAGATAGGGATCACTTCTTACTCAAATTCGAAAGACAATATAGGGATATTTTAAGCAATTTTATGCCAATGAACTTCAGAACTTAGATTAGGAGTACCACTCAGCCACAAAGAAAGATTAACTTAAGATATTTAAAGCTAAATGGATGCAACTTGAGACTATACTCATAAGAGAACTATCTCATTGTCTGTCTGGTGTGAGAAACTGAAAGGGTAAATAAGGACCAAAATGTATAATAAAAAATGTGCAATAGCAAGAAACTACTCCAAAGGAAAGGGAAACTGTATGAAGGTGGAGAGAAAAAAATGAAGGGAAAATTTAAAATGTGAAAAGAAGGAAAAAATAGAAACAAAAATTTTGTAAATAAGGATGGAAGGATGGGTTGAAGGTAGGGGAGAGGATTGGGAGAAAAAGAGGACTCAAGATACACAATGTATAGGTACAAATTCCTTTTGATGAATGTGATCGTTATGTATATTTAAATTATATCAATGAAATCAATTTTTGTAACTTAGATTAAATGACTAATTTTTTTGAAAGACACAAGCCTCAAAGATCATACAAAAGTAATCTTAACCCAATATCTATAATCTACTGGTTTCGTGCCAACATGGTCGAACTTCTGGTAAGGCACTTTTTCTAGTCGCCAGTTGGTGCCATCTTACTTTAAAAACCCCAGAAAGGGAACTCCAGACACAGAGGGCTTTATTGATTAACTTTGCCAAATATTTAGAACAAATAATTAGAAGAAATAATCACAGACTCATCTAGAAGAGAGAAAGAAATACGTCACGACACAATCTGAGGCCAATATTATTCTAATCCCAAACCAAAGATATTGCTTAAAAGGAGATAATGGGCAATTCTCATAATTACATTCTATCTAGTTGAATCCAACAATATATAAAAAAGAAATTACATCATGACCAAGTAGTTCATTTACAGAAATGCAAATATGGTTTGATTTTGTTGTTGTTGTTGTTGTTGTTGTTACCAAGGTTAGAACTCAGGTCCTTGTGCTTAAAAGGCAGGCGGCGGAACCACCGTGCAAAATCCCCGGCCCTGGGTTGATATTTTTTAAAAATAGTAAATTCAACATGCTGTATGGACAGAATAAAAAAGGAAAAGTCACACAATCAACTCTAAGCATTGAAAAAATATCTGACAAAATTCAACATCAATTTATGATTTGAAAAATCTCTCAGCATACTAGAAATGAAAGAGAACCTCAAATTAAAAAAGAACTTATGAGTAAAGGTATAGGTAAAATAATAATTACTGGGGAAATTCTGAATGTGTGAATGCTTCCATCTAAGATCTGAAACAAGTAAGGAATATTTGCTCTCATCACATTTATTCGAAATGGAATTGGAATACTACTCAGTCAGAAATAATGAGAAATTAGATTCATTTATAGGAAAATGGATACATATTGAGGATATACTCCTAAGTGAAGTAAATAAGTCACACATGTGTAAATACCAAATCATTTCTCTGATGTGAAAAACTATAATGGTACATAAGAGCCTAATGATATAATTGATAATGTGAAATAGGAAGAAAAAGGCTAAAAGTGTAGGGAAAGTGGGAAGGGTAGGGGAAAGGTAAAAAGGGAAAGGAAAAAAATGAGAAAATGAAAATAAAGTGTTTGTAGATGGGGAGGGGAGGAGGGGGTGAAGGGAGGGCAGGGACAAGGGGAAAAATGAGAACCAAGACCTGTCATGTAAAGGTACAAGATCCCAATGATGAATGTAACTGTACTGTATACCTAAAATGTACCAATAAACTCAATGAGGAAAAAAATAAATTATGAAAGTGATACTCAATATCTTATTTGATCTTTCAGAAAGTAATAGTTATTTTAGAAATGTATATTTTAGAGCATTTAAAATCTATAATAATTTATGACATTTCTTCTTACCAGTATATAGCTAAATATTGCATCTCTTATCCCTGCTCTGTTATATATATGTACCAAACTCTACACAAGGAATGTAAATATTATGGAGTGCAAACATATATAAAGGGAAAAAAAGGAAGGAGATCCAGGGATGGGTGGAGGAGAGAAAAATGTTGTATGTAACACAGCTGTCAGTCAAGCCCATCCCAAGATCATGACATTCCCCTTATAATGCCTGAACCTGTCCCCACACTGATAGGTAAATAAACACCGGATGGTCTGACACGGCACTCAAAGCTGTTACCCGGGTCTATATTTGTCAAGTGAAACCTAGCAAGAAACAGAAGAAGATATATAGAACAACACCACACATGATTAAAAACATGCATACAAAACAGTGTTATGTGCCTTTGAGGGGTCTATCCATGGGCATAGATGAGACACAGTATGTTAGTCCATAGAGTAGAAAAGTAGAATGCAGTGGGTATGGAGATGAAGTGGAAAAGAATGAAGCACAGTAAAATATATCTTCAGAGGCACGGTACTCAAATGACACGGATGGAAAAAGCTACGAACTCAGAAGTGGGTTTCAGCAGCACCTGAGATCCACAGACAAGCACGTAAACCAAAAACTAAACGAAGATGGTTTCTGCCGTGAAAACAGACCCAGTGTTAGGAACTAATAACAAAAGCTCAAACAACAAGAGGTAGGAGGCTCGATGGGGAATCTGTAAAAAAAATCCTTCTGGAAAAACAGTTGGGAAAGGAAAGGAGTGTGGGGGTTTAGAGACCAAAGAGAGGGAACTTGGGACAGCGTTGCACTGATTTATTCTAAATCACCACAGTTGTGCTAATCTGCTACAGCAGTCCTAGGAAACTAATATAAACAGCGTATCCAAAAAGTCCTCTATTGTTATGAGAATGCAGGTCATTTTCTATTTCTGTAGCCTTCTTGGCTTCCCTCTGTCTTCCCTGGGAGCCCCAGGAAGTACAGAGCACACCAAGGAAATTCCTCTCTGCTGCTAAGAACCAAAGTCTGCTTTCCTTCCCCCTTTCCAATGCTAGTGACTCCACCTAGACCTGAAGCTACTCATGACTTCAGTTTTTACCCAACCTCAATGCCAGTCCACACCAGAGAGACAAATGGTAATAAGGTTAAAGGAAGGGAGAGGAGAGAGAAAACAGGGGAGCCACCTCTCACAAATGATTTTCCTCCCTCTGCTAACCCATTCCGACTCTCATTGAGAAACTCAATCTGCCAGTATTAATACAAACCACTATATGCATCATCGTGCCATGCACCAGGCTCAATGCCCCTTTTGACAAACACTATATAATTCAGCATAAGACCTTAGAGCCTGTATAACTGCCCTTAATTCATAAGTGAAGAGTCAAACAATTTTTTAAAGTCTTACAGTTTACCCGAAGTCAAGAAGATTCTGTGTTCCCAGAACCAATACTCAAACCCAGGTCAGGATGTCTCCAAAGATTATTCTTCTGTGTTCTTTACTACCATTTCTAGGGTTCCTTCTGCAAATATCTGGCAAGCAGGTATGCACAGCCAAGTGTAACTGAGATGCACTTTGAGATCCGGGGGCCGCTGTCTTGGCCACTGCCCACTCAGGGGAGGTCTGTGATCTCACCGTCCCCACCAGGGGTTGCAACCTTAGGAGGACCAGCTAATATAGAGGAGTTGCTCTAGTTTTTCTGCTTGTGCCCACTGTGTCCTTCCTGTTCTGTCAGAAAAATAAACACAACCCTTTCTCTGATTTCGGCCCCAAACCCAAGGCACAAATGATTACCATAGTTTAGATCTTGGACATCCCTGAGAGGTTCATGTATTAAAGGGTTAGCCTCCAGCTAGGCTCTATTGGGAGCTGATAGAAACTTTAAGAGGCGAAACTAGTAGGCTATTGGGGTAACACCTTGAAGGGGATTGTGGGAACCCAGGCCCTTCCCCTTTTCCTTTTTTCGCTTTCTTGCTGCGAAGTGAATAGCTTTGCTGGGACCTGAGCTCCCACCCTACAGCGCCTGACAAAATGTGCACATCAGTCATGCACCAAAGGGCCTACGCTTCCTGCTCCTAAAGCTGACCTGCCTCGGGAGTCCTCGGGAACTCGCTTCTCCGGTCTAATGCGCAGAACCCTGGACCTCTGCTCCCTGTAGCTTGGCTTGGGCAGCTCCGTGCTTTTCTCATCACTCCAGCTTCTCCGGGCTGCTCAGTGTGGGTGTCCAGGAGAGCAAGACGGGGCATCCGTTGCTTCTCTTTTCTTTCCTCCTTTCTCATCAGTTCCCAAGAGAACTTTACTCCTTTCACACTTATAAATTACTCCACCCACTTAAAAAGTCAGATCCTGCTCATTGTAATTTGGAGTTTTTAACAAACTATCTCTTCCTAATACCTCAGTTACTTATACCTTAAGTAATTATTGATACCTTCATCCCTTATAATTTACCAGTACCTTCATTGCATGGAAAACACCTGTCTCTCCTAAGAAAGGCAGCCAGAGGTGCTCTTAGTAAATCTGCAGGGACACCAGCACACTAGCACAGCTCTCAAGGTTGTCACACGTGGGAAGCCCAGACGATGCTATCAGCACACTCTCGAGGTAATGCTTTTCCACGAGAGCTGCCGTAGTAACGGTTTAGTAACAAGGAGGCTGGTCTATAGCTTAGCCACGCTGGATGAGAAGTGGCTGTAGAAATTTCGTTAGGGTACTGCGGGAGTAAGAGGGCTCCAGATGTGAGGAGAGCTTAGAAGTGTGGCTGGAAACGGCCAAATTCTCATTTACAAGATACAAAGGAAATCAGGGGAGGGAAATGAGCTCCTCCGAAAGCCAGAGGGAAGAGTAGAACCTAGAGCAGAACCTCGGGTGCACTCTCCCAATGCAGGAAGAACAAAAAGCATTTCTATTGAATATATTTATATTTTCTATTGAAATATATATACACAGATTTAAGTGGTTTCTCAAACTAATATCAATGTTTTACATAAGTTCAGCTTCCATAGCTACAGGAATGTTTATGTCTGATTTCTGCTTTCCACAAAATGATATTCTCAGAACATTTTTCTGAAATCTCAGAGGTAGAAGATAAAGGCAAGCCAGGACCTCCAGCATTTGTTAAAATGTTCCATGTAATCCATTCAGTTTAGGTTGCTCCAGGGCAGCCTGATTTTAATCCTCATATGCAGTGCATTGTGACCCTTCTGCCCACAATGATAAGATGGGTAAAGCTTTTACAATAATGTAATATCATATCTGGAAAGGATTCCACAAATCCTTCTGTAAGATTGCTCAAAAAAAATCCAATCTGGCAAAAGCTTTAAACACACACACACACACACACACACACACACACACACACACAGAGTACCATGTACCTCTAATCTATGAAGCCCATGGCAAGCAGAGCTTGCAGAGAGATGTCAACCTGTATTCCCAAGAACACACCACTTTTGAATGTAGCCTTAACTGGCAGATTTTTTAATTGATGTTAAACAAGTTATTCAGTGAGCATTGAGATATTTCTCTTTATTTTTTTGGCTCTGTTTATTCTGAATCTATTAAAGCATAACTGTTTTGGTTTGCTTTATGAATTCTCCATTTTTTTCCTAGCAAAAAGGACTAGCTGCAAAAATATCCAGTTGGCGTTCTCTTCTTCACGATGCATTGTCATGATTTCAGGAAATTCTACATTTTTCTGATTTTAAACTTGCTGCTTTATGCTTATGGTATTATCCAGATTTAACGGAGAATTAATAAACAAGCACAAAACCCAAAAAATGGAAGTTTGCTGACTGACAGCAGCACAGATAAAAGTAGTCTGGCCCATCACGCTGGGGGCAGATTTTGACCATTATCACAATGACCTTTCCCTATAAAGCAAAATGATCAGCTTTCCCCAAAGCAGATACCAGGCTACCTGCGCAGGCTGTTAATCTCCTTTCATTACCTCCATTTTTAATCTGCTTTGTGCATGCCCATAGCTGTCTTTTGCTGCAGGAAATGAGCCACAGCTTCGTGGCTTCATCTGCTGAAGGACCGAAGAGAGTGTTGCGGGGAGGGTGAAGCAGGCCCCGCGCTTCCTGGGAGAGCTGAAGAGTTACGTGAAGACAAATTTCAAATAAAATCCTCTCATCTCTGGAGAGAATGCACTGCACATTTATTCTATGATGAGTTCTTTCATGAAACCACATCTCCTTTGGTAGAAGCATCGGCCATATCCTAATTTAGCTGTCGTAAGTCCGGATCATTATTTGTTGGGTTTTGTTAAACTGTAATTAATTCACAGATTCCATCTCTGGCCCTTTTTTATTCCACCGCCCACTCTGTCAATTTCAGTCTTTGCTTCCTCTGCACAGAGGAAAAACTCACTCACATATTCAGAAAACCTTTCTCGGCCCCGCAGTCTTCCCCCAGTCACTCCTGGAACATCTTCACTCCTCGCAACCCTCACCCCAGAGCCTGTGGCTTCACATCCCACCCCCAGAGTTGGTTATTAGTTCATGTACATCATTTCCTCTGCTAGGCAATCAATCCAAAAACCAGGGCCTCTGCATCACCCAGAGCTTACATAATAGGTTCTTATAATGATTAATCGAATCTTACTTAGTGTCTTTGGGCAGCACCTGCCCTTCCTTACACATGAGTTCAGGCATACTGAGTTATTTGGGGACTTGGTCTCCCTAAGTCGCCCAGGCTGGCCCCAATCCTCCTACCTTAGCTTACCTAGTAGCTGGGATAACGAGCATGTGCCACCACGCACAGAACACCACAGTGTTTTTAAGTTACTGATTGTCATATTCAGTGTTAGTTTCTGTTTCTGACTTTGGTTCTCCAGGCAGTACTGTGTCATTCTCCTGTGCTTCTGCTCCCCACCCCCGGCCCGCCCCATTGTCTCTCAGAACATTTCCTGACAGGGTTGCTCGTCTCGTAACTCCTGTCAGTCCCGAGGAAGGAGAGCTGAAGTCGAGGGCAAGGCAGGTGGGGATACGAAGCAGGGTGTGGGGTGTATTTGAGGGTTGTGTCCACAGGAATGTTGATGCTGTGCACTCACAGGTTGGTCACGTTATCTGAAGCCTATTTGCAATTGAGAGCAGACTCAATCCCCTACTGATTTTGCTCCTCTTTATATTTCAAGCTTTAATTAAAAGCCACACACACACACACACACACACACACACACACGCACACATCTTTAAATTGCAAGCTTTTGCTTATTCAGGCACAGGATGTTGACTACAAAGCACAAATCTATTATTTCTAGTGCAATATCAAGACTATCTCCAGAGAGCTGGTCTCCTCCTGCTCCTCCTCCTTCCCGCCCCCTTCTCTTCCTTCTTCTCCTTCTTTTTGTAGAGACCCAGGCAGGCATCCCCCACTCTTTCCTGATGTTTCCACTCAGGTATTTTACACTTACCATGGCCAAAACTGAACTTCTGCTACTTCGGTTTGCTCTTTCCCCTTGTTTCCTACCTCAAAAACTGCACCACTCTCCTCCAAGGCTCTCTCCCTTCCTAGCCAGGCCCAGTGATCACCATGCCTAATCACCTACCACTAAATTATACCTAGAAGCCACATAATTCTCCCAATTTCTACTACTACCATCCTCATTCAAACCAATTTTATCTCCCACTGGACTATCATGAATAAATTCCCTTTCTGCCTCTATTGCATACTTTCTTCAATGTATTTTTGTATGCAGGAGTCAATTTTAAAATGTAAGTTTGATCATATCACCCTCATTTTAAATTCTTCCATGCTTCTTACATTACAGAATTATATTCAAAGTCCTCAATATGATCCATAATACTGTGCATAATTCAGTCCCCGCCTGTCTTCCTGACTGACTCTCACAACGCTCTCTCCCTTCTTCACTACTCCCTTGCCACAGTGAGTTTTCCTCTGCTGTATTCCATCAACCCCTCATCTATGCTCCTCTCTAGTGTGTTCTGACCACCTAGGAAATGCTCGGCCCATACCGATTCCATTAATATTTATTGAACGTAGAAAGGATTGAATGGGTTTTCGGGATCACAAACTTTACGACAAAAGAAGCCAAATCAGTTAAGATCCTTTTCTAGATGCCCAAGGATAGGGAAGCTTTTAGTCAGTTATTTCACCTACATAATAACATCTTCACTCCCTCAGGCTCTTTCTTTCCCTCCACTCTGCCATTCTTAGTGTGCAATGCCCCCCATAGCACAAGCAGGGCACAACATTTCAAACGCCACAGGTAGATGAGAACAGCCAGCTAAGCATAAGCACGTTGTCTCCATGCAGATCTTTTTATCAATAAGAAAAGCCTTTCGCAGAAACCCCTCAGCAGAACTGCCCTGGGTCCTGCAACCAAGACTGAGTTATGTGCTCTACCCAAAGGAAGAAAGGTTATCATGACTGACTTAGACCAGGTGTGATTTATACACTGAGCTGGCAAGAAGTTTCCTTTTCATAAGTGGTCAGATAAGCAAAGAAGCAAAATCAGAGCTCTTCCAATCGTGAAAAGTTGAAGGCTGGCAAGAAATGAGATGGTTAAGGAAAGACAGGCAACCACTGGTGTTTGTCACAAAAGATCGTCATCACTAGGGTTTGAATATGAGTGGTGTCCTGTGAAAGTTCATATGTTAAAGACTCTGTCCCAGCGTGGTGCTACCGGAGGTAGTGGAATCTTTGGGAAGCAAGGCCTTGTGGGAGGTCTCTAGACCATTGGGGGCGGGGTCATGCTCTGAAAAGGATTATGGGACCCCAGTCTCTCTCAACGTCCTGGCTCTTGAAATAAGCAGTTTGCTTTACTGTGTGCTGATCACCATTGCTATTGGCATCCTGTCCAGAAACCCAAAGGAGTGGGGTCACCCAGTGTTGAATTGGTCCCTCCAGAACGATGAACCTAATAAATCTTTGCTCTTTATAAGTTAATTACCTCAGTTATTTCGCTGTACGAACATGAAGCTAATACAATCATCACTATTATCATCATCATCAAAGTTCAGGAATGGTGCTGGCCAAACTACACTTCTCTAAGTGAACTTTAGGACTTTTGCCTCTTTAAACAAAGATTTAAGTTAAATCCAAAAACATTTGAGATAGGAGAGTATCAAAGTGTATAAGTTTGCTTACAACTGACCCTATTTCAACCAAAAGAGCTGTAACTTTTTTCTGTATAATAAATTGATCATCTACATAATATTTCATTTAAGAAAAGTGTTATACAACTAAAAGCCAAGTTACTGATCTGGTTTATCTAATACTTTTTGAACTGAGAAATTGAGTCCCAGATAGATTATATCATCTACCTAAGTCACATATTGGCCAAGTAGCCTGGTAAAGCAGGATATTTGCCTGAATCTAAGTCTCGGGCCAAAGTAACTGACCAGAATCAAAACCAATAAGCAAAGCCAGTGAGGCCTGGAAAGGGTTCATCAGCCCGTGTGCAGGACGGATGACACTGACCTTCCAGGGCAGGTGACATGACAGCAAGAGGAAGTTCTGCACATCAAGCTGAGGCAGCAGTTCTCCTATGAATCCTGATTCTGTTCTTCCCTTTCTAGCCTCTTTTCTCCATCTATTGGTGGTCTCCTCTTTTACCTGATCTTGAAGGATGGAGGTACCAGTCTTCTTTCCATATTTCTTGCCTGATACTCATTTCTTTACCTTCAAATATGAATGTTCTGCTAGTAAACATAAATCTCTAGCAGTTCTTTCCCAAGCTTCAGGTAAATTACAATCATCCATCAGTCATCTGCAACGAAATATTCTACAAATGCACATATCTAAAAATTATATCCCACACCTTTGGTTTCCCTGCTTCCACTCTTGTTCTTCCTTGAGCATTTCCAATATCTTTAAAATTCCCTCCCCTTGATTAAGCACCCAGACTGGCCAGTCATTGTCCAGTCCTCTTTTCTTTACATAGGCATTGAAAATTGCCAATACTGTCAGTCCTAAATCCCAAATCTTCCTTATACTGACTCTTTTCCTCTTATCTTCTGCACACTATTTTCCTCATTTCTTGTCTAGCTTTTTTGTAGCAAATATTTCAGTGGTACATCTGCTCATATAAATCCGTCTTCTATCCTACAGCCACAATGATATGTCTAAAATAAACATGGAAAGTCATTTTTTGTCTTAAAAATTCTTTTCCAGAGCTTCAATTGCCTCAGGGTACCCTGCGGGGCCTATCATGACTCAGCTCCCACTTTCTCTCCAGCCTACCCTCAAACTTGACTACTCATGGAGAAAAGGTAGCCTTAGTTATCAATTTAGAGCCAGTCTTTGAAGTCAGGCTGCCTGAGTTTGAATCTTAGCTCTGTCACTTACTGTGTTACCTGAACAAATCATTTAATTTCTCTGTGCCTTCAATTTCCCATTGAATATTAAGTGAAGTAACATATTTAAAGCATATGGAAAAGTACCTGGCACATAGTAAGTGTCCAACTACTTTCTTTTTCATTAACTTTTAAATGGTCAAGAAGGGAAAAGATGGAAACAAAGTCTTTGCAAATAGGGGAGGGTGAAGGTGGTGAAGGGAGGGCAGGAGGATGGGGAAGAAATGAGAACAAAGATCTGTCATGTGAGGTACAAGATCCCAATGATGAATGTAAGTACCATATATGGAAGAAATGAGAACAAAGATCTGTCATGTGAGGTACAAGATCCCAATGATGAATGTAACTGTACCATATACTTAAAAAGTATCAATAAACTCAATAAGATTTTTTTAAATGGTCAAATTTCTCTAAACCTTAAGTCTTCATTCCTGTCACTGTTCACTTTCCTTAAATCCTTTTCCCTTTTTGCCAGGCAAGGTCCTCTCTATTCGAAAATCATTTCTGAGGACTCAAACTTCAGAAACAAATTCATGAATCTAGGTCGTCATAAAATAAAAAACTGATATTAAAGATTTATGGAAAACATTTCAGATTGCTGCACCAGCATAAAGGGATTCTGTGTCTTCTTTCATCGATTCATTTATTCAACAAGCATTTATGGAGCATCTAGTATGGATACTACACTAAGGACTGGAAATACAATTATTAACATGAGTTTGTAGGGTTAATTATAGAACACCAGTGTCCAACAGAACTTTTGTGATTGTACAAATGTTCTACAAGTTTTCTGATCAAAGTAGGGACCGCCAGCTAGATATAGCTATGGAACAGCTGCAGTGTAATTCATGCAACTGATGAAATGAATATTTAATTTAATTCTAATTACTTCAAATCTAAATAGCCTCGTGAAGCTAATGAATACTTTATTGTACAGGAGTCTAAAACACTTTATAAAGAAATAGTTACCAGGTATACTGTTCAGCTTTCCTTTGCCTGGACAAAATTCCTGATACTCACAGCTCAAAGGAAGAGAAATTTATTTTGGCTCACAGTTTCAGTGGTTTCAGTCTATGTTTGGCTGGCTCCAAGGCAGAAACTTGACAGAAGGGTGTGGTAGAGGAGAGCTCAACTCACAGAATCCAGGAAGCAAAGAGCAGAGAAGAGCACCTATCACCCTCAGGACTCTCCCAGACAAGTCCATAAGTTTACATCACTAATCTCCTAGGTGTCTCTCAAACCGACCAAGTGGACAAGATTAACTGTCATATCCAACTTGACATCCCCTTAAGTCACACTTAATCACCAAACAATGACAATAACAAGGTCATGATAATGCAAACTATCCTTGTATAACTAAAAAAGGCACTAATTCTTTCTCCGAAATCCCAACAGTTCCAGCATGCTCCAAAGTCCAAGTTCAAAAATCTTTGAGACTCAAGCCAAACTCTTAAGTGACTCCCTGTAAAACTCAAAAAGCTAATTACATAATCCTAAAATACAGCGATATAGGGTAAACACTTCTGTTCCAAAAGAGAGGAACAGAAGAATATAAAGAATCAGGCCAAAACTAGACCATAACCCAGCAGCATTAAATCCTGTAGCTCCATATTTAGCATCTGGGACACATGG
The DNA here is from genome assembly GCF_012274545.1 of Fukomys damarensis. Lineage (NCBI taxonomy): Eukaryota > Metazoa > Chordata > Mammalia > Rodentia > Bathyergidae > Fukomys > Fukomys damarensis. Next base: position 6,974,133 of record NW_022900933.1, read on the forward strand.
AGCCACAGTGTAAGCTCCAAGGAACTTGAGCAGCCCTACTCTGATGAGCTTTCCAGTCACAGCCCATGGGTCTCTTGCTTGAGATGGCTCTGTGTGCTCTCTGGAGCTCTCCCTAGCAGACACTCCACGTTAATGGTATCTCTCACTTCTTGAGGTCCTCATTAAAGCTTCAGCTCCACTCTCACAGCTTCATGAATTGCCTCTTCGGGGTCTTCTGGCAAGAACTCAGGCCCTGTCACACATTTTTGTCTAGGTGGAAACCTTCATCACCCTATAACTCTTGCCTTCTGCCTGTAAAAACCAGCATCATGTGGATGGTATGAGGGTCTGCTGTCATCTGAAGCAGAAGTCAGGCCCTCTTGGACCATGGCTGCAGTGGCTTCTGAGTTGTATGGATTGACTTAGAATGGGGAAATGAAGCCAAATGAATCAACTCCCTAGGTGGTCCTTCTTGAGCCAGGGACACAGGAATATTCTTTTAAAATGGAAGGTTGACAACTTTTCCACCTTTGATCCTGTGATGGGTGTAGTCTTGATGATTTCTAAGTGGCTTCAAACATCTTTCTTCTTGTTGCATTCGAAGTACTTGATTTCTTTTTCATGGAGCTAAAATCTTCAGCAACCACACTTACCTTTGACCCTCAACTGTACACCAACTCTTTTCTTACCAAACTGAAAGTTTTTCAAATCTTTTTCTCTGCTTTATGCTCCAGATTCTCACTGTAAATGTGTATGAAAGCAACCAGTAACATCCACACCTAGATGTTGGGCTGCCTTGAAATTTCCTCTACCACATTAGTTTATCATCCTTAAACTCAGCCTCACACAAAGGTTTAGGGCATGGACAAAATGTAGAGAAAATTTTTGCCAGAGTGTAATACAGATGGCCTCTAGTCTAATTCCCAATAGTGTCCTCTTTCCAATCTGAAATCTCATGAACACAGTCTTTACTGTCCTCATTGATATCAACATTCTGGTCTTCTGAGTTCCCACCAGAATTATATATCGATCTATGCTTGCAGAATTGTAGGGTTTCTTTAGCTTGCATCTCCAAATTTCTAAACTTCTCCAGCAAACCAGTTCCAAAGGCTTCTGAACCTCATGGTGAGGTACATTCATAGCATCAATTCCACTTCTCTGGTACCAATTTCTCTGGTACCACTTCTCTGGTGAACTTTCCAATGTTTAAAAAAAAAAAACCTGCTATTTAAAGGAAGAGACATTATTTTGGCTCAATTCATGGCCATCTAACTCCAAAGCAGGAACATTATGGTGGAAGGACATGGGAAAGGAAAACTGCCCAGCTCCATCCAGGAAGCAGGACGTGGGAGTGCCTCAGAGGAAGGGGCCAGGGACTGACAGAGTCCCCCAAGGACATGCCCATGACCTACCCAGACATATGCAGCAGTGTGCTTTACTAATCTCCTGTCTCTCAAGACATTTAAATTCACAACCAAGACTAACCATCATACCAGATCACCAGGGCCATTGAGATACAGATAAAGTAACAGGCGAACACAGAGGCATGAGTGGCCAGTTGCTTTTGAGAGTTAAGTAAAAATTTATAAATCCAATCACAAAGAATGAGTAGACTGTATGGAAAAGATGGTACATTGAAAAACTAAATTTCCCCCACACCAGATAGAATAAAGAGAAGTGACCAGTGAGCTTAAGGAAGTGATCTCTGAGCTTAAGGAAGCCCTTACAGCTGGTCCTTTTTAGCACTGAATGTTCTCTTTAAGAAATATATACGACACTGTTTGGTTGTTTTGTTATCCTCAACAGTACTGAATGGGCACAGTTTGGAGGGACTGAATAGGAATGAATAAAGATGAATGAATTATATTCTGCATAATAATGTGAAATATTTTATTTTGAGAGAAGTAGCCTCATAAATTATAATGTGGTTTTTTAATATCCTTCCATCTTTTAGGTTTACATATGCTATGTTACCTCTGAGAATTTATATTTGCTCTCAGAGGGTGTTTGTATGTCTGAGAGAAAGAGAAAAAGACTGATGGATGGAGAGGGAGAAATCAGTTAATCACTCAACAAGGAATTTAAAGGGCAGAGCTGCATCTCATTTTGGTTCAGGGATGTATAGGGAAAACAGTCCTGAGGGCTCAAGTTCACTCTTTGCTGTCTTCTCAGACCCAGAATCCATTCAAACTCAATCTTAGACTGTTCTCCTAGAGCCCCTAAGGTGAATTTTTAGACCGCATCCCTCATACTTTGAGAAATGTACTATTGGACACAAGAGATGGATCTTGAAGCAAGACTTGGAGGTGTGTAAAAGATTTCTGAAAGATGAGCAGCATTCACCCTGAAGAAAGTAAAGGTGGGAGCACAGGAATAAGGTCGGAGAGTATTCCTGGGGAATATTGATGGCCCACAAAGTTTAACCCCTTAGAGACGGTTCTGTTGAGCCACAAGAAAGATAATACTTTAAAGAAAGGTGTAAATGTATTCCTCTAATATGATTCCTTTTAAAATGTTACTCACACATGTCTGCAGTACGTGAAGTTTACATCTCGCGGAGCAGGTGTACATATATAACACAGCTTGTTGTATTTTAATCGCTTTCCCTTCTCACCCTTCTCTCCCTCTGTCTCTAAATCCTCTTTCCCCAGGTTCATTCTCATCGCTATTATGTAATGTTGGGTAATAGAATTCTTACTGGTTGTACAACTTAGCCCAGTGATGTTCTGAAGTGAAGTGAGAAAGGTCAGGAAGAAAAGCAAAAAGGCCCTGCTATGTGCGTATTATCACTGGTGCCTTCCCCACCAAACCTCGCCACAGTGCCTGTGAGATGGATCTTCTGTTGTGGGATTTAACTCTTAGCAACTAGAGCCATGTCCAGTGGTGGAGGGAGGAGTGGTTAGTAGGAAGATGCCACGGGCTGGAGATGGTGTCTCTCAAAGTTTCCTGTGCTAGAAACTTGATCTGCAATGTGTTCAGGTGATATTGAATGATGGAATTTTTAAAATAGGAGACCCATTCCTGAGGTTTAGCTCAGTTGCAGAACATTTGCCTATCACGCACAAGGTCCTGTGTTTTATCCCCAGCACCACAAAAAAGAAGATGGGGCCCGGTGGGAGGTAGTTAGGACATTGGGATTACCACACTCGGAGGGACTAATATAGCTCTTATGAATTCCTATGAGAGTGGCTGGTTATAAAAAGGAGCACACCTGGCCCCTAAACTGCTCTTGCTTCCTGTATCACCCTGTAACCTTTTTCTCCCTCTCATGTGGACTCCTGTTGTGATGCCACCCACCATGTTGTAAAACAAGAAGGCCATCGCCCAAGGCTGAACTGATGGACCCAAACTGGATTTTTAGCCTCCAAAACTTTAAGAAAACTAAATCTCTTTTTTATATACAGTACATTCCCCAGTCTCAGTTATTTTGTTGTAGCCACAGAAAATGAGCTAATGCAGAAAACTAAAAGGGAGAATTAGGGTCATTGCTACAAAGAAATCTGAAAATACAGATGAAGACTTAGAACTGGGTAATGGGCAGAGGCCAGAAGAGGCTGGAAGACCAGAGTTCTGGTGAGGGCCCAAAAGACAAGACTCGGAGGGAGCTGGAGTGGCTTAGAGAATATGAAACATCTTGAGCATGTCTTTGTTACAATTGGATAAGTCGTCATGTCCAGAATGCTGATGCCAACAAGGGATGCTCTTGTGGAAATGGGAGAGGGGTCACTCTTGTTGTGAAGTAGAAAAGGATGGTTTATCTCTGTCCATGCTTCTAGCTCTGTGGAAAGCCAAATGTAAGAGCAATGAACTGGAGTGTCTGGTGGAGGATATATCTAAGCAACAAGCATAAGTCCACTACTTGGGTGGTTTTGGCAGGGCACGGTAGAATTCAAGAGCAGTAGCATGAACTTAAGGCAACACGTAGGGCTGGGGATTTAGCTCAGTGGTGTCACCACCTGCCTTGCAAGCGCAAGGACCTGAGTTCAATGCCCAGTATCCCAAAAAAGAAAAAGAAAAAAGGCTGCAGACGTAGCTCAGTGTGAAGGCCCTGGATTCAACTTCCCAGTGTGAAAAATGAAAACTAAAGGAAGCATGTATATAATTCAATGGGAAACAGAGTGGAAAGATTGGGAAAAGATACAGCCTACTCCTATAAAGAGAAAACATGAGGCATATTTGGGGGAGAAAATGTGCAGCTCACACCAACAAAAGTTCAGGGGCTAATCATGAAAGGACTTGAAGGCATCTAAGATGCACACAGCCCCTTGGTTTATAAGAGCAGAATTGTTTCAGAAGTTAGGCCCAGAGCACTTTCTATGGGCTCCCTGCCCAGTGTACTTCAGGATTCTCCTTTCCTTTCCAGTAGAATTTTTTTAAGTAATGATGATTATAATGGTAGACCTCTGATGAAGGAAAACCTAACTGGGGAAAAAAATGACCTAATCATGAGTTCTACCACCCTATATTACTATGCTATTGGGTGATAATGATCCTAGACTAAACACCACGCATGTTCAGGGGCCACTCATAAAGGGAAATATTATGTACAAGCTATAGTTCACAGACCAGCAAATGCTTCCCCAAAGACCCAACACCAATCGATTTAATACAGTTAGTAAACGGTTTGGCGGAGGAGAAGTTCTGAAAATTTTGACATTCCTTTCAATAATGGGAGAAAGGAGGAGTTGGGGTTTACCGAGTGTGTGAGCACTGGTGATTGTCCAAAAAGCTACAGCTCAGGATATGGGAGAGCTAGTACAATCTACCAACCATCTTATTGTCTAAAGCATGAAGTAAGAATAATTTTCCTTACGAAAACCACACACAAAGTAAGGATCCAGTGAACATGGCACCAGGCAGGTTTGAGAATAAGAGACAGAAAGAAATAAGCAGCAGGCTCTAGTAATGCTGGGTTGACCCTAGCATCACAAAATAAATTTTTTGCTGCTTTTTCCCCCCAATTAAATCAATGTTAGGCCAGAAATCAAAACCATGGGCTTCTGTCTCTTCAGGTTCCAGTCACGGCACCCTGGTAAAACTCGAACTGGTTCTTTGGATGTAGCTCTAACTTGAATTTTGTTGTTACTTTGGTTAAGATTAACAAGACAGGTGTGAGGCGATTAAAATGTGAGTTGAAGCTTCGCTAGTTCACTGGTGATGTGAACAACTTCTTTGCTGAACAGACAACTTTCCTTGTGCTGCAGAAGACAGTTTTCTCCGTTTTTCTCAATTCAAAACAAAATAGCTACAGATACCACGCACTTAAGTTGAATCCACAGCATTACCATATTCTCCATCACTGTCTTAGGCCTCGATAATCAACAAAACAATCCAAGCGCTACTCTGCGGTGCTTGCTGGACTCTGGCATCAGTTCTCCCACCACAGTCCCTTCTCGTTACCAACACGACATCACTAAAGGCGGGATCGCAGAGATGAGCAGTTGCACACTAGTATATCATTTTCACCACACAGGTAAAATAAACATAAATGACTTGGGGGTAGAATTAATTGCAGAGTAAAATAGTTAAGAACTGAAGAATGTTCAGTGTTTATTTTCTTTGTTTTTTATTTTTATTCCTTATTAGTGCGTGTTTGCAGAGCATAATGCTCACATTCCTCATAAGGAGCTGGTCCACATACACAACATGTCTCAATTCTATTTTCTGTACTCTCGCTTCCTCCTCCCAATTTTCGTTGTTTTTAACATACAGCCTTATATCACATCATGATGGGGATATATTCGCAAGAGTGTTTTGTTAGGCAATTTGTTGTGCTAATATCATAGAATGTGCTTACACGAACTAAAATGACTACAACTTCACAAAGCAATGTCATCTGTAGGACCCATCTGATGTATATGATCCAACAGTGACCAAAATGTCATGATACTGCTCGTGACTATAATTCATTTCATAGTAAGTTTACATAATTTAGTTTTAAATAATGGTCAGGTTTAATGGGTAGCTTAAAATTTACTGAAAATTTAACAACCAGTTCTGAAGGCCTCCAACACACTGCTGGTCCAGTCATGGCCAAATTACAATACATAAAATATTGCCCTCACCAATGGAAACCTGTAATCTGCATGTATCTTTCAATATATAAGTGAACTTTAGAACATCAGAAAATATAGAAATACAGGAAAGAGATAGAAGGCCTATAAAATTATAAAGAATAGGCTTCTGTGCTGCTGGCTAGCAGGCGGAGAGCTGGGGCCAGGCTGAGGTATGCAGGCTGGGCCGCAGGGGCCCAGTTGTTGCATAAAACACACTATCCTTTTGTGCCACTCTGCATAGGGTGGCTGCTCAATGTCATGTGGCCTGTGCTTTGGACTGCGGTGCTCATCTATGTTCCTTATGTTACATTTCCTGTGGCCTTTGTGGTTGGGGCTGTGGGCTACCACCTGGAGTGGTCCCTCAGGGAAAGTTTCCACTTCCTGTGGAGGAAGAAAAGAGCATCTCAGAGTGTCGGGAGGATCGTAAGCTGAATGAACTTCTAGGCAAGGACCTTACCCAGGTGGTGAGCCTTAACGACAACTTGGAATTTGCCCCTAAATCTGTCCTGAACAGAAACCACCATGAGATTTAATGGAAGACACAGGACCCTATGGACAACGGGGCTGTGACCGTCCAGCCATGATGTCAACTCAGCCCCAGAACATACATCTGATTTCTTTGCTGCTTATTCTGGCTTCTTCTGCACCTCACAGCCTCACATGTACTGGCTGCTCCTTTATAGCCAGGGAGACACAGGAGCAGCTGGGGGGCCAGCGAAGAGGAAAGCTGAGCCTGTAGAATGGGGTCCAACTGCTCAGGCTTCCGAGCTTCTGTTGGTGCACTGCCCAGAGGAGTGCTGTAAACGAACATGGGCTACAGTCTCCCCGGGGAGGTGGTCTGGCTTCAAGTGGGAATGGCTGGGACTTGGGTGTTCCCTTTAGGAGGGTTACCCACATGTCTTATTCCACTTTGCACTTGGAAGAATTCAGAAATCTACCTGGTTCCTTGACTAGTTTGCCCTACCCTTTGTGATCATTCTCCCTGAAATCCTCTTGTCAGCTCACGAATGGGATTCCCTGGGGAAGGAAACCATTTTCTGTTGCCAGATGCACAGGCTGTTGCTACTGGGGCGGCAAGGAACATGTGCCTGGTAAGTTTGCTTGAAAACAATCACTGTCCTCAACACTGTGTAGTGGAAACCTTGATTAAAGTGTCATCTGAGAACAACAACAACAACAAAAAGAATATTGATAACAAAAAAATACATGATTAGATATAAAGCACTAAGTATGTTAGAAAGGGTGCTGCATTAAGGACTCCATAGAGAGGCTTTCAGTTACTTAACAGTGTTTCCTCTCCTGATAGATAAAAGTGCCAGCTGCCTCACCAAGCCCCTTTCTCTCCTTTACTAAAAGAATGCTGATATTATTTGGAATACCCTTGTGCCTGAATAAGATTTTATACTTTCCCGCCTCCTTTGCAGCTAGATGTGACTATATGACCACTGGAGTAAAGGGGAAGTAAGTAAAATCACTGTGAGGCCTTCTCAGGAGGTTCTTTGAAAGGGTTCATGACACAGCCACATGATGTTTGTTCCTTGGTCTTTTTCTTCCCCATCTGGAATTTTGTGTCAAGATCCTGAGATTATAGGTTGATAACCCATGCTTGAGATATTTAAGCAAAACAGTAAGCCACCCTGATAGCCTCACACTGCTTTCTCTCAATTCCTCATTACATGAGGTAAAACAAAGAAAACATAATTAGTTAAAGCTACTCTAGCTTGTATTTTCTGCTACATGCAGCTGAACTGAAAATCCCAATTAATAAGGGACCAACATGAAATGACTGGAAAGACTGTCAAAATGAGAATACATTAAACCTTGGCCATTCCAGTTTAAAGTCCATCTGGCTAAGAAGCTTTCATTAACTCTTATTCAGCTCAATGCTAACAAGAACAAGAACTGGAAAAGAAAAAATTGGGGCTGACTGGCTTTATGTTATAAAAATTTGTTAGCGATTCCAACTAACTATAAGTCAGATTAAACAGGAACGGGAAATAATTGGTGGCTCTTACATCCTTTGACTCCAGAGCATAGGTAACAAAATGACTAGAACAGAGGAGAGAAACAATACATCCCCCTGCCACTATACCCACGAAGGCTCCTCTATTTCCAAATAAGCAATTTAGTTGAATGACAGAAATCCAACTAAAATAAGCAAAGTAGTTCAGAATTCAGTATAAGGGTTCAAAAAATATTATTAGGATTCACTTCCTCTATCTTTTGCCTGTCTTTTCTTGTGCTGGCTGAGCTGAATAGATCCAGGGTCCATGAAGTATCCTTTGGGTCTTCCTGCCTCTGCCTAGGTTACATCCCATCTCTGTATGGCTTGCTGTGACTGTGACCTAGGAAAGAGGCAATGCTTTGACTTTCTGCACCCTGGAGTCACGAGAAGTTTCCAAAGCCTAGGGACAGAGGGAAACAGCAGTGCTCATGCCAGGTTCCCCCAGCAGGGACATTAAGGATGTGCAAGGCTATACCCGGGCCACTGTCTCAATGGTCTAATTTCCTATGCAGGCACCATGTGTTGGGAAAATGTGCTCTACTAAACTTGTTGCTTCTCTGTTTCCAGTCCTTATCAGCCCTGGAGAACACAGAAGGAATAGTTCTTTCGAAGAAAAAGAATCTGGTGCTAACAATAGAAAAAAAAAACATGGACTGGCAAAAAATAATGTCACTTATACCTATTGCCTACCCTAGAGTCAGAAATTCAGAGTGTGCACAGTGGAAAATTGAGTAAATCTTTCTCCAATGGCAGTAATTTTTTCTGAGGCACCCCCCCACCCCAATTGCTCAAACAGTACACTACATTTCTTTCTGTATGTACCAGCAGGCTACAACATCAGGAAAACTAAATAGGAAGGTGGGGGAAAGGAGCCCAAGGCAGCATTTCAAGGCAAAATCTTGAAGGAAAGTAAAAAAAGAAAGAAACAGGTGGAAGTAGATACTGGGGATTATAATATTTTTATGTGCCACAATGATTCATAGAGTTGGGGACAGGAGAAACGCAGTAAGATCCCGCCTCAGCCCAGCAGTGGCACTCCACATGAATACCTACCAGACACAAGAATCAAACTGAGAGCACTTCATGTCAAAAACAAGAGGACGGTGACACAATGATCAGGTAAACAAAAGCATAAAGTAAGCCAGAGACACATACCAATTACAGACCAAGACTTAAGTAGCACAGAGAGGCACTTGTGTTGACACAGGGGCCAAACCATCATAAATTTTTATAAGGCAAAATCTATTATGGATAAGAAGGAAATTTGATAAACTTAGATTGTCGATAACAAAAATTAAATCACTGCATATCATAATATATCAGTTATGTAGTGCTACATAATATTGTTTTAGTATTTTATTCCATGGACAGATTTTAAACTTTTCCAAAATAGACTTTAAAATCAGTTCTCTCTCCCTCTTTTTATTATCTCAGCCAAGACCTGTCCTATTGTAATTTTTTTTCTTTTACTGACCCCTAGGCTACATTCTGTTTGATACCCATATAATTATTTACTTAATATGCCATTTTATTGATCTGTTGATATGACTCAGAAACATTTATTCTGAAGAAGTACTGATGCATAATAAAATATCAGACAAGAATAAAAAAGAAATGCCCATGCCCTTGGAGTAGAGGGCAGGGATGAGAAAAGCCAAGGAGGCGGGTGTGAGAGGTGTATTTGTTTGATGGCACTGCTTTAACAAAGATCCACAGGCTTGTGGCTTAAACAACAGAAATGCAACTTCCAGTCTGGGAAGCCAAAGTCCGCAAAGTGTTAGCAGGTTTGGTTCTTTCTGAGGGCTGTTGAGGGAAGGATGTGTTCCAAGCCTCTCCCCTCGGCTTGTACATAGCTGTCCTTCCTGTCCACATCAACTTTTTTCTATGTGTCTCCCATGTGTCCAAAGCTTCCCTTTGATAAGGACACAACTCACATTGGATTAACACCCACACTAGCGGCCTCATTTTAAATCAATGACCAATGTAAAGATCATATACGTGGATATGGTCATTATCTAGCTACTTTCCTGTTGCTGGGACACAATCTCCCAAAACTCAAAGCCTACGACTTAAAGAAGTCTTTGTTTTGGTTACAGTCCATGGTTGGCTGACTCCAAGGAATAGCTTGGCAGGGGAGCAGAACAGAGAGCTCATGTCCTGGTGTCCAGGAAGCAGAGTGAAGGGAGAAGCTGTGAAGGGAGATGCACCCTTGCAGGGTACAACAGTGACTGGCCTGTCTCAACCACACTCCGTTCCCTAACAGCACACTTAGCAATGGATCTATCTGTGGAGTAATGCACATATAATGATCGCACCTCCACGTTCCAATCACCATCCAAACACCCAACCTTTAAACACATGAGACCTTTGGGAAACATTCTAGATCTCAACCATAACTATCATACCCTGAGGTGCTGGAGACAAAGATTCCAACGTCTTCTTTTTATTCTTCCCTTTCTTCTTTTTCTCCTTCTCCAGTCCCCTCCTTCTTTTCTTTTGAAGGAGATGTCATAGCAGGAAACAATCCAACCTATAACAAAAGAGGTGGGTCTTTCTGAGAATAAACAAGAATACAATTGGTGCTGCCTGTGGTACACTGAGTGAGGTCTATGTCTCTTTAATAAGCCACTAATGATCAATACAGTTTAAGCAGCTCTTTACTCCCTAGTGTTTGCATGATCTCCTCTCAGTTCACAACACACACCTCCCTCCCATAATTCTACTACGTTTATATTTTCCTATCTTTTACTGAATTTTTTATTAGTACCTGTTTGCAGTCGTCATGGCTTGTATTTGGTTCTCTCCTCAAAGCCTCGTATGTTCATAGGTGGGGTTTTTTTGGAGGTGGCTAGATTTAGGGTATGTGATAGTAGGAATAAGGGGGTATGGCACTGAATCAATCTACAGATGGAGGGTGTGGATCACGGGAAGGCCCATCCTTGATGTGGTGAAGCCTAGATGGAACATAAAGGGAGGCCTGCTGCTGCTGCTTTCTGCCAGCCCTGCCGCAGACTGGTTCTCTTCTACCATGTCCCTCTGCCATGTCTCCCCGCTTTCGAGCCAAATGAGTATGTAATGAAACCTCTACAAACTATAAGCCAAAATAAACCTTTCTTCCTTTAACTTGTGGGTATTTTGTTCCAGCAACAAGAAAAGTAACTAAGACAGCGTACGTCATAATTATATTTATCAGAGAGAGTTGCTATATGTACATAACACATCTTAATTTTCTTTTCTGTTCCCTACTCATCCCATTCCTTGGTGCTCCCTTCAACTCTTGGTCTTCTTCCCATTTGCAAAAGCTCTATTTCCATTTTTCCTTTGTCACCATCCACAGGCATAAAAGTAATATAAAGCACCTCACAACCAACTGCTGAATACCCCCAATCCTTACAAAGGAACCACTAAGTTTCTCCCAGACTCAGACCAATCTTGGTCCTACACAGAATAGGAGTCTGGCCTTCAGATTCACCTGTGTTTCTATTCTGCAGGAATTTGAGTTGTCTGTAACTGATATCCTGCCTTCAGACATAGGTTCCATGTAACTGCATCGCTGGGTTATATCCTTAAGATTCTTTAATTTAGTTTTTAATTTATGGCTTAGCACCTCATGGCTAGATTCTGGGTTTTCCCTTTAACAATAACATTTACAATTTCTGAATTTTCTTTTGTGTATTAATTTTATTGGCACATTTAAGGTATGCAATGTAATGACATTCATCATTGGAAATTTGCACCTTTATATAATCCATCTTGGTTCTTATTTTTTTCCCCATTCCCCTGCCCTCCTTCAACCCCTCCACCCCTCCCTGTCTAAAAAGGCTGTTTCTATTTTTTATTTTTCTCAAGTCAGTTCCATTCCCATCTTTCTTTTCTCCTACTCCTTCCATTTCCCCTTCCCCTTTGCACATTTCCTTTCTATTTCACATTATCTATTATACCTTTTAGTCCTTATTTACACTTTGGGTTTCTCAAACCAGAGAAACTATAAGGGATTTACACATATATGTCCTATTTATTTCACTTAAAAGTATTGCCTCAATGTGCATCCATTTAGCTATAAATGTCTCTAATTTCTCATTCTTTATGGTAGAGAAGTACTCCATTTTATTAAAAATTTTTTTTCTTCATCCAATCTCCTGTTGATGGGCAATTGGGCTACTTCCAAGTTTTATCTATTGCAAATTGTGCTATAAACATGGGTGCACATATATCACTGTGGTATGATTCTTTTAATTCTTTGGGGAAGATACCCAGCAGGGGAATAGCAGGGATCAAATGGGACCTCCAATCCTAGTTCTTTGAGAATCTCCGTACAGATTTCCACAGTGGCTGGACCAGTCTGCACTCCCACCAGCAGTGGAGCAGGGTTCCTCTTTCCCCACAGCCCTGGCAGCATTTGTCATTGGTTGATTTCTTGATAGCAGCCATTCTTTCTGGGGTGAGGTGGAATCTCAGTGTTGTTTTCATCTGCATCTCTCAAATGACCAGTGATGTTGAACATTTTTTCATATGTTTATTTGCTATTTCTACTTCTTTGTCTGAGAAATGTCTTCATTTCAGATGCCCATTATTGGATTGGGTCTTTAAATTTGGGAGGTCTGATTTTTTAAAGTTCTTTATATATTCTAGATAATCTGAGGAAGAGCTGGTGAAAAGTGTTTCCCACATTGTGGGCTGTCTCTTTATATTGTTGGTGGTTTCTCTTGCTGTGCAGAAACTTTTTAATAAGAAGAGCTCCCACTTGTTGGTTGTTTTTGATAGTTCATGAGCAACTGAGATTTTGTTCACAAAAACTTTTCCTACAACGTCTTCGAGAGTTCCACCTAACCTCTCTTGCAGTTGGTTTGGCTTTTCTGTTTTAATATTTAGATCTTTAATCCATTTTTATTTTGGTTTAGTGAATGGTGACAGATACAGGTCTAGTTTTAATATATGGCAAGTTGAAACCCAATTTTTCCAGCACCATTTATTAAACAGGCTGTCTTTCCTCCAGTGAGTGTGTTTGGCTGATGAGGTGGCTGAGTGTGTCTGGTGTTGTTTCTGCATCTTCTAATCTGTTCCACTGATCCTTGGATCTGTTTCTTTGCCAGTATCATGCTGTTTTTGTCACAGTAGCTTTGTAGTATAGTTTCAAGTAAGAGATTTTTATACCCCTAGCTTTGTCTTTATTGCCTTTCTTTCCTCTTTTTTTTAATATGAGGTTGGCTAAGGGTTTGTCAATTTTGTTTATTCTTTTGAAGAACCAACTCTTGGCTTCACTGATTTTTTTGTACTGTTCTCTTAGCCTCCATTGCATTAATTTCTGCCCTGATCTTTATAATTTCCTCCCTTGTATGAGCTTTGGATTTGTCCTGCTCTTCTTTTTCTAGAAACTTGAGGTTCTGCCTCAAGTTGTGTGATTGAGTTCGCTCTAGTTTCCTAATGTGAGTATTCACTGCTATGAATTTCCCTTTCGTTGTGTCCCATAGATTCTGATATGTTGTATTGTCATTGTCATTTAATTATAGAAAATGTCTGGCTTCTTCTTTAAATTCCTTTGTGACCCACTGGTTAATCAAGAAGTGTGTTGTTCAATTTCCATGTGTTCATGAAACTCTTGCAGTTTCTTTTGCTATTGATCTCCAATTTCATCGCACTATGGTCTCATAATATACAAGGGATGACTTCAATTCCTTTGCACTTACTTAAACATGTTCTATAAGCGAATATATGGTCGATTTTGGATAATGATCCATGTGCAGCTGAAAAGAATAGGTATTCTGATTTTGTGGGGTAGAACACTCTGTAAACATCTGTTAAGGTCATTTGTTCAAGAGTTTGAGTTCTACTATTTCATTGTTTATTTTTTTATCTGGTTGATCTATTTGTGACAGTGGGGTATTGAGGTCTCTCACTGCTATTGTATTAGTGCTTATTTGATTTTTCACATCCATTAGTATTTGTTCTATATAGTAGAGTACACTTGTGTTTGGTGCATATATATTAATGATTGTCATCTCTTCCTCTTGGATTGTTCCCTTTATAAGGACGTAGTGTCCCTCTTTGTCTCTCTTAATCAGTGTTAGTTTGAAATCCACTTGATCTGTAAAGAAGATAGCTACTCCTGCTTTTTGGGGGGAGTTCCTGTTGCATAAAGTATTGTTTTCCACCCTTTAACTTTCAGTCTATGAGCTTCTTTTTGAATTAAGAGTGTTTCTTGTATGCTGCATATTGTTGGATCTTGTTTCTTGACCCACTCTGCCAGTCTGTTTCTTTTGATTGGAGAATTGAGACCACTGACATTGATGGTTATAACCGATATGTGTTGACTTATTCTTGTCATGACTTTTTCTTTTTGTTAGATTCTCCCCTTTTGCATTTAATTTCTTGTCGTGCCTAGAGGATTCATTCTGCTGGGATTCCTGGGGTTGTTATCCTCATTGTCTTTTCCTAGGAAGTTGTTTAAATTTTTTTGGAGTGCTGATTTAGTATTCGTGAAGTTCCTAAGGTGCTCTTTGTCATGAAAGTATCTTATTTCTCCACCAATTTTGAAAGATAAGTTTTCAGGGTACATCAATTTGGGTTGGAGGTTGTTTTCCTTTAGATCTTGATATATGTCATTCCATCCTCTTATTGCCTTGTGGGTTTGTGTAGAGAAGTCTGCTGTGAGTTTGATGGTCTTTCCTTTGTATGCGATTTGTTTCTTTTCTCTTAGTGCTTGTAGAATTTTGTTCTTCTGTTGGGTTTTTGGAATATTAACTATTACATGTCTATGTGTAGATTTTTTTTATCACAGCTAGTCAGAGTCCTATATGCCTCACTTATCTGTATGTTAGGTTCTTTTACCCTATTTGGGAAGTTTTCTGCCATTACTTCAGTGAACAGTTTTTTTGTTGTCTGCACTCTCTCCTGTTTCTTCATTGACTCCAATCAGTCTTATGTTGCTATTCTTTGAATCATCTAGCAGATGCTGTATTGATCTCTTGTGGTCCCTTACTAATTTTAAGAGAGTTTTCTTTCCTGGTCACTAATTGCAATCTTATCTTCTATATCTGAAATTCTGTCCTTGCATTGGCTCCTGCTGTGCAAACTTTAAATGGAGTTTTTAACCTCCTGGAAATCTGTTCGCATCTGTTTTATGGATTCCATTTGTTTACTATGTTGGCATTCCATCATGTTTTTCAGCTCCTCTATTTTTTTATCTGTGTCTGCTCTAGATTTATTAATCATGTCTTGCGCTGTAGACACAGTCTTTATTGTTATCTGAGAAATTACTTCTAACTTCATTTTTCCCAGCCCCTCTTTCATTGCCAATTCGGGGAGTTCAGGTGGTTGAGTATCAGAGTGTTCCATCTTGTTGCCCTTTGGGGTTGACTTAGATGATCTGGAAGTCTGGTTTTTGACTTATTTCCATGTCTTCTCATTTCAAAAGATGCAGCCTGCTGTGTCTTTGTTGAGGGAACTTTTTGCTCACCCAATGGTCAATTCTCAGCAGGCCACTGTGCAACCTTTACGCTGCTGCTCCCCAGGATACCAATTCCTGAGTTTAGAATGGTGACCTTCTATATCCCTGAGCTGACCTGTTGTCCGAGTGGGCTTCTGGCTGGGGTGCACACTTTGGATGGTATCTAGGTGTGCCTCTCACTGGGGCCCTTTTGTACCTGTTGTCTGGGGGGACCTTTGGCTGGGGGCTGTGTATCCCAGTTCCTGTAGTCTGTGTAGGCTTCTGAATAGGATCTTCAGGCACTTATCAGTGGTATCAGGGTCAGGCTCTGGCTGTTGCTTGTGCATCTGTGTATACAATTTCTGAATTTTCTGCCTCAATCTAGCTAAGAAATTATATTCTTGACCTTGAACTTTATTCTTCTTAGAACTATATTGTTGGTGTAGTTGCCAAAGTTTTATACTGTTAAACATCCATCCCCTTGAAACTATACAAATTGTTGATCCTGTTTCACTTGGATATCATGGCATTGCATACAGAAACCATATAAATATTTTTGGTATTCCTTGATTTGATATTAATTGGTGCTAGATTTTGAATATGTGTTAATGTCACTTCTTCCCCATCTGACCATGGACAATAAATACACCAACATACATGAACACTCTCCTTCAGACTTGCATCACTGCCTGGCCATTCCTGGAAAGTTTTACTATGATCCCATACAAAACCCTGGCTTTTGTTGGAATGGCAATCTATCTCATTACTTTAGATTTAGATTTTACATCAAACCCTCAAAATTTTTGAATGCATCTAGACAAATTGTAAATGCCTAAATTAATTGACCAAAAACTTGAACATAAAAGAAATGCTTATAAATGTTCACATCATTGTGTGTATAAAAATATTCATTCCAGATTGATGCATAATAGTAAAAAATCAGAGGTAATTTATGTGTCTTTTAACACAGGAAGGTCACAATAGACAGCAGCATAACCTTCCTATAGAACATTAGGCAAACTAAAACCGCTATCCAATACTAACCAGAATATATTCAGAATATAGCTCATCTTTTGGAAAACTAAATAAGTCTAAGCTTTCATTTGTATACACATGGGAAAAGAACCTGGAGTCTCAACAATGTTTTGCTGGTGGGTATCAAAGAGCAACAAAGGAAGCATGGGATTGAGATTTCTTCATTGATATTGAAATATTTTTCAACCAACACTTTTTTTAAATTTTCATAGATTTTAAAATGTGAAAACTTCCAGCTGTTAATCACTGTACCATTGTGCACAGCACCAAAACCATCTGACACCAGTCAACAAAATTCTGCAGTGTTAAAATCAGTGTCACACAGAGCTCTCCCTGCCCCTCTCCTTCTGGGGAGTCCCTTGCTCCTGGTTCATCAGATGAGAGCTGGCTCAACAGGTGCGAAGGCTGGAGGTGAGGTGGTAGATGTCCTGCATGAGAGTGAGGTTGATAAAGGTGTTCATTCAACCTCACAGTAACCTGACATAAGATTGCTAAAAACTAAGTAGAAATTCCCTAGTTTCCCTTTGGTCACAAGACACCCTAAGTAGGGATTGCTCCCACAAACAATTTCTTTGCTGCCTCTAGGGATCCCCACTGCAGAGTAAGACCTGAGTTCTGAGTGTGCCCCCGGGGCATTTGAGGCCATCAGACTTTCCTGACTACTGCTCAGCCACCTGGTGCTGTGAATTTGTGCAAGTCCATCACCCTTCTGAATATATTTTCCTTAATGGTAACATAATAATCACGAACAGATCAGCTCTAGTGTTTTCTACAGCACTGCACTTCTAATATATTATCACAGTAAATTAATTCCACTGTCCTTTACCTACAAGCCTGTCTTTCACCTTCCTCTTCTCTCCATAGCTACAACTTTCAACAGAATACCCTTGTCATTCCACCAAGAGAAGCAAAAGGTAGTTTATGGAATATTACTCGGCCATAAAGAAGGAGAAATTAGAGTCATTCCTAGGAAAATGGATGCATATTGAGGTCATACTCTTAAGTGAAATAAATAAGTCACACATGTGTAAATACCGAATAGTTTCTCTGGCGTGAAAAACTATAATTGTAAATAAGACCCTAATGGTATAATTGACAATGTGAAATTGTAAGAAAAGGGCTAAAGGTGTAGGCAAAGTGTGGGAGGGAAATAAGGGGAAAGAAAAAAATATGAGAAAATGAAAATAAAGTATTTGTAAATAGGAAAGGGAGGAGAGGGTGAAGGGAGGGCAGGGGCAAGGGAAAAAATGAGAACCAAGACCTGTCATGTAAAGGTATGAGATCCCAATGAATGTAACTGTACTGTACACCTAAAATGTACCAATAAACTCAATGAGAGAAAAAAAAGGAATCAATGAGTCCTGTGAGGAAAGGATCTCAACCCATCCCACAACTCCTCATCTAGCGTGAAGATAAGGAAATACATTAAATAGTTTTACATATTTAAAATAAAACCATCCACTTAGCTGTAGTTGTATTATTTAATTCTACTTCTGACACAGCAATTTGTCTTTTGATGTCTATCAAGAAGATGAATTAAAACACTGATTAATGAAAAGACAATGTTTTATATTTATATGTCCTTTTTAATCTCTTGTATAATAAAAGGAAAGAACATTAATCTCTGACAAAAGAAGAATCCTCATTGTGGAGAGAATAAGAAATAAATCTCAGTGTTATCATAAATGTAGTTCAAAGAACTGGTGATCATTTTTAATTTCTAGAACCAACTGTTATATATTCCTAACATTTATTTTTGTCTTTCAGTTTGAGATGCTGTCAGGAAATACAAGAAGAAAACATTCATTTATGGTCTTTACTTTACAGAACAAATTGAGACTTATTATAAAATGTCTTTATTTTTCTACTGCAATTAATCTGCTCACAGGAAGGCCCTAGGCAAAAGATTAATGGTTCACAAATGAGGGCTGCTCTCTATGGCAGAACCACCACTCCAGACACGAGACAACATGACCCAAGTAACCAGCACATCTGTCATGACACCCTGACCCACCATTGTCAAAGGACTGGTACTATGAGTTCTTGCACCTGAACTACATATTACTGCACTGTTGTACGAAGGTGTCCCAGGAGATTTGTTGGCAAATATGTTCTGCAGCACAGCCTAGGCTATTAATACTGCATCAACAATATTTAGGTGTCCTTCGAGCTTTTTATCCAATTGTTTACTGAAGGAAATAATTTTCAATTCAATGCCAATAACGTTTGGGGAAAATAACCTTGAAAAGCTACACATATAGCAACCGTGAAGGTGATGCTATTTAGAGCTGACCTTTAACCTAGTGAACATATTTATGGGACAGCTGTGGACGGAAAGATTCTGCTAGTATCTCTGGCTAGAGCAAAACAGATGACAGAATCCTTTTCTTGACAAAATTTACATCTCTCCATATATATGGGCACAAGGCAGGAGAGGTAGGGATAAATTTGATGAGGAAAGGGATAAGCTAGCCTGAAATCGAGTGGAGACTATGAATGTTGAGAGACCAATCGAAGGAAGGGGGAATACACGTATGTATGCCGAGAGGTCTGATGCAATGGGACCGAAAGAAACATTTCCAACATAGAGAAGATAGCTGCAGTCTCAACTTTGGAGAGACAAATTTTAAATGACCATGTAGGTATCAACCAGAGACACAATAAATGGCTCTTTGGCAGAACCTTTTTTTATTCATTCTTCTTCAGTAGTGACCTGAGACAATGAGCAAGAAAGATGCTATCAGTAACATTTCAATATTTTGAATATTTTGCACCAGACACTTAACACAGATACAGCTAGTACCATAAAGCATCCATGTTTTAGGCTATTTTATGGACACCTAGTATGTCTGGGGTATCTTGTGTACATAGTCACACTTCAGGCTCTGCTTTGTAAATGCTAGTCATTGTAGAATGTCTGAAAAATTAAACGTCAGTCATACGGGTCTTTTGTGACTAACCCCAGAGCAGCATTCTTCGAAATGCTTGGTAGTCTCAAACATTTATAATTATCCCTGATCTGGGTCATATAGGAAAGGAAAGGGATAAAAGGTACCTGTATAAATAAATTCTTGATCTCTCAGGTAGGTTTTTGCGGCAGGTTTTTTGTTGTTGGGGGGGTTGTACAGGGGATTGAACCTAGGGCTTCTGCACTGAGCTACGTCCCATCCTCTAACCCACCACCACCCTTTAAGACAGGGACTTGCCAAATTGCTCAGTTGCCCAGTATCTGTTGGAATAACTGGAACTTGCAGCCCTCCTGCTTCAACCTCCCAAAATATTGGGACTACAGGCATGCACCACCACACCCAGCTCAGCATCTCTTATTTTCCTGTTTCTTTCACTTGAAAATGCAAAGGGCTTCAAATAGCAGTGTAATGGAGACTCTGGTCTCCATTATTAAACCTAGGCACAGTACAATATTTAAAAATAACTGTTTGAAGACATTGGAGGAGAATTAGTGTAGGTAAGATGTTAGAGTCTTAAATGTATGAGAGAAGGAAGAAGGGAACTGGTGAATCCCTAGAAACATAAAAGACTGAATTACAAAGAAACAGAAAATTTGCATAGACCATAACATATAGGAATTTTTAATCAGTAATCAAACGCCTCCTAACAAAGAAAATCCCAGAACCTGATAGAAGTCATTAACGACCAAACAATTAAAGAAAAACTAGTACCAATCGATCTCAAACTTTCAAGACACTGAAGGAAAGGGAACACTCCCAAACTCATTCTATGAAATTAGCATTGCCCTGTCATCAAACTCAGACAAGGAAAGTTCAAACCAACATCTCTGATGACGACAAATGCAAAAATTATCAACAAAATACTAACAAACCAAATATACCATGATCAAGTAGAACTTCCTCCTGCCTGGTAAGCAAGGTCGGTTCAACTTATGCAAATACATAAATGTGATGCACCACAGTGACAAGATAAAAGACAAACTCATATCAACATTTCAATAGATGAAGAAAATGCACTGGAAAAGTTCAACACCTCTTTATGATAAAAACTCTCAATTAATTAAGTATCAAGGCAACACAATATGGGCTATACATGGTGACCTCCACAGGTAATTTCACACATAATGGTTAGAAGCTAAAACCTTTTCCTGTAAGATCAGAAAAATGATGATAGTGTCCACTTTTATCACTGTTACTCACTTCAACATAGTTCTGAAGTCCTAGGCAAAGTGATTTGACAAAAGAAATAAATAAAAGACATCCAAATTAGAAAGAACGTAGTAAAACTGTCTTTTGTTTACAGTGACACGAGCTTACATATAGAAATCCCAAAGACGTCACCAAAAAAAGTTAGAACTAATAAATGAATTCACAAAAATCTGAGGACACAAAATCAACCTACCAAAAATACCAGTAGTTTTCTTTTTTCCCTCTTTGCAGTATTAGGCATTGAGCCTAGAGCCTTTTACATGCTAGGTAAGTGCCCTGTACAAAGGCACGTTCCCAGGGCTTTTTAATTTTTATTTTGACACAGGGACTTGATAAATTGTCCAGGCTGGCCTTGAACTTGTGATCCTCCTGCTTCTTCGTCCCAAGTATCTGGATTGCAGGCATGCATGCCATGTCCCACTGGGAGTGTTGTGCATGGTAGAATGCTTGCCTAGCATGTGCAAGGCCCTGGGTTCCATTCAATCTCCAACACTATTTTTTTAAAGTAGTATTTGTATACTCTAAGAATGAACAATCCACACACACTAGAAAACAAGAAAAAAAGTGGAAAGGAGGAGGAGGAAGTTTGCCCTTTCGCATTGGATGAGCTCCAGTCTCCACTGTTTCTTCACCTGATTCCACAGGTGGCCCCTGGGACTCCTCTCCTCCTGACCCTGCAAGTCTGTCTAATAAATCCCTTGGGTAATTGTACATATATTTCATATTGAATCTGCTGCCCTAGTGAGCCCTAACACACTCACTCTGGGATATATATCCACAGGAAATGAAACCATTATGCTGATAAACACATCTCTTTCCCAATATTCCCTGTACTATGACTGACATGGAGTCCACCTATGTGTCCATCAGCTGAAGGATGGGCGAAAACAACTCCCACACATGACACACAATATCATGAAGTCTCTAAAGAGAAGGAAATGCTGTTACATTTGATAACATGGATGAACCTGGATAACATTATGGTAAGTGACGTCTGCCATGTACAAGAAGATAAATGCTACCCAGTCTCACTCACGTGTAGAAGCCAAAAAAGTTGCACGCATAGAAGCAGAGCGTAGAACGAATGGAGGATGCTGGGAGCTAGAAAGGAGTGGAGAAGTGAGGAAATGCTGATCAAACAGTACAAAGTTTCCTTTGTGCAGATGAATAGAATCCAGAGATCGATTGTGTAAGGTTATGACCATAATTAATAACAACGTGTTTTATACTTGAAAACTGATGACGTCTTAGATGTTTTAGTTAAAGATAACTATGTGAGTTTGTGGGTATATTAATTCGCTTAACTGTGAATTCATTTTACAATGTATACATATATAAAATATCAAATTATACACTATAAATATGAAAAACATTATGTGTGAATTCTACCTCAATAAAGAAAACGAAATCACAAACTGCATTCAGCTGCACTTTTACATAAAAATACTGCTTTTGCTACCTCAAAAACACAGGAAATAAAAAATGTCACTAGAAAATAACATTTTCATCATAAGAAATACTACAATAAAATCTAAATGAGTTGCCTTTTAAATTTCAAAGCCATACAGAATCATCAGTTTCAGACACTAAAAAGATCTGAGACACCAACACTCAATGGAAATGTAGGTCCATTTTCTAATACTTACATTTTTAAAAGGTAAATGAAACAAGTTTTAATGACAATATTTTATTTTACTCAATACACAGTATTCAAAATCTTAACATTCCAGCATATAATTTCTGTAAAAATGTTAATGAGATCTTGCATTCTTTTTTATACAAAGTGTTCAAAGCTCAGTGTATGTCTTTTAACTTACAAAAATTTCACTTTGAAGGAGCCGCACTTCAAGAGATCCATATCACAGGTGGACAGAGAACACGGTACTGGGCCTTGAAGGACAACTAGAAAAGGAGAATCAAATAGCAATGAGCATCCCTGGTGGCCAAATTAAGTATAGCAGAGCAATGGGAAGAACAAAGAAAAAAATATAGTTTAGATATTAATGATATTGTGATTGGCTTTTAACTCTTAGTTAAAATACACACATTTTTAGATTAAATATGTTAAAAATACTGCATATTTTAGGTTAAATGGTACAATGTTGGGGATCAGCACTGAAATATTTTATTTAAAATGTGGTTTTGGAAATTTTAAAAAAAAATAAACATTGAAGCCCATATATCATATCTTCCATCTATTAAAAATCACTTTCATCCCTAACACTTTGGAACCTCTCACCACTATAAGAAGAGAAAGGATGTTCCTCCTAACCACCGCTATCCAGTGTTCCACTGAAAGTTCTATCCAGAGGAATAAGCAAGAAAATTAAATAAAAGGTATTCAGACTAGAAAGAAAAAAGTAAAACAATCTTTATCCACTGGTGAGTGACCTTTATAGGAAAACCCTAAGAAATCAACTAAAAATGTATTAGCTCCAGTACGTTTAGCAAGGTTACAGGACGTAAGATCAAATTACAAAAATCAATATCCCTGTACATGTGAAATGAACACTCCAAAACTGAAATTAGGAAAAAAATTGTAGCTATAATATCTTCAAGAAGTGTAAAACTTTAGCAAAAGAAGTGTAACACACATAGGTTGAAACTACAAAATATGTAGAAAGAATTACAGTAAAGCTAAATAAATGGGAACTGTTCATGAATAAGGACACAAGTTGCTGCTAAATGACAGCACCTCCCAAGCACATCTATGGATCCCTAGAAGGCCTTGTGTGTCAGTGAATCTTAAAGGAAAGACTGAGCTGATGGAGACCCTCCTGGAGAGGTACTTGGATGACCGGAGCCCTGTACTCCCCACTGGGCCAACCCAGGGTATCTGTTGCTGAAAGTGCTGTGGGGAGCAGGCCCAGGTGGAGGAGGGGCCCTGGGCTTCGGAGGAGGCACCTCTTTCCGCACCCTGGAATAAGCAGCTATGCTCCACCTCCCTTCTGCCATGCTCCTGCCTTGAAGCCAGCGACTGTGGACTCAAACCTAAGAATAAAGAGCAAAGATAAACTTCTCTTCCCTTGAGTTGCAGGTGTCAGCTAGTCAGTCCCAGCAATGGAGGAACTCGTCAAAACATCTTACAAAGTCCCTACTATCTTTTTTGCAGGAAGTGAAAAGCTGTTTTTAAAATTCATATAAAGTGCAAGGAGGGCTGGGGATTTAGCTCAGCAGTTCAGTGGCCTGCCTTGCAAGCTCAAGGACCCAAGTTCAATCCCTGGTACCAAAAAAAAAAGTGCAAGGAATCCAGAAAAGCTCAAGGAATCTTGAAAGAGCAAAGCAAAGTGGGAAGACTCGCATTTCCTATTATCAGTGTAGTCACATGGTGCTTAATAACGGATACATCCTAAGAAATGTGCTTTTAGATAATTTCATAATTGTGCAAAACAGCAGAGTGAATTTACACAAGATAAGACAGTTAGGACATCATTAGGTGATATAACCATATGCACTCAATCACTGACCAAAATGCCATTATGTTGTGCACAACTGTATTTACTACCAAGCAACAATCACCATGAAAACGTAGTACTAGCACAATGACAAGCATATAGACAGCTGGGATATTAGGCTTAAAATAAAATGTCATGTGCCTATCAACAACTGCTTTTCAAGGGTACCAAGATAATTTAATAAGGAAAAGAATAATGTCTTCAATAAATAGTTTCTTGATAGCCACTCCCTCTCCCACCTGGAGCCAACATTGCTCCAGAACCAGGAAGGTAGCCTGGGCCTGATCCACCGTGGGAAGGAGAGCCATACCTTCTCCCACCGGAGCCATCATCACTCCAGCACCAGGAAGGTAGCCACTCTGCAGAGGCAGAGGTGGTCATAAAGGGTATTTTTCTGAGTTCCCAACTTTGAACATCTTTAAAGAAAGGGTGTGGGAAAGAGTGGTATGGAGTTCAACCATTCAGGAGGTCAAGGAGCTCAATCTGGGCCTTGCAACCTGAGGTCAGTCCGTGTCATGGGGTTCAGCCATCAGCTAACTGACATTAGGGGTCCTGTGTCCTAGCTCTGTCTGAGCCCCCATCCCAAATGGCAAATATACTAAATTTAAAAGTTTGTTCACTGCAGACATGTTTTGGACTGCTTCTTGATTTCAATTTAAGTCAAATGGTCTAAGGGTGATAGACTAGTGACTACCACAGGTGGTCAGTTTCCAAGTTGTGCTTGATCATATTGTGTTGCTGATTGTATCAGTTGGGATAAAGGATTGTGGTTGATTTGATGAGCTGTTTTCTCTGATGTTATGAAGATGAGAATGTCTGTGGGTCATTAGAGACCCAGAAGTTAGGGCACAACTATATCAGGAAAATTTGGGTGATAAACCAGAGATTAAACCAAGGACAGTCCGACAACAAAAGTAAAAATGAGAAAACACTTACAGAAGACACAAAGACAGACTTCCAGTTCACCAATGGCAAACAGTAGGGCAAATGAGGATCAAAAGGCTGATAGTGAACCACCACGACACCCTGAACTCAAAGCACAGGAAGTAACAAAACAGATCAATCAGGCTCTAGAAAAATTCAAAACAGAAATAATTTCCCAGATAACCATAGAGATGGTGAGCAAAATGAAAGTCGTGATTCGAGACTCTAGAGCAGAAACTGACAAAAAAATAGATGAGCTCAGGACCATGATAGAAGCCATGAAGGCCCAGCATAAGAAAGAAATGGAAAAACTAAACGCCCAACATAGGAAAGAAATGGAATCCACAAAACAGATTCAAACAGATATCCAGGAGATTAAACACTCCATTGAAAGTGTATGCAACAGAATAAAAAAATGCGAGGGTAGACTCTCAGATATAGAAGATAAGATTGCAGTCAGTGACCTTGAAAAGAGAGGTCTCTTAAAAACAGTAGGGGATCATGAGAAATCAATCCAACAACTCCTAATTGATGCAAAGAAGAATAATGTAAGACTGATAGGAATCCATGAAGTAGCAGGAGAAATTACTAATGACTTAAAAAAGCTGTTCACAGAATTAATGACAGAAAACTTCCCAAACAGAGGGGAAGAATTTGTCATTCAGATAAGTGAGGCATATAGGACACCCACTAGCCACAATCAAGAAACATCTACACCTAGACATATAATAATCAAGATCCCAGAAACCCAACAGAAGAACAAAATACTACAAGCAGTAAGAAAAAAGAAACAAATCACATGCAAAGGAAAGCCCATCAGAATCACAGCAGACTTTTCAACACAAACCCTTAGGGCAAGGAGAGCCTGGAGTGAGATATTTCAAGTACTAAAAGAGAACAAACTCCAACCTAGACTGATGTATCCTGCAAAACTCTCTTTCAAAATGGGTAGGGAAATAAGACACTTCCACGACAAAGAACACCTGAGAAACTACATGAATACCAAACCAGCACTACAAGCAATTCTAAACAAGATCCTAGAAAAAGACCATGAAGGCAGCAACACCATGAGGCCCAACAGAGCAAATCAAATAGGCAAGGCAAGAAACTAAAAGGAGAAGGTGAAAAAGTAAAAAGAGTCAACAAAGGCCAATAACATGACAAAAATAAGTCAGTACATATCAGTTATAACCATCAATGTCAATGACCTCAACTCACCAATCAAGAGAAATAGACTGGCAAAATGGAATAAGAAGCAAAATCCAACAATATGCTGTATACAAGAAACACACCTAGTGCAAAAAGAAGCCCATAGACTGAAAGTGAAAGGATGGAAAACAATTCTCCATGTGACAGGAGCCCAGAAAAAAGCAGGGGTAGCAATCTTATTTGCAGACAAAGTAAATTTCAAACCAAAACTGATTCTAGTATTATTGATGTAGGATGGTACTGTATCATACATACCTGTGTGAATGTAAAATATCTTGTACCTGCTTTATGATATGTAGTAGGGAACGTGCTTTACCAGAGCTATTTTAATGATGTTACTCTAGAATGTTCTCTTTCCAGATGATGATTAAGATGCTAATTTAAAAAATGGTGCCAGGTACAACAAGAGCAACAGAATTTTGCTATTTTCTGGGTATTATTCTTTTCTTTGTTTTTTTGTTTTTGTTTTTTTAATGGAATATGCTGAACGTCTATAATTTTTTATGTGAATTTTTGGAAACTTTAACTGTGCTGTCAACTTTGGAAAAAGTTATCCCAATTTACTGTGTTGAGTTGGCATTGCACAGAAATTGACAGCCATATTGATCTAGAAATGTTAAATTTTTTTCCATTTGTACAGGGGTAATGCACTGTATTAAATATGGAAAGTCATATCTATGTGGGTTTGATTAGAGAAATTAATAAAGTATTCTCTAAATACTTTAACTGTGCTGTCAACTTTGGAAAAAGTTATCCCAATTTACTGTGTTGAGTTGGCATTGCACAGAAATTGACAGCCATATTGATCTAGAAATGTTAAATTTTTTTCCATTTGTACAGGGGTAATGCACTGTATTAAATATGGAAAGTCATATCTATGTGGGTTTGATTAGAGAAATTAATAAAGTATTCTCTAAATAATGAAGAAAAGAATAAGATAAGACTAGAAGAGCAAGAAGCAACTTAAATATGTTCAGGGACCATTTTCATCTTCAGAATTAAGGATTATTTTAATCTTACATCATTGCCTTTTCTCTTTTACTTTACTTTTTAGTTTTATGTTAGGATTCCCTATTTTTAATGTTCACACAAAGATTTCTTTAAATGAAATACCAAATAGTTTTTCTAGTGTGAAAAACTATAATAGTACCCAAGATCCTAATGAAATAATTAATAATTTGAAATAGGAAGTAAAGGGCTAAAGGTGTAGGGAAAGTGGGAAGGGTGGGGGAAAGGTAATAAGGGAGAGGAAAAAAATATGAGAAATTGGAAAAATGGAAATAAAGTGTTTGTAAATGGGGAGGGGAGGAGGGGGTGAAGGGAGGGCAGGGACAGGGGAAAAATGAGAATCAAGACCTGTCATGTAAAAGTACAGGATCCCAATGATGAATGTAACTGTACTGTATACCTAGATTGTACCAATAAACTCAATAAAAAGAATTTTTAAAATAAATAAATAAATAGTTTCTTTTTCCCATTTTCTTGGTACATTTATAGCAAACAATCCAGCTAGATTTATCATTGGGATCTTGTACCTTTACATGATATGTCTTGGTTCTTATTTCTTGAACATCTAAATTTCTACATGCAAAAGAATAAATTTGGACCCCTTTGTCACATCATATACAAATAAGTGGATCAAAAATCTAAATATGAGAGCTAAAAGTATACAATTCTTTAAAGATATAGGTATAAATCTTTGTGACTTTGTAATCACAAATATGGCACCAAATCACAAACAAAAGAAAACAGATAAATTGGACTTCATCAAAGTTACAAAATGTTAGTCCTTCAAAAAATATTATAAAAATAAGGCACTTATAGAATGGAAGAAAGTATTTCAAATCATATATTTCCCAAGAGACGATTATCCCAAATAATCTAAATAAACATTTCTTCAAGGAAAGTATACAAACAGCCAAGAAGCACATGAGAAGATAGTCAACATCACTAGTGGCATCACTAATGAAAATCAAATGAGATAGGATTTCACACTAATTAGGGTGTCAGAAAGAGAAAAAGAGAGAAGAGTAAGGGACGGAGAAGGAGGGAGGGACAGAGAGAGATACGGAGAGCAGAACGACGTACGGAGACTTCAGAGTATGGAGAAACTGGTACCCTCAAACATTGCTGGTAGGAATCTAAAATAGCGCAAGCACTTTGGAAACAGTTTGATTATTACCCAAAAAGGGAAAAATAAAGTTATCATATGACTCAGCAATTACATTTCTAATAATACATCCAAGAGAACTGAAAGCACATGTTTACACAGCAACTTGTACATGAATGTTCATAACAGCATAGTTCATAATAGCTAAAAAATGGATGGATGGATGAATAATATGTAGCACATCCACACAATGTAATATTATACCATAAATGCACTGTAACTGAATCTTAAAAACTATCATGCTAATACAAAGAAGCCACATACCAAAGGACACGTGCTATACAATTCCATACATATGAAATATCCAGGATTGAGCATCATGATGCACACCTGTAATCCCAGCACTTGGGAGGCTGAGACAGGAGGCTTGGTGTGATTTTGAGGCCAGCCAGGACTATATAGTGAGTTCAGTTCAAGTACAGCCTAGAATATACAGCAAGACCTGGTCTCAAAAAAAAGAAAAGAAAAGAAAAAGAAAGGCAGGAAGGAAGGAAGGAAGGGAGGAAGGAAGGGAAAAAGAAGAGAAAGAAGCATCCAGGATAGGCAAATCCATAGTGATAAAAAGTAGATCCTGGATGCCAGGAGCTCAGAAGAGGGGCATCTGGAGTGACCATTAAGGGGTGTAGGGTTTTGCGGGGGAAGAAATTAAAATGAAAATGGTTGTATAATTTTGTAAATAAACTAAAAACCACTGGATTACACATTCTAAAATTTATGTGAATTATTATCACAACTTAAAAAGTTAATTCCATACTTATCAGATTCTGCCTTAATTTTCATTTGAAACAATATGGATTCCTTGCATTTCCAAAGTCGGAAATGTTATCTATTTTGGTCTGAATTCTTATTCTGTATTTCTTTAAAAGTAACTGCTACTCATCACCTCGCCTGTGGTTTTGAAATGCATTTTCAGGTCTGAGAAATGAGAAGGACATTTCAGATCGAAAAAGAACTGCATTACATTGATTCTGATTTTCATAAATCAGCAAAATAGGAGAATTCTGATCTCGGAAAGAGTACAGCAACAACTGAGTGCTGGACCTTCTCATTATAAAGAGAAGCAAGAAAATGAAAAATTAAAATGGCAAACTTTACTTTTCAAGAAAATGACAAAGAGAAAAGATAGAAAACTTCAAATTGCCAAAAATTATTGCCAAAGATAGAGCAGAGCAGGAACTGAGGAGTACGGATAGCAAGAAGGTTCACAGGATCTTAGAAAGAGCCAGGCAATATGAGGGTCTGTGAAGAGTGAGATGGCCTTGGAAGCAGGGCTCTGTCTCTTGTTGGTTACGGTCAAGGTGAACCCAAACTTACTGAGCGAAAGGCCTAGAGATGAGCCACACAGGAAGCCCTGTGCTCAGTCTTTGCACGGCCTAGAAATGGACCCTGGCCTCGACCTCCGCATGAACCTCCTGTCAGACATCACAAAGACCCATCTCATTACGAACCGCAACTAACAAAAAAGGAAAATGCCCCACAGCCATACCAAGCTTGATCTGACAAGGAAAATTTTAAAAGTCAAAAAGGTTATAGTCTTTCCTACAGACGGTGAAAACAACAGAAAAAGTATTGACACCAAGTAAACAAAAACTGCAATATAATATTACAACTGAAATTTTGAAACATATTTGCCGCAATTGAAACGATAAAGGAAGAAATACCAAAACTCAGAGAAGAGACAGACAAGAGGTACTGATAGGAGAGGAGAGGATGATACGAAATAGGAATTTCCAGAACTCAAGAAAGAGATAGAACAATTTTAAACTACTTCAGAAATGAAGATTACACTATAGGGAATAAAGGAAGAGCAGGCACCGTAAAAAGCACAGAAAGGAGGCAGTGCACAGAAGTAAGAAAATCAAATAAAACACAAGTAAAACAGAAACAGGAGGGGGAAAGAACAACATAATTTCTTAAATGATATAGAAAAAATATGACTAGAAAGAAATAGATACACATACACTGGTTCCATATATGGTATATAGATATAGATATGGAGCATGACAAGCCTTTAAACTAATTTCCAAAATAAAAAGAAAGCTGTTTAGAGTTAACATAAAAGAAGGAAAAAAGAAGGGAGAGAAGGAGAAAAAAGGCAGAGCAAGTTGACTCCGCAGACAGGAAGAACGGGGCTGGGGATTTAACGCAATGGTTCTGCTGCCTGCCTCTCAAGCACAAGGTCCTTGGTTTGATCCCTGGTACCGAACAAACAAACATAGATAGGAAGAACATGCTGAGTAACAGGGACACTTGACCCTGAATAGTCAACACCGAGACATAGCCCAGTACATCATTATTTGAATAAGAGAAACGATTGGGCAATCAAGTAAAAAGAACAAATCACTCATAGGAAAGAAAAATCACACTGGTTCAGATTTATGGTTGGCATCATTCAATGGAGGGTACAGAAGAGAAGAGAAGAGCAGCTACAAGATACTCATAATAAGAGGGAATAATCCAAGGATTTTACATGCAACTCAACTCTTTTTAGCATAGAAAGGCTTCAAACACAGTTGTGTTAACCTGTTTCTGTTTCCATAACAAAATACTTGAGACTTGGTACTTTTTAAAACAAAAAGGTTGATTTAGCTCAGGGTTCAAGGACACAACACTGAAACAGGCGTGGCTCTGGAGAGGACCCCACAGTAGATGACACCACAATGATAAAAGTATATGCAAGAGGGAATTCACATGGTGAGACAAGAAGTCAGAAAGGGGGGTGACCAGTTTGTTAGACCCTTTCAAAAAAGCACAGAAAGCATAACATAATGGGACTAAGACCAAACATACATTTTCTATCAATACATGTACATAAAAGTAAGAAATCTATTAAAAGGACAAGATCCTCAGGTAGGACCACAAAACAGAATTTGATCCTGTACTGCATACAAAAGACATGACTAAAAGTGAGAAATTTTAATTGTTTAAAATAAAAGAAAAACACATTTTTTAAAAAACGATGTTGCAACAAAGGATATAATCAACAGAATAAAAAGACAATCCACAGAAAAGGAAAATCTTCACCAGCTACTCTTAAGATAGAGGACTGATACCTAGAATATATATAAAGAACTCAAAAATTAAGCTCCCCAAACAAACAACCAAATCAAGATATGGGCAAATGAATAGACATTTCTTTTAGGTTTTGGGGGATTTGCTATACTGATTTCCATGGTGGTTATACTGGTTTACATTCCCACCAACCATAGAAAAGCATTCCTTTTTCCCCATAAGCTCACTCGCTTCTGTTCTTCGTGTGTGTGTGTTCTTGATTATAGTCATCAGACAAGAGTAAGAGAAAATCTCAGAGTTGTTTTGATTTGCATTTCCCTAAAGGTTGAAATTGATGAAGTTTTTTTCATGTACTTATGGGCCATTTGTATTTCTTTTGAAAAGTGTCTCTTCATTTCATTTTTCCATTTTTTGATTGGTATTTTTTCCTCAGATCGAATCTCTTGAGTTCTTTATACATTCTGGATATAAATTCTATGTCAGAAGAGTAGCTGAAATAAAATGTTTTCCCCCAAAACAACAGCACTCTGAAAAAAGAGATCAAAGAGGATATAAGAAAATGGAAAGATATCCCCTGCTTCTGGGTAGGAAGAATCAAAGAGTGAAAATGGCCACAATTCCAAAACTGCTATACAAATTCAATGCAATCCCAATTGAAATCCCAATAGTGTATTTCATAGAATTAGAAAAACTAATCCAAAAATTCATTTGGAACCAGAAGAGACATAGAATAGCAAAAGCACTTCTAGGCAACAGAGACATGACAGCGGGTATCACAATCCCCAGCTTGAAACTATACTGCAAAGCCACTGTAATAAAAACAGCATGGTACTGGCAAACAAAAAGACCTGAGGATCAGTGGAATAGATTGGAAAATACAAAAACAACTCCAGATATACTCAGCTATCTCATCTTTGACAAAGGAGCCAACCATCCTCAGTGAAGGAAAGATAGTCTTTTTAATAAATTGTGTTAGAAAAACTGCACTTCAACCTGTCAAAGATTAAAACTAGATCCTTATCTTGCACCATGCACTAAACTAAATCCAAGTGGATTGAAGATCTAAATATTAAAACAGAAACACTAAACTTGCTGGAAAATAAGTTAGGCAGAACTCTCAAACACATTGGCATAGGAAAAGACTTTAGCACAGGAACTAGCACAAATAATCCACAACTGGGATCTCATCTTATTGAAAAGCTTCTACACTGCAAGAGAAACCACCAACAGAGCTAAGAGACAACCTACAATGTGGAAAAAAATTTTTACCAGCTTCTCCTCAGACAAAGGACTATTATCTAAAATAAAAAAGAACTAAAAAAATCAGGCCCTCCAATATAAAGACTCAATTCAAAAATGGGCATCTGAAATGAACAGACATTTCTCAAAGAAGTAAAAGCAACAAATAAATATATGAAAAAATGTTCAACATCACTGGCCATTTGAGAGATGCAGATGAAAAAACACTGAGATTCTACCCCAGAAAGAATGGCTGCTATCAAGACATCAACCAAAAAAAAAAAAAGAAAGAAAGAAAGAAATCAACCAATAACAAATGCTGGTGGGGTTGTGGGGAGAAAGGAACCCTTCTCCATTGTTGGTGGGAGTGCAGACTGGTGCAACCACTGTGGAAATCAATATGGAGATACCTCAAACAACTAGGATTAGAGGTTTCATTTGACCCAGCTACCCCTTGCTGGGTATCTTCCCAAAAGAATTAAAGGAATAATACCACAGTGATATATGCACACCCATGTTTACAGCAGCACAGTTTGTAATAGCTAAAACTTGGAAACAGCCCAATTGCCCAACAATTGGAGACTAGATAAAGTAGATGCGATTTTTCTATAAAATGGAGTACTACTCAGCCATAAAGAATGAGAAACTAGAATCATTCATAGGAAAATGGATGGATATTGAGGCCATACTCTTAAGTGAAATAAATAGGACACACATGTGTAAATACCAAATAATTTCTCTGGTTTGAAAAACTAAAAGTGTAAGTAAGATCCAAATTGTATAACTGATAAGGTGAAATAGGAAGAAAAGGGCTAACAGTGTAGGGGAAGTGGGAAGGGCAGAGGAAAGGAAATAAGGGAAAAGAAAAAAATATGAGAAAAGGAAAAGTGGAAACAAAGTCTTTAAATAGTGGAAGGTGGAAGGGGTGAAGGGAGTATGGAGAAAAAATGAGAACCAAGACCTGTCATGTACAGGTACAAGATCCCAATGATGAATGTAACTGTACTGTACACCTAAAATGTACCAATAAACTCAATGAAAAAAATGTTTTCCCTTTCTATAGGTTGTTACTTCATTCTGTTGATTGTTTCCTTTGCTGTGGAAAGCATCCAGATCAGTGACAGTGAAACTTTTAGAGACAAGTGCCCAAACTGCAACACAAAACCCACTTAATTATCAGAAAGTGCCAACACTGCAATTAACCTGAATACTGAGGGGTTTTTTTTTAGAAAAACAACTGATACATCAATATCTTTTGTCTTAAAAGAAAAACACATGTGTCATAGGTTTGCCACCACTGATCTAAATAATAGACAATATAGTAGGTGAATACATACATACATACTTGTATAGACAGATGGACAGAGACAGACAGACAAAAAGATAGTGAGGTAAACAATTCCTGACTTTAAGGCGCTTTCATAATGAAATTTCTCTTCATATATAACATTTTACAAATATCTAATGTTGATACTTCTTGATTAAGTACTTTAATAGACACCAAAGCTATTTTTTGTTTTGATTGTCACTGTAAAGAAAAAAACCTTCTAAAGTAATGTTTTAAACTTTAACATAGACTTCCTAAAGAGAATTATCAGCTCTATATAAATTTCTCTTTTTCTAGTGTCAAAAGTTAAAACATGGATCAAAAATATTTTTCTAAAAGTAGAAAATTAGCTCATGAGAAAAGTTTTTGTTTTCCAATACCTTAATGTGAGATGATAGATAGATAGATGCCAATAGGAAAGATAGGCTATTTTTTTAAAAGACATAACTTTACTATTCATGTTTATTTTTCCATTGTTGTCCAAGAGAATATGAGTCAGCAATAGTTTTTCTAATCAAGTCAAAAAATATAAAGCTCTAAAAAGGACCTGGAAATGAAATCAATAATCGAGGAAACAAAGCCTCTCCCTCCCACAGTTTTCCCATCTGTCTCTCAGCATGCCTAGAAATGCACCAGCGACTCATCTCTCTTTGTGAGGAAAACTGGAAGTCTCACCAGACGTTCCATAGGCACCTTGTGTAGGGGAGGTAGTGCCCGGGGTCACAGCCAGAAATGATATTTCTCACTAAATTTCCAAGTTGGCTCCAAAGTAAACCAACCAGGAGAGCCAAGTAGGGAAGAAACCAAGATAGGAAGCAAAATGAAATGAATCTTCAGGTTTGAAAGGAAAGAGACCATGGTCAGCTGGTTGCAAAGCAGGACAGCATGGCAGAAAGGCATGGGTGATGAGAAACAGGTCCTACTGTGGCAGGCAAGAGCCAACAGCAATGGGCCTCCCTCTCCCTTTTTATTCCATCCAGGCTACAAGTCTATTGGTTGGTGCCACCCACACCCAGGATGGGGTTTCTGTCTTCAGTAAATCCAGTCAGCTTCACCCAGAACTGTGCTAATCCAATCAGCAGGCTAATGTAGCTATTACACACCATGATCTAGTATCACACAACCATGAGTCCACAACTCAACACTTCAGCCCAATAGTTCAAAACCAGCACAGACTACATAGTGAGGCCCTCCATCATCTCAAAAAATGTAAGACAACTCAAAATTACAATCAAACTTTTAAATACTGTTCTTACAAATAAACTCCCACCTTTCAGATAACAAAATGTTGTTATTGCCTAAAAATGTAAAAAGCAAAAATATTTTCCTTTAACAATAATGTCTCCCCTTCTGAAAAAAATTTTTTAAAAAAAGAAAACTTCTATATTTGAGTCTGAGCTCTGACTCGTTTTGGGATCCTGAATAAATTGATTAATCCTGCAAAGCCTCAGCTTCCTTAGAGGTAAACAATCAAAGTGATAATATAATCTCACAAGAATAAGTATGAAACTTAAGTATAACTTAGTAGTATACAAAAGTAATTCCTAAATTGTGAAGTGTTAGATCACTATTATTACCGTTACTAACATGATTCCCACCAAATGAGTGATTTTCCAAGGAATGACTTCATCCCTGAGTGAATCTGGTTCCCATGACTCTGTACTTCTTTATTGCTAGAACTCACACTGGAGGATAAAAGTGCCATCGTCTTGAAAGTGGAGAAGAAATTATAGCATGAGTAAATAAGATATACATATACGTGAGTATTCAGACATTGTATTTTGCATTAGATATTTTAATTACTTTT
Source organism: Fukomys damarensis (assembly GCF_012274545.1). Classification (NCBI taxonomy): domain Eukaryota; kingdom Metazoa; phylum Chordata; class Mammalia; order Rodentia; family Bathyergidae; genus Fukomys; species Fukomys damarensis. The sequence goes on from NW_022900933.1 coordinate 7,009,955, forward strand.
TAAAAACAAAGACATGGGAAATCAATGCTTCCTATCTCACCCTTAGATACCAAAACAAATTGTGCAGAAGCAGCTAGAAACAAAAAACAAATTAATGTGTATGGCTGTGTTCCAGGAAAGCTTTATTTCTTCCCACTAAACATTTGAATATCACAGAAGTTTCATATATATCCTAGTCTGGTGAGGCAGCTACAGCAAAATATTTTAGTCTGGGAAATTTATAAACAACAGAAACATTGCTCACAGGTCTACAAGCTAGAAAGTCCAAGGTCAAAGACTGGACTGTGACCCCTGTCTGGAGTAGCCCATTCCTGGTGCACAGGGCTCTCTATGAGCAGACAGAACAAATAAGTTGCTTAGAGCCTCTACCATAATGTCATTAATCCTGTTTTTGGAGGCTCCACCCTCACGACCTTATTACCTCCCCAAAGCCCTGTCTCTTAATACTATGGTACTGGGCAGTAAATTTCAATATATGAATTTGGGGGATACCACCATTCAAACCATATGAACATCTCATGAAATATTCTTCTTCTTTAGACTTCCAAAATTATTTAACAATAGAAAAACCTTTATTTCACACACTACCTTAAAACACGGAGCAAGCAACCCTGGAATAAAAAATAACACCCTACCTTGGACATTTGGACATTTTTTCTGATGAGAGAGTAAATGAAGCTAATTTTTTCACTGTGGCAATTTAGCCGTGGTTAGTAGTCTTCTGAATTAGAATAATCTTCAGGTTATATCACAAGTAATATTCTTGATGGCTCATGGGAGCACTGCCAGAGGACACTGAAAGGCACAACTCCAATGGAGCTCACTGTCTGTGTTAACGCAAGGTTCACCCAAATGATGTCTGTGCATACCCTAGGCAACATCACAGGCCTTCAGGTGTCTTCTCAATGGACCCAAAAGGGCTTTGCATTTTGAATATGTATTACAAATTTGCATCTGCACAATCCTTGCAGCTTAGTCAAGATATATTCTATTTCTTAGGCGATATAGTAAGTGTTTTGGTGGAAGGTGGTGCAGACCGGAACTGCTGTGCTCAGAATGTTCAGGATACTCTTCCAGAATTCCTGTGTTGAAACATAATCATCAAACCTCCTTGCACTCTCTCAGGAATAAGGAAGGGGAGATAGAAGAGAAGGAAAGAAGATGGGGAAAAAGAAAAGAATGGAGCCCGGGCTTTTGCAAATGGGAAAAGGAGCAGGGAGGGAGCAGAGAGGTGGGGCACAGTGAAAGAATCAAGGTGTGCTACGCACTTGGGCCAGCTCCTCACCGTACCGTGATCATTACGTACTGCAAACTTGGGCTAACAACTGTTAAAAGCAAAAACTCACCTGCTACTTCGAAGTGAAAGCCTGGTACTTCTCTTCTCTGCCATCAATTTAATTGCTTGAGGAACTACCAATGTTTCTAAAATTCTCGTCACACTTTAGTATAAGTTATCACATATATCTACCTTTAAAATGCCATTTGACGACAAAAATGAGTGTCGTTTTATGAAAACATTCTGGATGCCTATGTTTTAATGTAAAAGGATTCATAAGAACATCTGAGCATTAAATTGTGAGTATGCAAAGTGTCAAGAGTTTCAGCGCTCATGCGTATTTTCACTTGTGAAACAGTAATATTCTTTAAATTTGGCAAAAGTTTTTTTTCTTCATTATCACATGTACAGTTCTTTAAAATCTTTCCATTCTGCCAGATGTCAGACTAAAATTTTGCTGAGAATGCTCATCACCAAACTGAAAAGAAAAAAAAAGCTGAATCTTTTTTACTGTCTTGTTTTAATCTTCTAACACTGAAGGGATGATACGTGGATCTCACGGCCGGTCAGTGACATCTACCCGACTAGTGTCTCATTTACCTTCAGGTCCCCATTTTGGCCAACAGTATCTCCCAGAACTAGAGAGCCTGTGCCTCAAATCCCAGCTCTTCAGCCTAGGCACTGGATGACCCTGTGCAGATTTAGTAACCTTCGCAGTGCCCTGATTTCCCATCATAAGATGGGGCTAAGTATATCACTATCTCCCCTGGATACCTAGTGTGAGGGTTACACAGTATCCCAGAGGCAGAGGCTGAAAGAGGACTTAGGGTCAGGCAGCTTGCTGAGGAGGTGCAGAGTTAGGCAGACAGAGAGAAAACCGTTCCTGTCAAGGGTGTGGATTGGGCTGGTTCATCTCTGGGCCACAGCAGCTCAATCCTGCAGAGCGCATTCTGAGCAGAGTTACAGAATCGCCTTCAAAATCACCACAGAAAGATGACACACTGGGACATTTGTCCACTAACTCGCACTCCCTGCTTGTCAGGGGTCCCTCCTGAGAACTTGAACCATGTTGTCTTGTTCCCTGACTGCAACCTTCCATGGCTGACGAGAAATCACAGAAGCAGGAGAGCTGAAACACACCCTTGAGATAGGATGATGGCCATAGGCCCAAAGCATTTCACCACAGCTGCCCCAAAACCCAGCTGAGCTAGGCAGTGTGGCATGGGGCTCATAATTTATGGGTGCAACGTCTGAGACACTAAGCACAGGGTGTAGAAAATGGTAACTGCCTGCTAAATTGTGATTAATAATAGTAGTGTCACCATCAGCACTAAAGTGAAGCAAAAGCAAAGCTCTTTCATCCTTTGGGTCCAAAGACTGAATAATATTGAGACAACTCAGATACAGAAATCTCAACTTACTCGGGCAAGAGTGCAAGGAGCAGAAAGGCGCAAAATGACGGGCTCGTGATTACTGCACAAGGTTCTAGATGTCAGCAAGGTACCGCGGTGGGGAAGTGAAAAGGGGCAGCCTGGAATTTCAGTCTGGAACACGAGAGAGAAAGAACGAGAGCTCTGGATGGAGATTGGGCAGCCATGCGCACCTGTATTGAAGTTAATATTGACATGCGGTCCTACCGGAAACAAAGTGCGTGAAGAAGAGAGATCTAAGAACAGAACCTTGTACAACAGTAGCGTTTAAGGGATCGTGGAGAAAAGGAAGGCTGGAAGACAAATGTGAAAGATTAACCCTCCTAGGGAAGGAAAAAGGACGCGGGAGAGCGTGGGTGCCATGGAAACCACGGCAGAGGAGAGCAGAAGGGTCTGGAAGGAGGGAGAATTCGACAGTGTCCAACGCTGTACAGAACACGACAACAACTTCAAAATGCTCATTTACATATGTTTTTTTAAAACGATATTAGTTCTTTGTGTAATAGGATTTGGGTTGGGAACTGTAGAAACAAAAAAAAAAAGATAAGGCGTAAAAATTAAGGCTCAGGAAGATCTACACATTCAACTCCACACAATAAGCTTTCATTGAAAAACTATAGTACGCCCAGAGACTATCTAAAAATCGTGTAAACTAATAACAAAATCGCTTAGATCTTTTCTATTCTTTGCATCTCTTTCGCTCCTTGAAACATGCATTCTATGCTGTGAATATCTCGTTATGAAATTGGCCACAGGCTCTACCAGTCTTGTGCATTACTTGAACAAGCAATCCTAACTACTTTCTCCACCAGAATGCAAAGCTTGTCATCGGAACAGCGGAAGCGAGGCAGGCTGACCTCGTTATTAATACGCCCACTGGCTCTTCCAAACATGTGCTTAAATATGGTCTTCATTCTGCGATTTGATAGTCTAGGATTGCAAAGCAAGAACATTCACTCGTCTCATTGCTGTTATGACCAATTGCTTTTAGCTTTGTGGCTGGGAGGCACTGGCCACTAGAGGGAGAAAGAACCCCAGGGACCCCCAGGGGCATGGCGTGAACTGAATTTTCAGCTCATAGATTCGCTTAGTAACACACTAGACAAGCTCAGCTGTGAATAAAAGGAATCTCTATGCGTGGTGATGGTAAGTATTCCACGCACTTAGGGGTCATTACTCTTTTCTCTGGAATGTATGCATTCCCTTTCTAAAAATGAGTTCCTTCTGCGCTCTTCTGACCAAGATAACCTTCGGAGTTTGAATTAATGAGTCTTATTGTTGTGCCTCTCTGCTGTGAGCCTCCCACACAGCCCCCGGGGAGCACAAGTCAAGCAGCAAGGATGAGACGGGGGAATTCTGCCCGTTCCTCTCCTCCTCCGGTCACTGTACCACACTCAGAAGCCTCCCTTGCCCTCCAAAAACAAGGGGCTGACCAGCATGTGCATGAAACGCTGCCTTCATACTGCGGACCTCTCAAGGACTGAAGGTCTTCAGGATCTAAAGGGATAAGAAACTCTTGAGGGTGCAGAGTTGCAGAACCAAACAACACCTCTTTACCTTTCCTAAGACCTGCCTTGCTTAGAATTGTACTAAATTTCCCATTATCTTTAAATGACTTCTAAATACTATTTATTTTATAAAGACAGTTGTTCCTCCAGACCCAAGACACTTCTATTCGAGCAAATTAAAGAAACTAATTGCTTATGGGATGCCTTTTGTGACAGGGTTTATTTCTCAACTCTTTACATCAGATCATAATCTTACGTTCTTTTTCTTTCTAATCTTCTCCTCTGATTTCATATCACTCCTGTTTTAATACACTAATTACTTTCACAAAAGTCCTTAAATACAGACTTTTAACTTTCTCTTCAAAGAAAGCTATTATACACTGATTGTTTCTCATCTGAACAGATATGTTCAAATATGTGAGTTATTTACTAGAAAATGCTTTTATACTTTTCAACTGATCGACGTTGGCAAGGAGGAAAATTAAAAATCATAATTGTTCTGTAGAGATGATTATCTTCTTGCCCAAGAACATTACAGTGTGTCTTTAAAATCTTTTTATCTAAATAAAAATATGGAAAGATAAAAGTATAAAAATAGGTGAAGGTTAACAAGATTAGGGAAGGGGAACACAAACCTAAAAAGAGAAAATAAATGGAAAATATCCGATAGTGTTATGCATCTGCAATCTTGCTGGCTTTTGCCCTGGGCCTGTCCCTTTCTCACATAGGTTGTTGTTTTTTTCTTTTTTTCAGAACTGAATCCTCTCTTCCTCTTATCTCATCCACTGCCTTCTCTGATGCTTGTTTTGTCAAAATATCAAAAGATACAAAGATAAGAAATACTACAATCAGTTTTGTCAGTACAAACATTTTGCAGTCCAGTCTTTTTCTCAGCTAAATTATTTTTAACTTTTCAGAACCCCTGCCCCATGCACATATGCAAACTTCCCGACCCAGAATCATGGAAATTAGTCTCCCCAGAGTCTAAGTGGGGCGACTAATCCTGGCCCTGTGGCCAAGCCCAGGGAGCTTAAACCTGGATTAAAGCTGGAGAGGAGCGTGCCTTCCTCCGTCTCTCCTAAGGATCGGTCAGTGGATCCAAACCTAGCTTCTGGTCCAGGGCTTCTCCCATACCATGATCTTCCTGAAATTCCCACCTTTCCTGACAATCAGTACTTGGAGAGCTACTACCCAAGCTTCGGGTTTAGACTTTTCACTTTATCTCCCAAAGAGATTAAATGTTTAGTTACAGGGAGACACAAACAGTACTGAGACCACATATCTTTGAACTTGGGTCTCTTCCAGCCCACCCTGTAGGACACCAGAAACTTATACATAACATAGTGGGGTTACAAGATATTTTGTGTGTGCCTATGTGTGTTACAGCGTGCAATCATGCAAACTACGTGCACTCTTTGATAATTGCATTTTCATACACCAGAAGATTCAGAATGAAAGTTGTCTGGCCTCTTTAGAGAAACGCTGCTGACAGAAGTACAGGGTTGTTTTGTGGGAAAATAAGGAATCTCTGCTAAGAAAAAACAAAGTTGCCATTTGCAAACTTTCCCTCTCCCAGACAGTCTGTGTAGAGCTCTGTCATTACCTATCACGTAATATCATAGAGGCCCTTGTTATCCTCACAACCCCACAGCAGTGATGGCGAACCTTTTAGAGCTTTCGTTGCTACAAACACTCCACTGCGCATGCGTGCCATGGGTTCGCCCCCGCCCCACCGCCCTACTGCAAAAGCCGCATCATTGCACCAAATTCCCAGATGAGGAAAGCGAGGCTTAGTGAAGGGCTCCAGCACCAACAAAGAACAAGTGGTTTGGCCAGGACAAGAGAGAACCCAAAGCTTTATTCCATCTGCCTCCCAGGGTGGGATAATTTCTGCCCGTCCACCCTCCTGCTACAGGAAAATCACCAGGAGGTCTTTAACTCCTACTTCGTGAGTGACTTGCCATCCCATGCTTAACTCTTCCCCTCAGCCACACTGCCCGTATGTGAGCAACAGCAAGGAAGTGAGGTACCCCAGTTAGTCCCAGAGATGGGGGTGCCCATGGAATGGTCAGAGTTCAAAGTTTAAGCTTAGTGGTGTCAGATTTACCTGCTCTCTGACTTATCTGTGACACTATATCCTTTCCCCAAAGCGTAGTTCCTACCCATTTCCGACATTAGCCATCTGTTGGTCCTTGTTTTACCTTATAATCTATTCAATGGTGCGCTGGGACTAATTCGTAGGTTTTCCTGCCCACTCCCAAATATTAAGTAAATCTCATTTCCGTTTCCTTCTCCATAGACCTGCAGGGGCAATGTTTTCACCCAGTGTTCTCCCAAGTCCACGATGTGCTAACCACACCAAAAACTAAAGTGAAGTGAGCTGCCAGCCCAGGACCAGGATGAGGAAAAGTCAGAAGACAGTAGGGTTTCTTTGGTGCCTCTCTCTACTTAGTCAGATGTACATATCTGCTGGTGTGTTCTCCCTGGATCTTTTACACCCACATACTACCCTGCAGCCCTATAGTTAGGTGAGATAATGACATTAATCCGAGGCCACATGTTCTTAGAGTGACCTGTGCCCATCCCTTGTTCCTCCAGAGAACTCCAGGGGCAGGTACAGCTATTGGTAGACTCTCAGACACTGCACATGAGAGGAAGCTGCCTTCAGGAGTGTGGCTCCGTGACACGTAGGTGATATTTGCTCACCTAGACGTCCCTTCCTGGAGCTAATGATCTCAGAGCATGGCCAGGTAAGGGTCTTCTTCCCTGCAGCAGAATGAGCCAGCAATGGAAAAAACAGACAGAACTTTTGTCACCCAAGGAAGAGGACTCCAGAAAAAGTTCAGCCCAAGAGGTAGAATACATGTCCAAGGGATTCAAGACAACAGAGAAAAGAAGCACCCCAGGCAAGCTGCCAATGTCAGAATGCAGCCCAGATTTGCAGGCAGGTGGAAGATGAAGGAGCTTCATCTGGAGCTCAGCACATGCAAAGACCCAAGTAGAGAGGAACCTTTGAGGGGAAAGCCAACAGCAGAAGCCATGCTGGGAACAGGATTAATGCTAGGATCCCTGGAATGCGCAGAGCCAGGCCAACACAGGTCCCTAGCTCTGAAGGGACTAAGACACCAGCCAGGTATGAGAGATATCACTTGGGCTGAAGAAATAAGATAAGAATCTGTCTCAAGAGGAAGTGGAAGGCCTACATCTTAGGGCAAAACCTCCCTGATCAGAATGGAGATACAAATTCAGGGCCAAATTTGGTGTTTTGACCCTGGAGAGAGTCCTAGAAACTCCTTGGTGTGTGGTCAAGAGGAGTCGAGTCAACACTTGTACCTTGGATGTGGTTGCACCCGCAGCAGGAAGGCAGTAACTCCAGGCTGGAGGTCTGAGATGGAATCAGGACTATGCTAACTTGGAAAAGGCATCCCATCCAAGCAGAAGTAACCCTGTGGACACAGTGTGTGGCAAGTGGCCAGCATATGTGTTACTTAGAAAAAATGCCCCTCTCAGTGGGGCACAGGCCTGTTAGGAGAAATGGGCTTAGCTTATGGCCCCTACACATTCCTTAGCCAGCCACCCTTGAGCTCCAAACCATATCCAGCTGACTCGGATGATATAATGGGTTAGCAAAGGAAGAAAGTTCATTCTGGAAAGGGGAAAGAAAGGATTTTACTTCTTGACAGTATGATAGTTTCCTCCTCAAATCCTATGGGAAATAAAAAGTAGAATCAAGCCGAAGCTGCGTTAGAAATTCATCAACAAACAGACTTCTCTTCCTCCCAGATAGTTCATTACAATATGAATGCAAACTAAGAAATCTGAGAAACTCCAGAATATGTTTTGGCAAAAACATCAGTATTTCATGACTCTTTTCATGGTCAAGTTATGTTTGTGCTGTTTTTTTTCCAGGGCTTCCTAGCAGAGTTTTCATTATCTATGACAAAGTGGAAGATAGGTTGGACAGATGCACCGTTTAGAGGCCAAGTTCTACACAGCACTTATTTTCTGGAAGTAACATCTGGCTCCACAGCTTTCATACCCTTGGAGACTCACTGGCTGAGGACGTGGCTGACTGCTTGGCTTGTTCTGCAGCTGTGGGGCTGCCTCCCAAGTCACATTTGGCATGAGCTACAGCTGTGCAACATCTGACTTCATCCCTCAAGTCCTCCCTTGTTCTTTTACTTGAGGCAAAGCCCAAAGGAGTCTCGGGAAGATGGCTTGGAGTCAGGATTCTGGCCCTTGGCCTTTGGGAGCCATTGGAAGTAGGACTGGCGGTATGGGGACTGGTGTTTTGTCACTGCGCTTTGCTTTAGAGAACAGATTAATCCCTCCCATTGGGCAGACCCTGGGGGGAAAGGAGTTTCCATTCTCAGAGGAGATGAAAAGTGAATTTGGAGAGCGGAGCCTATTCTGTCATTAAAACCAAAAACTAGCAAATGAAGAAAAAAAAACTATAAGATACTTAAGAGAAAAGATGGCAACAGACTCAAAGGATCCCAGAAATATCTTTGAGGAGGATTTGGGTTTGGTGATTTTTTTAAGACAGTATTTTTATTTTCTAGAGTTTACATAGTCATTAAATATCTTACACACACACACACACACACACCTGAAATCATATTTCTATATCTATTTGGGAATTTTCTGCCTGCCCTGTTTTCTAGTGTGCTGTTATATGTTATGTAGTCACAATATTAAATTACTCAGTTTTGAGACTTTATTAACATTTTCTGTAACAATTTTTATGGTAGCTTAATCAAGCAGTTGATTTTCTAAATCACTATAACAATTTAGATTCGGTGAACACTGAGAGACATTTGAAACAGAATCAACTTTTAAAAAAAAAAGAAATATTAGATACAGGCGAAAGAAGACACAGCTAAGCTCCAAGGATTATACAGCCTGGAGACTAGAAAGCTGGTGACAACCTCAGCAGAAATGTTGGCACGAGAAAGAGCCTCCAAGGTTGGCTGGTTCCCAGCTGTGTGAAGTATGATCCACATACTACGAGCATCACTGTCATCTCACAGCAGATAGGAATGGAGCATTTCCAGACCTTCCCCTCAGCATGTGCATCTTAAAAGGACCTTCAGAAAGTTGAGACTCTCCGCTTTAGGGCAAGCTTCTCTCTCACCAGAGAGGTAGTCTGGCTACAATCGCACAGCTAACTAGAGTAGACATGGTCTCTGGTTCTCTCCAGTAACCAGAAATTTACCTTATTCAATTAATAATAGCGACAGATACATTGATCAGTGACTATGCCTTAGGAATTATTATATTTGGTTTATGTTTAATTATTTCAGTAAACATGTTAGTGCATCTATTTTGCTGATCGAAAAGCAGAGTGCTAGATAACTTGGCCAAGTTCACATAGCCAGGAACTGGCAGAACTGAGACAGGACCTGGGTGTCTGGCTCCACAGCTTATGCTCCTAACCTCCAAACAGAACAGGACGTGTGTGTGGTTGGGTGAGTGGATGGACAGATGGACGGATGGACGGATGGGGGAATAATGGACACTTCTGCTACACGTTAGCCTCCTGGCTGCACTGACAAGCATGGAGCTTAAGTAGTGCAAAGAAGGTACTTAACTATGCAGGGACAGTATGCAAAGCAACATGGATTTTAATCAAAGAAGTCTAATTCCAAAGCCCCTCCCACTCTCAATCAATCTCTATACCAACACTGCAACACGAAAAAGCCACAGTAGCATTCTGTGCCTAACAGCTGAAAATCATTGTAACTCAGTGCAATGCATCGTATCTCTCCAAGGAGGTCTGAATGTCTGTTGGGCTTTCTGCCTCCTATTTCTTACCGGTGTCTTTTCCCAACTTACTCCACTTTCATCTTCGTCCTGCCCATTTATTCACCATTGGTTACTAGAGGGCTGCTCAGGATGTTGTGGTCATCGAAGCAGACGGCTTCTGTCCTCCCAGAACCTGCAGAGTACAAGGACAGACGGAAATGAGACAAACGGCTGCACAAGTGCTTATAAACTTCACCTGTAGGAAGGGAGCGCATACAGGGCTGGGAGGCGAACAGCAGCGAGTTGTGACCTCTTCTTGAGCTCAGCCTTTTTCTGTTCTGCCCCACCTCTGCAGTCTCACGTGAAATTGCTTACCTTCTTCCATCTTTGTCTCTCCACCCAAATATCAAATTCAGTTTTCAAAAATTGCGTAACTCCCTACACCTCCCATTAAATCCAGCAGCTCTACCAGTTTCCTACTGTTGTTATAGCAAATTACCTTAAATTTGGTAGTTTAAAACAAAACAAATTCATTATCTTGTAGTTCTGGAGATAAGAAATCAAAAGTAGACCTTACGAGGCTAAACCCAAGGTGTCTGTAGAGCTGCTCTCCCTCTGCAGGCCCTGGGAGGGAACAGGTACGCTGGCCTTTTCCTGTTTATAGAGGCTGCGTCCATTCCTCGACTTGCCCTGGCAACCACATCATTCCAGGGTCTACATACATCTTCACAGCTCCTTCTCAGACGATCCTCAAGCCTCTGTCTTTTACTCACAGGGATCTCTGTGGTAACGCAGATCCCAGCCAGATAATCCAGGCTAATCCCCCATATCTGAGAATCCCTCATCTAATCACACATAAGGAAAGCTCTTCGCGTGGCAGTAGCATAGTCACAAATTCAGGGGATTAGAAAGTGTCTCTCTTGGGGGTCATGAATGTGCCTACCACCCAATGCTTGTTTTGTCTCCCTTGCTCTGTCCCTGGACTCCATCAATCTGTTCCCTCACCCTGTTATCCATTGACTTTCCCGTTCCTTCCTTCATCGCAAAGCCATGTCATGCTCCTGGTAACACATAGCCAAACAGGAAGAAGGAAGCACTGAGCATCAACCCCTGAGCCCTGGCTTTTCCTCTGGGCATCGTCTGTCTTCTTTCTGTTAAACAAAGCTTTTGTCTTGGATTTCACTTCTGAAATAGCAAAACAGCACATTTCCTGGTTCGGAATGTGCCTGTGGAACAATAGAGAGACTATCATTTTTTTCCATTTTCATAAAGGAAAAAGTCACACTGCAATTGTTCACTGTATAGACATTTGAGAAGGGTAATCAGAAAGGATCAAAAGTAAGTGCAGTCACACAAATCTACTGTAAAAAGCAAATTAGGGATGGGCACAAAGGTGCACAATTGTGAATAGCGATAAAGACTAAAAATTTAAATGTTCAAGAGTACAGAATCAGTTCCATGAATGATTATGTATCTGCACAGTGGTTGGTTGTATAGCCTTTAAATGATACTGTACTACATGTTAGGTGACAGAAAAATAGAGCAGGGACATCAGTCTTCAGAACATTATAGCACAGCTGCTTAACATATACATGATTATACCTAGAATTATATTACTGAAACAGCCGCCGAGCTTTTTTACTTTTTTTGTTTTATCTGTGGTTTTCTAATTGCCTCACTGTAACTTATACCACAGTAAGTAATAAAAAAGTTAATAAAAGTAGGGTTTACTGATGAAATCATACAAATATTTAATCATTTAAAATAATAGCAATAATAACTAGAGTAAATTCAGTTCTTTGCAGTCTGCAAAGCACATTCTCTTGCAAATTTTAGATCCATAAAGTGATCTGGATAATGGCCAGAAATGTTTACATCCAAAACAATCTGGAAGAATTCAGACAGCGTTAAGTAGAAGACAGGAGGTCGCCCTCTCTCCCCGGCCTCCACGCGATGGTCCCTGAAGCCAACAGCAATCCTCGCACACACCGTGCTGCGGAGGCTCAGCGTCCACACCTCGTTCCTCAGGAATCTCCTCCCACCCGTGTCAGCAGAGCTGGCTCCTGCTCCTCATTTAGGATTCAGCTCAAATTGCACCTCTTCGATTCCACCTTTCACTTCTCCCCGCGTGCGTTCCTCCTTCTAGTCTCCTCACAGTCGCTTTCCTTCCTGACATATACCTGAAATTGTCTCACTCATTATGTGTTAATCTCGTGTCGCCTCTACACTCCCCACATTCTTCACCCTCCTCAAATGTACAGCGCACGAGAACAAGGCTATCCTTTTTCCCTGTTTACCAGTTCCTAGATCACAGCTCGTGTCCCGAGAGGTACTTGACACGTTTCTTTTAAATAAAATCAGTACCAGTCCAGATTAATTTGGAAGCCATTTCATCCATGGTACTATAGAATATGGACTCTAGGAGACCTTCTTTCACTTCTCTTTTTATATGCAATTTCTTACTAAGCATTGTTTTGTGTTAAATTGTACTCTAACTTCAACAGTTAAATGTGTGGGTCTATAATGCACAGCTTCATGGATTTTGAAAATTATCTAAGCCCACCTACCTCATATCCAAATCAAGATAAAGAGCATTTCAATCAGTCCAGAGACTTCACTTTATACCCACCCCCAGTTGCCTCTGTAGAGGAAACAATTATTTTAATTTCTAGCACTATGGATTAATTCTATCTCTCTCTCTCTCTTGAACTTTCTATATAGGAAATAATATAGTGCTGTGCTTTTATCTTGAGCAAGAGGTTAGTTGTTTTTATTCAGCGTAACACATCTAAGGCTTACCCATAGTGTTGTGTTCTGTGCCAGTTTCTTCATTTTCCTTGCAATGTAGTATTCTATTGAAATATTTTTTCTCTTTTCTTTTTCTTTTTTTTCTATTGATGGACTTGTGGTTGATTTCCAGGCTATTAAAGTCTACTATGCAGTTCAGTGGTAGAGGTCACTTGCTGGGCTTGAGCCCCAGCATCACAAAAATTAATTAATCAATAAATTAAAGCTGACATGAATGTGCTTATACAAATCTTTTATGAACACATATTTTTACTTCTCTCAGGCAAATATCTAGAAGCAGAATTATAAAGTTATGAGACAGGTATATACTCAATTTAAAAACAAAGTTTAGCTTTTAAAAACTGTATTTTTAAAATGATTATACTGATACACTCTCACCTGCAAGGTGTGAAAGATCCATTTGTCCCATATCCTCAACAACACTTAGTGTTATCAGTCTTTTAGTTTGGGCCATTCTGTCAGGCGTGAAATGGCATTGTCCTCATGCCAAATGATGTGAGCACCTTTCATGTGTTTGCTGTCCATTTGTACACAGTCTTAGTAAAATGCCCATGCAAATCTTTTATGCTTTTTCTCATGTAGATTATGTGGGGGTTTGATTTCATAGTCACAGAAGACCTATTATAATCAGATTACAAATCCTTTCTCTGATACAGGGATTATAAATAATTGATTCCCTGTCCATGACTTACCTATTCATTTTCTTAATGTCTTATGAAGTGAGCTTTTAAATTTTTCTGAAATCCCATTTATCAGATGTTTCTTCTAAAAGCTGATGCTTTTAGTGTCCTGCTAAGAAATCTTTGTACACCCCAAAATCAGAAAGATAGTCTTCTATTTTTTGTTTTGTTTTGTTTTGTTTTTTGTTTTTGAGACAATGTCTCACTATGTAGTTGAGTCTGACCTGGAACTCACTATGTAGCCCAGACTGGTCTCGAACTCACAGTGATCATCCTGCCTCAGCCTCCCAAGTACTGGGATTACAGGTGTGAGCCACCACACCCAGCTGATAGTCTTCTATTTTGAATCAATATCTGTGTATGGGTTAAGGTAGGGACTGATGTTACATTTTGTTGTGTTGTGTTCTGTTGTTGTGTTGGAAACAATCACTTTGCCTATTAAATTGTTATGTACTCTTGTTAAAAATCAATTGACTATAAAAATGTAGATCTAGTTCTAGATTTTCTATTTGATTCATAGATCTATCCATCTACCTTTATCTAATGCCATACTGTCTTGGTTACTATGTACTATGATTAATCTTGAAACAGATGATGTATTCCTCCAGCTTTGTTGTTCATTTTTAAAGGATTATCTGTAATTTCTATTTCTTATGTCAGTTTTGTAAACTGTCTTTCAAAGAATTTGTCCACTTCAATTAAGCTGTTGAATGTCTTGGCATAAAGTTGTTTTCATAGTCCCATAAGAATATTTGTAATATCTGTTATTTCCAGTATTCTACTCCCACTATTAATAACCTGCTTTTACAACTCACTTCTCTGACTTTGTTGAGTTCATCAATCTTCTTGGTCCTCTCAAAGAACTACCTTTGAGTTTGTTCATTTTCTCTATTGTTTGAATTTTTCTGCATACTTTTAAGATTTTATTTGTTTTGCAGACTTTGGCTTGATCACCAAGGTGTGCTTTCTTTTGTGTCTTTCCAGCTCAGGGTTTGCTAAACCTCACAAATCCATGAGCTGATGATCTTCATCATATATGGAAAATTCTTAGTCCCATTTCCTCTCTCCTCTTAGCTCTCCAATTACCCACTCTGGTTGATTGCTTAATATTATCCTACATATCTGTCTTTTGAAAACCATATTTAATCTCAGTATTTTATTTAAGTAATTGGGGGGGTGAGTTCACTGATGTTTCCTTCTGCAGTGCCTAGTATTATGTAAACTTATGAATTAATTCAGAAAGTGTATTTTTCAGTTTGTTCTTTTTATTCAAATTTTCATTCCATTATTACTTGGGATTTCTCTCTTCAAATATATTGTCTCTACACATTATAGTCACCCTTTTGTAAATTATTTTAATTTAATAGATTATTTAATGTCTGCCTGCTACTTCTAATAACTGGCTCATCTATAAATCTGTACATCTTGACTTTTCTATTCACTACAAGTGAAATATTCCTGTTTATTTTCATAGCTCTCCACTTTACTATAATTTAGGCATTACACACAGAAAGTACTGATGGCTAAATATTTTTGTTTCTTTTTTTGTCAAAAATTGAAAATTCTCTTCTGTTGGGTGTTGGGAAGTTCACATTCAGTTAATATGGACCTAGGTTAACTTGGTTAAGTTTACGTTCACCTATGATTGCCCCCTATTATTCCATGTGCTTCCTGCTTTGACCATCACTTTTGGGAGACAGTTTTCCATTGGCCTGACATTTCTTCACATTTAACAAGCAGAGACACTGACTGTTTATTCCAGACTATCTTTGCAAGGATGTTTATGCAGCAAACAACCTTGGAAGATGGAGCTGGTGTTTCCAATCAGAACGAAGAGCAGGATACTCACAGACCATCATAAATATTCGGGTTCTCTAAACTCAACGTTGCTTTCCTGTAACGGAACTTACTGAATGTTCAGGCACACGTCTCTCTATCTTTGCATCACTCTGTGGGAACGGGGATCCTAGAGAACTGCTCTGTAACAAATGCAAGTAATAAACCACCTTTCGTCTTTGACCCGGGAGTTTTATGTCACCTCCAGAACCCACGAAGTTACGGCAAGCTGACTTACTTATTTACGAGTACAGGAAATCTCAGATACTTTGAAGACTTACGCCACCAGCTAAGGGTCTGGACTTAAATCACATATATCTTCTAGCCACCTTTGTATGAAAGTCTGGTAAAGCCCTGGAATCATGCTCACAAGAATGTGTAAAACTGTAATTTCTCTCTGCTTTGCAGCCCCTCATTCGCTGTGGCTCTTCCAACCGTATTAAATGATAATGGAGAAGGGAAATGTTTAGTCCAGTCAATTGGCTTTGGTTTTTACTACTATTCCAGATTCTGATCTATCTCATTTGCTCACAAAATCATCTAGTGCTTTACTGATTTGTCCTCAGCCCTAGGCCTTCATCTTTGACAGCTTTTGCAGCTCCATCTGCCCAAACCTAGAGCAGTGAATTCCCAGGTACAGAAGCTGCTGTAGTTCTCACTAGCTCCATATGAAAGTACTTATTTTAATGTATCTAGGTTTTTTCTTACCATGAAAAGGAAATTCTTCCTCTTCTCAATCACAAGTAGGAGTTTTTCTACACTAATATATACATCAGAATATCTACGTGTGTGTGTATATATAGGTATAGATATCATTGCCAAATACCACGTAGAACTCCAAAGATGTTTTGTGCAAATAAGGGCTACAGCATTGTTCTTGTGTCCAAATTTGTTTCAACATTGCAGGAGCTTTTGATATACTAAATAAACCATAAATATACAGTAGTGTAGGCTATGAACAGCTGCTAGCAATGCTGCTCATTAACATTCCACAGAGAATTTTAGTTTGCATAAAGTGATAAATATGAGTGACCTAAAAAAGAAGCATGGTAGGGTTAAAGTTGACTGAACCCTTAAAACTAAGCTTAGGAAAAAAATTACAGGATTGATATTAACAAAAGGTCTTTTTAGGCCTTTTAATAGTGTCGTATGGAAAGAGACTTGAAAATATGGAGCTGCTTTTTGAAAGTCAATAGTTCGGCACCACTGGGATCTTATATTTTCAAGACCTGAGAATTCTCGGTAAACCTTCATAAGGCCCTTTAAAGTATTCCCAATTATTTCATGAATTTGGGTTCAATTACATCCTAGAAATGCCATGGATACACGCAGATCTTATTTCCCATCTGGTCCTTTTAAATAGTCTTTCCCACAAAATGAGCAAAGACAAACCCTACCCTTATTTTAAAAACTGCAAACCCTGGCATCCATATGAACAAACCTCCTGGCTTTTTCATCACCACTCACGACCGTTTGACTTCATCAATTAAGGAAGCTCTACCTTCTGCGGTATAAAATTAATTTATTTAAAGAAGTACATAAGAGTGCCGGATACCATAAATAAAACATCAATTTGCCACTAGGGATGTGAGAGGAAATAGGATACACTCGAGGATTTCAGGGCTAATTTATCTCATGTTTCCATCTGATGTTTTGGCAGGTCTCGGTCACTCTTCCCTGTCCACAGCCCCAGCTCCCTTCTCCCCCAAATAAACCCCAATAAGCCTTACTTTGCACTGCATTGGGGCCTACTTACTGCATGCCCGAGCCCTCTTTAAAACAGCACTGGCTCCTCTACCTCTTGCTAGAGAGCTCAAGTACCCTGTGTCTCACTCACTCTCTCCCTGAACTCCGAGATATCCCAGGTCCGGCCCGGCAGTCGAGGGGCTTTTTTTATGTAAGGAAAATCTCCTGTGAAATCATTCCCAAACTCAGCTGTCCTCTAGTGAACCCAACTAAGAAAATCTGCTCATCAGGCCTTCCGAGTCCTTGAACACACCCCAAATGTAACACATTATACCCCAGGAAGCCAGGGGTGTGTATCATCCGTTCTTAGTCTCAGTATAATCCTGTTACTTCCTGTCTGACTTTCCTGTAAGGTAGAGTGAAACTGGGACAACAACAGACCCATCCACATTTCAGACTATAATCTCCCTAGTCTCTTTCTAGTTCTAGAAGCTTTTGAGTGGAATTTCCCAGTGGTGATAAATTGTTTAAAAAGTCGGTCTCGCTGCCTGCCTCGTAAACCCGAGTTCCCGAGTTCAATCCCTGGTACAAAAAAACAAAAAGTCAGCCTCAACAGTGACTCCCATCCCACACACCCTTTGCAATTAGAGTTGACCACTACTGTCATAAACCTATGGAGCTTTTAAATCTGCACTTCAAATTTATTTTACCAAAAGAGTGCAATAGAAATGAAGATGTATGGTTTCCCATGCTAGGCTTTGAGTGGCCTTGCAGCTTCTAGTTTTACGTTCCTCCCACACTCCATCCTTGACTGCTGCCTTGATGACCCCATACTGCGAGGGTGCCCAAGATGCTCATGTGGAAAAGCCACAAAAAGGAGAAGTGAGACCGCCCCCCAGCTGACAGCTCCAGCTGAGGTCAATCACAAAGCAATCTGCTGCTGAATGTTGCCTTCACAAGGGAGCCAGCAGCGGAGGGAGGGAACACCCAGCCAACCCCCAGGATCGGGACAAGAAACTTTTTTGAAATTATTGTTATGCAGCAATGGAACTGACACAGTAGAGGAAGTCACCCTCTCTAGAACAAGTCAGCCTGCTCCTGAATCGCAGCTTGCCCCTGACCTGCTCTGTGCCCTTAGGCAAGCTATCCAGCCTCTCTGCCAAGATCCAAGCTCCACCAGCTTTCACCCGTGTCCATGATTTTTATGGGCGTCCAACTGCCCACCGTTTCCTACCCTCCCCTGCCTTAACAAGTATGCGATAAAGACGTGTGAGCAGAATAAATGTGCACCATCTCTTGGTCCAAGCGTAAGACCCTGCACGTGCATGTCTTCATGCTCTTCTGTTTCTGAAGGACTGGAAGATAGACAGATGTGTCTACACCCTGATTTTACTCGTGGGGTAATGGGGGAGATGACATGAAAGGGACAGTGACTCCTGAATGACTCCTGAATGCCTCCCCCTCTACCCACCGGTCTACAAGAGATCAGCTCTACACTCTTGAAGCCATAGTGCTACTCCACTTTGTTGCTGCTCCAACCTTACCCTTTATGCTAACCAATATGTGTTCTGTGTATTGGTTTTAAATAATGCTTGAGGGTGGGCCGGGGATTTAGCTCAGTGGTTCCAGTGCCTCCTTTGCAAGTGCAAGGACCCGAGTTCGATCCCTGGCATCAAAAAAAGTAAATAAATAAAATAAACAATAATGCTTGAGGTCAACTTGGCATTGCCTGATATTCTCTTAATAGCAAGAATAATATAAAATTATGAGTGTCTCTATGCTCCCCTACAGAAAAAGTACCTTGCTTCAATTGAATACAACAAGAATAGGAATGTTACACAAGAAATTGCCTTAAAATTTATTATAAAGTGTGATGTATGCAAGTCTAAAAATATATTTTTCTAATTTTGACTTTGAAAAATATTTTAAGAGCACTCAAAGCAGTCAACTCACTATTGGGACAGTATTCGTTGTTCATGATCATAATGTACATTTTGGAAGTAATCTCAATACCTGAAAAAATGAGATGCTCTTCCTATTTTAATGTGAATATTCAATACTTTTAATTTATTAATATTGAATGAGGTAGTTGATTTTTCTTTTGGGGTTTTGTTTTTGGTTTTTGAGACACCGTCTCGCTGTATGGCCCAGGCTGGCCTTGACCTTGAACTCCTGGTGATCCTCCTGCCTCAGTCTCCCAAGTGCTGGGATTACAGGTGTGTGCTACCACACCCAGCTGAGGTGGTTGATTTTTACCAGATTTGGTACAGTACTGAAGAACATCAGGACCTACCTTCCTCTCTATTTTGTGGCTCATTCCATATCCTCTAGGGCCAATCATGGATACTGTTTTTAAATTGATGGCACTCATTTGAGCTTCAACAACTAGAAACACAGGAAAAAAGTAGACAATTTTTATGAAAGGGAATTAAGTACAAATGCCTTGTTTAAACATTCATGCTTAAAAAATAATTCTCCCTCCAATCTCATTATTAGAGTAGCTCTCATATAGCAGGAATTCTGGTAAACTTGCAAGCTTTAAGCATATGTGGAACAAGGCAAAATGTAACCCAATGTTACCAGAGTCTGAGGAAAATCACACAACTGTGCTATTTTACACTAGTCTGCCAAAATTCATGTTTGATGATTCATTGGAAGTTTATAAAATAAAAGTGGATAAAATATGCATAAAATCTTACACAAGTATGTCGTTTCTTCATGCTCTTGAGGGTTGTTACAAAACTTGTTTTAAAATTGATAACACGCCTGAAAACATAACCATTTAATCCAAGGATAAAATAAAAATAAGATTATTTCTTCATTTCTTCAGAGAGAGAAAGACACACCCAGATTCTTTATGTCTTAAGGCCTGTTTTAGCATTCTAAGACTGATAAGTGCAAAAAGTAAGAGATAAAGAGAAAAAGCCAAACCCGATTCCAGGAAAATTAGAATCCTTATGAAGAAGGAATCAAAAACAATGGTATTTTTGCATGAAATACTTTGTATGTACATTCAGTGATAATCAGAACATTTTGCTTTTAAATTGGGTTGTGGGGGACAGTAGAGATGGCACAAAGACCACGAGAAATATACTGTGTGCTCCCACCCTTGCATCTTACACCTAACATATGACGAAGATATTTAATCAGCCGGGGATGTAGCTCAGCGGTGCAGCGCCTGCCTGGCAAGCGGGAGGTCCTGAGTTCAATCCCTGGTACCAAAAAAAAAAAAAAAAAAAAAAAAAAAAAAAAAAAAAAAACCAAAAAGAATAAACAACTACACCTAGACATATAATAATCAAAATCCCAGAAACCCAACAGAAGAACAAAACACTACAAGCAATAAGAGAAAAATAAACTAATCACATGCAAAGGAAGGCCCATCAGAATCACAGCAGACTTCTCACCAAAAACCCTCAGGTCAAGGAGAGCTTGGAGTGAGGTATTTCAAGTCCTAAAAGAAAACAACCTCCAATATAGAATGATGTTTCCTGCAAAACCATCTTTCAAAATGGATGGGGGAATGATACATCCATGACAAAGAACACCTGACAAACTTCTGGAATACAAAACCAGCACCACAAGGAATTTAAAAAAAAAAAAAAAAAAAAAAAAAATTTAAACAAACCTAACAGAAGCTGAGCAAGTTCATCCTACAAGATTCAGTTAGCTTGCTATCAGGTTACTAACACATCCTCTTCCTCGGGAGTCTGGCAGGCCAGGCTTTGAGCTGCAAACGTTGCTTTTAGGAGAAGTTTTACTTCACTATCAAATTCTTTCAGGTTATTTAATATTTTTGAAGAGACAAGTTGTGACTTTACAGTGAGGGAATCTGGCAAATAAAACCTGAACAAAATATCACCAATAGGCAAACTGAGCGTTGGCCTCGACACAGTACACTGAGAGCTCACATCCTTTCAGAGCATTCCTACCAAACATGTATAATCTGAATCTGACCACACTACACATCCTAAGAAAACAGCAGAAAAACCTAAAGTGCGGGATACTTTTATAAAACCCTGGCCTATGTTCTCCAAGAAGGGCAAAGTCTTAAAAGGCAAATAAAGGCCAAGGAACTTCCCAAGTTAAAGGAGTTTTTAGGAGATGTATGCTTGCTCTCTATTTCGATCCTCTGTTGTGAGGGTAATTGCCACGGACATTTAAATATGGACTCACCTGATCATATGGAATTGTAAAGATGTAACAGCTCCTCAACTGATCGTCGTGCTAGGGCTACAGAAGGGAACATGTTCACTTCTAGGAGGCTTATGGTGAAGGGTCCTCAAGTAGTAGGACACAATGGCGCCAATATATTGTCCCGAGTTTAGGAAATAGTGTGTAAATACAAAGACAGTAGGCATGGTAAAGCATGCACGTCAAAATTTTAATAAAATTATTAAAATTGATGAGAGTTTTTGATTTTTTTTTTTTTTTTTTTTTTTTTTTTTTTTTTTTTTTTTGGTACCAGGGATCAAATGTGGAACTTTTGAGGCAGGCGGCAGATACTCTGAGCTAAATCCCTGGCCTCTTGATGATATTCTTGCAATTCTTCAATTTTAAAGTTATTTTAAATTTAAGTGTTTAAACTTCACTCTTTGAAAATATGAGGTTATTAAGGCTTGAAAGATTTGTTTAAAAATCATTAGTTTCCAGTGTCCATTATCTTGTTAATAAGTTGGTGAGTTCTGAGACCCCACAGAAAATTATGTTTATCTCTTAGTACATGAATCCCACAGCTAATGCGAACTACCCATTAAACAGATAGTTTTAAATGTTCTTACACATGTTAGAAATGGGCATCTTTCTTTCATTTCACAGTCATTTCTCCAAAGATACCTGAGGAGTAAGAAAGTTTGGAGTAGACATAAGCCAGCCACCTAACGCTGAGAAAGCTAAACTTGGACTATCAAGAAGCCTTGCTCTAAGGAGCACCTCTGAATACAAAGACCCTCGGCTCCCCGCGGTTTCATTCCCAGTGCTAGCGGCCCGGCCCGCCGTACTCAGGCGCTGCTCTATTTGTGGGCCATCCTAAACCAAAGCCTTGGTTTCCAGACCCGAACGAGTCTCTCTGGTCCACCCCTCCCCTCAGCTGCGGACGCACCTGGTCCCACTGTGTCACTTCCCTTGATGCTTCTCGGGTTTCTAACTCCTGAATCTGCAACATTCAGCTCTTGACCTGCCTCCTCCAACACCTCATGTCCGTCCCTCCTTCTCCAGCTCAGTAAGTATCGAATCTTTCTGGTTAACACAGGAAGAGACCCGGAGCCCATCTCTGTATCCTCCACCTCCCTACCACCCACATTCAGTGAGCTGCCAAGTCCCACTGATCCAGAGTCTATGTACTTCGTTCATGGAGTGACCTCCCTCATTTGCATTTGAGAGAGGCAAGTGATCTAGTCATTAAAAGCATGAATCCTCAAATCAAATTACTTGGGTTGAAATTCACGCTGCAACTTCACAGCTGTGTGACCTTAGACAAATTATTTCGCCTCGCTTTGCCTGAGTGTCTTCATCTGTAAAACTGGGAAAAATGATGGTATCTACATTATAGGATACTCAAAGTGAGTATTCAAGAAGGAGACAGTATTACTACAGCTTCTATCACTCATCATCTGTTCCCTAGACAAGCCTCACTGGCCTATTCCCCCATTTGTGTCTCTCTAGCCTTAACAACTACTATACTAGTGGATCTTTACAAAAACTCTTAGAAGCGCACAATCACGCCTCCCCAATCCTTTTCTGTGACTTCCTATTACTCTTGAATAAAATCCAAACTTTTTTCCATGTCCCTGCATTACCTCGCCCAGTACTTCTCCAACTTGGTAGCTGAAGACCACATGACAGGCAGTCAGCTGACACAGGGCTACAAATTTTAGGTATAAAAGAGAGAGAGAACCAAAGGCTCATCCCAATATTAAGAAATGAAAACATCAGTTTTAAAAAATGATAATCATATAGATATAATATGAATATTATATATATATATGAAATAGAATACTATTTGCAGTTTTCACCAAGGCATCTATCTCCATATAAGCTTAGTTCAGTTTCCATCCACATGTACATGGGTTTTTTTAATATTTTGTTTCTAATAAACTGTAAAATCTTAAACTGTAATTGTATAACATCAGGAATGCCCATCTAGGGTGACTGTCAGAGAGCTCATAATTCAACTGAGCAGAAGACTCAAACATTTTAAGGTAACTTTTCCCTAAAGATCATGCACAAAGTTCTGTCAGATGCTAAGTCAACGAGCATATCACACACACACACACAATCAGAAAGGTTACTGGTATGAACCGGTTCCCAAACCATTCTAGCAACATCCAATTTTGGCAGCATTTCTTCTGGGTCTGCTGTAGCATTTAGATATGGTTCTCAACTATCCTCAGTAATACATTGTCATTTTTTCTGGGACCAGAGAAGAACATCATCATGCGCTAGGAGAAAAATCAAGTTCTTAGCAATAAGCTCTTTTCACTGAAGGTCTGTCTTTGTAACAAATCCTCGCATTTTACCTTCCTCGTGAAAAATCATGATATGCCAGCTCGCCAACAATAGATCAGGCTCTTTGAGAATTGAGATCACTAAGAATACGAGATCACTTCAGCAAAGCACTTGAAAACGTATTTCAATGACATGATGCTGTCATTATCAGACCAACCTGGGGAAGTATTTTTATCTCGTCCCTCATTGGAGAAACTTGTCAGCGCCTGTTTTCCCACCAATTCTCTCCCTGTGTCCTGTGTCACTGATGTTTTCCTTTTATTAGATCATTACCATGGTGTAGTAAACATGCAGCTATTCTTTCCTTTAAAAAAAAAATGATTCAGGCCAGGGATTTAGCTCAGTGGTGCCAACGCCTGCCTCACAAGTGCAAGGTCCCAAGTTCAATCCCTGGTTCCAAAAATAAAATAAATAATTTAAATAAGGTTCAAACGGTATAACTGAGAGTGTGAAACGACAAGAAAATGGCTAAAAGGGAAGTGGCAAGGCGAGGGGAAAGGAAATAAGGGGAAAGAAAAAATGTGAGAAAAGGGAAAAATGAAAACATAATCTTCATAAATAGGGAAGGGTGAAGGGGGTGAAGGGAGGGCAGGGGTGTGGGGAAAAAATAAGAACCAAGGACTATGATGTAAAGGTACGAGATCCCAACGATAAATGTAACTGTATTGCTTGCTTTAAAAGTACCAATCAACTTAATGGGAAAAAATAATTTATCTGATCCTTCCTTTAAACCTCTTCAATAAGATTTTTATTCCCATCTCCCAAAACCCCTCTTATCAACAACAGTGCCCTCCACATTATCAAACCCAATGGTCAGTTCTCAGTCCTCCTTGTCTTAGAAAACAGCAGCATTTGGCCCTGTTTTTTTAAATTGAAAAACAAAATTTGTGCATACTTCTAGGGTACCATCTGATGTTTTTACACATGTATACAGTGTGCAATGTTCAAATGAAGGCAAATATAGCTGTCTTCTCAAATATACATCATTTGTTTCTTGTGAAAACATTCAAAGCCCTTCTAGTTTTTCAATATTCAACATCATTTATTGCTGTCGACTTTACTTGGAATCTTAAGTCTACTTTGTGTTGCCAGAGATCAAGTAATTTACAAAGAATGACGGCTTATTCAGCTCATGTTTCTAGAGCCTAAGAAGTCCAAGAGCACGACACAGGCATCTTCTCAGCCTCCTTATGCAGCAGAACATGGTACAGGGCATCACAGGACAAGAGAGAGAAGCTCTCTTCTCCACAGAAAGCCACTAATGTCACAGGAGCCCTGCTCTCATGACTTCATCTAATACTAATAACCCTTCCAAACCCCAACTCCAAACACCACTAATGTGTGGATTTGGGATTAAGTTTCCAACACATGAATTCCAGGAGGACATATTCAAACTGCAGCCATACTTGGCCTCCACCCTTGGTTTCCTTCTTTACCGCCACATTCTCCTTTGCCCCTGTCATGTCAGGAGGTTTCTCCTTTCTCTAAAGGAGCAAATGTACATTCCAGTCCCAGATCTCTCCTGAAATCCAAGGTCACATACACCAGTGTCCCTCAGCATCTCCACTCACCCCCCAGACACTTTGTGCACAAAACTGAACTCTTAATCTTCCCGGTCCCTAACTCTCCACTGGCATCCTCAGCCCACGACATTCCATTTTTCCAGTTGCTCAGGCCCAAATCTTGAGCAGTCATCCTTGATTCTTCTGATTCTCTCTTATACACTACAGCCAGTTCTTCAAAAGATCTTTCAGGTCTCCGGTGTGCCCATCATAAGATGTCTTTCACTTCCCTGGCTCCACCTCTGGTCTGCGCCTCCACTGTAGCTCAAAGTTGGGCTGTTGTCCCTGGACTCCTTGCTCTCCTTCACCCATTCCTTCACAGCAGCCAGTATGATACGTCCAGTCCCACCACTCCTCTGCCCCAGCCCTGCTAACAAACTTCCCATCACATTCAGCCACGTCCATACCACGCTCTGAAATGTCCTAGACTGTGTGGCACTTCATGACCTCTATTGCTTTGTCCTTTGCTCATTCGGTTCCCATCACAAGGAGCTCAAACTTTCCAGAGATTCCCTCTCACAAGGGCACTTACATTAGCTGGTTTTGCTGCCGACACATTCTTCTCCCAGACATCTCTCCCTATCAGACTTTAAGACTTCTAGGCCTGTTTTTGGCCAGTTATCATTATCTTGCTATTGCTTTTTCCCCCACCACACTTTCCTTCTATTAAGATAAATTATATAATTACTATGTTTATTTTTTTATTTTCTCTCACTGGAATGTTATCTCCACAAGGGCAGTGCTACTTTTTAATCCAGTTTGTTCATTATAATATCCCTGGTACCCATTAAGTACTCAGTGAATATCTGTGGCAGAAATCAATAAATTTACGGCAAACTACTTCTAGGAATCTTCCCAAGTCTACCCTCTGTGTTGGAAAATAATATAATAATTGACTGTTTAAAATGATTTTTAAAGCGGTTTGAGGTCTTAAAATTCAGATTTGTGCTTGAATCTCTTTTCTATCATTTAACCTGCCAGTTGTGTGATCTGGGGCTTGAGCTTTTATTTTCACTTAAGAGCAACAAAAATCACAGCACCTGCTTCTCTGATTGGTAGAAGGATTAAAAGTCACGGTGCACAAAATTTCCCAGCACAATGTCTACCACATAATAGGTGTAGATTAGGTGTTAGTAAGCTCCAATTCCCTGTTCTACTTCTGCCTGCAGAACAGGGAAAGTTACTTCCTCTGCCTGGTGAAGGCTGAGCAGAGCTGGCGAGGGCTTTTACTGGGTCCAGAGTCAGCAAAGCAGAGCCACAGTGGTGTTGGGGAGGAGAACAGCAGCACCCAGGCAGAATCCACCATACTGATTTAAAGAGGCAGCCCGCTGCTGCCTAGAAGGGTCCTCAGTGTCTCAAAATGCTCGTCTGATTTCTCCAGCATAACTGTGAAGGAAGCTATGTTATACCAGCATCCATAGCAAAATTATTTCTTTTTTTCTTTTTTCTTTTTTTTTTTTTTTGTACCAGGGATCGAACTCAGGTCCTTGAACTCATGATCAAAATTATTTTTTTTTTTTTTTTTTTTTTTTTTTTTTTTTTTGTACCAGGGATCGAACTCAGGTCCTTGAACTCATGAGGCAGGCAGTGGAACCACTGAGCTAAATGCCCGGCCCCCATAGCAAGATTATTTCTGAGTTTTAAAAAGTCTTAAAGGAAAGACAATGGAAAAATCTGTATTTCTACAAAGGCTTCACAAACTAACTGAGCTATCACTTCATTTCACAGAGTCTTTCAGTATAGTCAGGCCTGCGTTTAGACCACATAAAGTTAGCTAAGCAGGCTTCACAAATCCCCCGTATTCAACAGGATTTCAGGATTTCACATTCACTCTGAGGAAGCTTTACTCAGTGACATAAAGAAATTTCAAACACTTTTTTAAAAAATGATTTCAGTCCAGAATAATTTAAGATTAAGCACCATACTAACTCTAGTGGTGTGTGATACTGTAAGAATACAGGGCCGGGGATTTAGCTCAGTGGTTACTCCACCTGCCTCACAAACACAAGGTCCCGAGTTCAATCCCCGATACCAAAAAAAAAAGGAATAAATACAGTGAGGTTCAATGTTAGGTTCATATTCAAAGATTAGATTCAAGGATGACTTTATGGGGAAATTTGATTTGGTTCTTGTTCAATTCACTGTGCTACCAGAATAGTGAAAAGAATTAAGTTTGTGAACAAAGGCACCGCCATACCTAAAACAGATGCTAACTGAAGAAAAGAACATTAGAAATTGACAAAATTATTCTCTTAAAATACTATAATACTCATTAACTTGACTAGGCCCAGTAACAGTATCTTTTATATTTTCATGGTACAGAGAACGTAATAGTTTAATTTTTAAAATATGTACCATGTTCCAAATACATTTTGGAGGAAGAAAGAGAGAGGTCAAGATGGAATTTATGCCTCCCATCTCCATGGTGTTCAAGGAAGTCAAGTAATCTGACAATAAGTTGGTATCCAAGTAAATATCTGCCAAATTTACCTACCAGAAAAAGGAAAACAAAAACAAACCAAAGCAAGTGGTTAGATGGCTCAAAGCAAGAAACCTGTAGCTAGAGATGTTACTAGACATTACATCCAAGAACTAAGCAAAGTTTACAGTTCCAGAGCCCCTTTGATGATACAAAGGATAGGCAGGAAGATGGGGCAGAGGCATACTTAACAGTCATTTTTTATTAAGGCATGGTTAGAATCAGCTGCTATGTGAATCTAGCTAAATAAATGGCATGAGTCCCGTAACCAGAGGGAAAGCCTGAGTCCTGTCTCTCCTGCTTCCCAGCTCTGTGAACTCAGTCTGTACTGTAGCTACTTCATCTGTAAAAGGATGACTTAATGACACCTCTCCCATAGAACTTGGGCAAAGATTGGACGCGTTTATAAATGCAACACATAGTAAGTGCTAGATCATGGGCCATTACTGTTATCGTGATGGCCACTGCTACTGGCAGGGAACTATCATCACTACTACTACTACTAACTACTACTACTACCTTTTCACTTTTAGCATCAATATCTACAGTTTCCTCCCTCATCTTGGCCCCTGGGGTTCAGTAAGTGTCAGATGGGTCCGATTGTCTTGAACCTATCAGAGTATCTCACCTAAGCCAAAGCAGAAGTAAACCCAGCCATGTGCAGGAAATGCCAAGATATACACTCTCCTCCTGATGGAGCCGGAGGTGTGAAGCTCACCTTTACTGTGGCTGTAGGGCGGCCTACAGATGTAAGGGAGCTGCACACAGAGCCTGAGGATTTTACCAACCCAGAGGAAGGAGACAAGAACACAAGGATGCATCTTAATGGCAATATTGACTTCTGGATCAGCCACACGCGAAGCAAGCTTCCCTGGGATGTTCATTGACAGGAATGTTTATCCCTCACTACATACACACACCCTGATTCACATACTGAAATTCTGTCACCAGCGCAATAGTAATGAGACAGGGCTTTTAGGAAGTAGTCGACTGGGTCATGAGTGAGGGGGATGAGTGCCATCATGAAGAGGCCTGAGAGAAATGGTTTGTCTCTTCTGCCAAGAAAAGACATATAGACGGTGCCACCTATGAGGAACAGGCCCTCACCAGACACTGACTACTGACATCTTGACCCAGGACTCTAAACAAAGAATTTCTGTTGTTCATAAAATATCCAGTCTAAAGTATTTTGTTACAGCAGCCTGAATGGATTAAGATAATCACTTTGGCCATAAGCTAGAGCTTGGGTCCAATTTTTTGTTCATGCCATCTACATGTTCATGACTGTTCTTAATGCTCTAGAGGGATGTGATTTGTATGGTTTTCATTTAAAAGACAAAAGGTCATTACTTAATAAGGATCCCTCCAGAGTTTACACAAATGAAGCTTAAATGTCTTGGATCTAGGTCTCAACCATGTAAATACAAAAGAGTAGACTGGCGGAGAAACCTAACTCAGGTTGTGATCCCATGTGCCTGGCACAGTCCCCCCGAGGTTCACAGATAGAGTAAGCAAGGAAATACTTGTTAATCGAGTCATTTCCAAATGCACTCTCAAATATCATATGGCAAAACACAGTTAACTCAAGATCTTTCTCTTTTATTCATGAATTATTCAAGTAGAAATAGAAATACATCTCAGATTAATTCAAACCAAAAGGGAATGTATTGGCTGGTTATGAAGGGAAATCTGAAACTGTGTCAGCAATAAGTTGGTCAAGGGCTGAAACGATGTAATCAAGGATCTGTTTTTCTCCCCTTCAGCTGTGTTTTTCTGTAGTAATTGCTTAATTCCATTTTTACCCTCTTTCCCTTCCTCCCTCCTCTACCCATCTCTTGACCCCCTTTCTTTCTTTCTTTCTTTTTCTTTCTTTCTTTCTGCACATATTTGTAATGCCTTAATTCCCTTATTATTTGGGAGTTGGATTTGATCACTGCAAAGTCCTTTCCAGACTCAGTGAGATTGAGGTTTAGAAAGATTCTGAGACATAATGAAGAATAAAGATATAACAGAAAATATTCTTTGAGATTCTATAGGGTGGGGATGCACAACTACAAAGGTTCCACATTCACGATAACAAATAAATGGTTCTTTGTAGGTTTTGCTGTAACTGAAATTAGAAATGAATTCTTTATGGACATAGGCAGTTTTGAAGAATCACCTTTCTTTTGATATGGAAGGACGAAATAGAGTTTGACTCAAAGCGTGTAAAATTTATAAAAATCAAACCATTTTAAGCATATTGCCCATTTTCCCATTACAAAGTCAGTAAAATTGTATTGTTTTTATCATACAAAATAAAAGCCAAAATTAAAGCCAGATTTTCATAGCAGACAAGAGATACGTCTCACAAACCAATTACATGTTTTAATTTTCCAAAAAGTGAAACAAAATACGAAATAATCTCCAAATATAAGATGGTTAAAATCAATAGAAGCAGATTAAAAACCCTACTAAACATTGCTGAAATACCAAGAATACTTTCAATAAAACAGCACAATAGTGAACAGGAAAACAATAAAAAGAGAACTTTCATAAAACTATCTGGAAAACAAACATTTGCAAGAATTTTCCATCTTGACAATAAGGTAAGAGTTTTCTGGGACACTTAGCCTGGAAGCCATGCATTCTTTCATACAATGACTTTTGCGATTACAATCACAGGAGATTTTCACTCTCTTCCTTCTTCTGTCTTTGAGTTTTAATAGATTTGTTTGAAGATATTTTCTTGCCTTAACTCCTTCTTCGGCTCATTCCACTGAGGCTCAAGTCCCAGATCTTTCCTCCCAATTAGTTATACATCAGCACTGAGTGTAACACTTGAAGTGTGGTCTCATTTAAGCCCTGAAGTTTTTGGGACTCTCTGTCTTCTGATGCAGGTGACTTCTAGGTAAAGATTAATCAGCAAACGAGCTGTTTGGCAGTCTGCACAGGCACATTCAGTCCGCAAAGTAGAACTGTGCTCCCTTCTGCATTTAGTGTTTTACCTAGAGGAGTTTGGTCAGTAAGCTGCAGGCTCTCAGGAGGTCTTCTTTTGGATTTAATCCAGTCACAATAACTAAGCTGCCCCCCTCCATACAACAGAGCCTAATTTCCTCAGCTGGTTTTGAGATGCCTTTAATTCTTCATTCTGTGTA
Source organism: Fukomys damarensis (assembly GCF_012274545.1). Lineage (NCBI taxonomy): Eukaryota > Metazoa > Chordata > Mammalia > Rodentia > Bathyergidae > Fukomys > Fukomys damarensis. Next base: position 7,040,609 of record NW_022900933.1, read on the forward strand.
TTAATTTTTTATATGACATTGAGGCTACCCATGCATCTGAAACCAAGGGCAACTTTGAGCTGTTTCTAGACCAGAAGTGGAACTTTCCACCAACCTTTCTTATTCTAATATAGCTCAGATACAAAAAGGGACTGTGGGCTGTGGTACAGCCCTGTCCTCACCCTGTGGCAGGGACATTGTGAAAGTTGCTCATCCAATGACCAGCCCATTAGCCTTAACCTTCTTGGGCCCATGTCTCTAACCAGCCAAAGTAATCACCAAAGATCTTTGTTTGAGTCCAAGACAGCTCTCTCCAGAAGTTGTTCCCAGCTCTGTGGCCTTGACGCAGGGACAATCTAGCACAAACTCAACCTCAAATTTTCTGCTTCCAAAACATCTCTGTGATCTGGGAGATCAGGAATTAGTAGAAAATTTCTCTCTAAACTATGATATATCTCCATATTTTCTGAGTAGGGGGAATTTAATGGTCCCTGATATCTGGTTTCTATAGATGGAGACTGATTTTTTTTTTAAGGAGTCAGATAATGCACAAGACTCTTCCTCCAAGGCAAGGTTTGGTGCTCAGAGTTAAACTGTGCGATCGTGAAATATTCAAGAAATGCACATACACATCCCTTCATGATTACTGGTCAAGAGGTCTTTTCTAGTACTGAAAGAAAGCCCCTTCTGCTTATGAACTGCAAGTAACTCTTTTTTCTTGGAATTAAGAGATTAGGAGGAAAAAGAGGCACCTCCTAGCAGGAAAAATAGAGCCATTTCTGGAATTATGGAAAGGTCAGGTCCCAAAAACTGTCGCTGATAAGACCTGACATGACATGGTGCATGGCACAGGCAACATCCAGAGGCAAAGTGCAGGTGGCCCAACACATGAGAAATAGACACATGAGCATCGCTGATGATAATGACTCAACCCCAGGGGAGCAGCAGTTCCAGTCCAGGCCAGTGCTAGGACAGCTTGTTCGGTTCTAGCATCTGCAACTGATCTTGAGATGTAGGCTCAGGAGATTTGGGTCAGCATCTTTAGAACTATTCAGTACCACCCCATAGCTACCACCACTACAGGTCTGACTTTCAGAGCAGCTCTGGAGAGGACTTTGTCTGGAGTAGAAATAATTCATGAAGGGGGAAGGGGACAGGGCAGGGACAAGAAAGGCAAAGGAGGAAGGGAAAGAAGGGGAAAAGAGTAAAGTCAACCCTTCTATTAAAGTCACAGTAAAACTGGAAACAATCAGAGGAGTCAATCCTTATTCAGAAAAGTGCCCTGCTGACACTGGGGGAAATTCATGTGAAGCTAAGGCTCAAAGGACAAAAAGGAGTCAGGGCATTAAGATCTCCTGGACGAAGCGAAAAATATCCCCCAGGCGCGCTTCGCCATACACTGGTAAGTCTGTGTAAAGTTGGTGGTGAGGTAAACCAAATAATTAATGGCTATGCAACCACCACTCAATCATTACATGGCCCGAGACCCAAAAGTACAGGCAGCTGGTGATAAGTATTTTAGACAGCAGCCTTCCTATCACTTCCAAATTTATACATTTGAACTTCAGAACCCAGGGCTGTTCTTCACTGTTCTACCTGGGCAAGCAAACAACTCCATGGAGTCCAACACCCATAAGAACGATGCTACATTGTTTTTAAGATTTTGGTGCTCTTGTTCATGTCAGTCTTTTGATATTTAAACATTTCAGATTTTAAAATATTTCTTCTCACATAAGCATGTGAGCTACTTAATCTGCAAGCTGAGATCAAAATTTTCACTTTTTTTGCTGTTTTTACTAAGATGTTTCAAATTTTTTGCTCCACAAATACTAAATTCAGGGAGCAGTAAACAGGGATGAAACGAGTTTATTTTGTCAACTAAAACCAACATGCTCCATAGCCATAAAAATTATCTTCACGTAAAATCCAGTCTGGCAGGTGGACCCGCCCTTTGAGTCAAAGGACCCATCAGTAGCTGCTTTGAGTCTTCAGTGTCTCAATTCGCAGTGGGTGAACCAATCAGAAGGGACTTAGACCTGTGTCTGCTGATCCGAGGTTTAGGTGATACACAGAGGTGGCAGAATTTCACCTCAGTCCTGTTCTCAGCCTCTGTCTAGGCCACATGCGCTCGGTCAGTGGGCTGGGAAATGTTTGTAGTGAGGAATACAGGCTTTTAGTGTTCCCGGCCCAGGTTGGAAAACTCTGTGAATGGTGCCACACTTACGGCTCAATGTCAAGGATAAGATCCCAAGAAGAACCCCCTCAAAGTCCTGCTAAACACAGGTCATCACGCTGTGATCTTGGTTATCTTCAGAGGGATCCTTAGCCCTGCCAACCATTCCTTCACCTGCACTGACTTGTCTGGCAGCCACACTTGAGCCCTATCTTTAGAAGAAAACATGAGGGTCCCAATTGCAACTTTATCATCATGTATTCCGGGTCTTCTCGGTAGACTTAATAAAATACAAGCAGATAAATCACACGTAGTCATGGGCGTCTTCAAAGGCTTCAAAATAACACTAAACGTAAACCATTCCACTTTCATATCGCAAAGGCAACCTTAAACTATGCCTGGCCGTTCCATCCAGGCTGTTCAGCGATGTTGGCTTCCCTCCTCCCTGGCACACGGTACGGTCATTCCTCCGACCCTCCTGAACAACCCAACGTGGGCGAGCGACTTGCTTTGGCCTGCTGTGAGCAGAGGGAGACTCCAGGAGGAGGCTGTCAGAGCCGGGCCTTGGCCTCACGCTCATCCCGCCCCCCTCGCAGAGCTGGCTCATGCCGTCAGCCCACGACCCTCCAAATGACAGCACCGCTCTGCAGAAACACACGGGGAGCGACAATGCCGGCGCCGTTTTAAATCAGTGAGCTTTGGGAATTGTTTGTTGCTACAAAATAATCTCGTTGATTCACTGTAACTTAACTGAAATCCCTTTCCATTCCAGGAAAGAAATGTTGCCACACTGAGCACCACGGCAAAAATTAACACAGAGCCAAGGAAATGTGGGGCTACGTCAGTTAAATGATGGCACGTGTTTAATAGGTGGAGGTACATATATTGACAGCCACTTTCTAAAACATACTTTTCTCCCTCCCACCTCCCCCAGAAAAACTCAGAGCAATTGGAAAGTCTGAATTTCTCAAACTCCCAAAGAGAAAAGTTTCCCCCATTTTAACTCATTTGTCGAAAACATTTACAGAGTTCCACTTCTTTTCCGAGACCGAGTACATTAATCAAATGCAGAACTTCAAAGGGCTTCATTCTGAGGGAGCCAAGAGACAAATAAATTAGCTGCCAATGGCTCCTTTGTAATTGAAGAGGGCTAGGCCCACCCAAGGGAAGAGGACTAAGTCAAGAAAGGAAAGCACTGGGGACCTTAAACAAACCAAAAAGCCATCCCATATCCTCCCGTTTCCACCGGAGTCAAGTATGAGCCTCGCTTATGTGTTTGTTTACTAATAAGAAACATCTTGCATCTGGTTCTTATGTGCTACAACCATTAAAAGAAAAAAGGATTTGTAACCCAGAATACATGCTTGAGTATTATGCTCACATGCGGTAGCTTGTGAACCTGATCATACACGTTATACTTAACGACCTACAGAAAAGTTTCCCTTCGAAAACACTGACTCTGGAAGGTTTTCTTCTTCATTGCAAAAAAGAATCACTAGAGGTTTCTCACTGAAGTAAGTAAGAACTGTCCGTTTTTAGTTTGCAGAGTTTTAACTGGTGACTCAGAGAGGGATGATGTCATATGTTATCCTACAGTTGCTGGGATGGCTCTCTCTGCCCACCCCAACCCTCTCTTCCCACCCTCTCTCAGCTACTCTGCAGCCAGCCAGGAGCAGAGGTCCTCACCAGCAGCGGGTGGGACAGGAAGTTGGACAGCTTGCGTCTGCAGAGGGACCCCTAGTGATTTCCCACTCCGGTCCTGGCATTGTTCCCCAGAAGCACACACACACACACACACACAGCTCCCATTGTTGCAGCCTTCCCCGTCCCACTGATCCTAATATGGAATTCGGCAGGAAACCCATGATTTCCTGACACTCTGCAAGCTGGAGGAAGCAAGGGGAAAACTCCATTAAAAAGCCCAGCTCTCCTCCATGTTAGATATGAAGTGGGAAATGGGGACGATTTAGCACATTTCCACTGTGTCTTCAGCCAGCCTGGAAAGGGGAAGAGCAGAGTGAAGCCCTCGGCTGCCGAAATTTCTAAACTGCCAGGACGCTGCTGGAATTCGGTGGAAATGAGGGCTTCCTAGCTCGGACTAGGAGGGGAAAGGGACAGGGCCTGTTCACCATGCCCCCAAGCCTGTGGCATTTCTTCCCCAGGACGGTGAGCGGCGGAGCCCACGCAGGCCGGGCACTCGCCGGTGTGATCTAAGGCGGCCCGAGGAAGGCAGCGCAAACTTCCCGGCGCTTCGCGGGCTCTGGAAGCAGCGGCTGCTGTCAGAGCAGCGGGAGCCGCGAGAATGAACTGCAGGGACGGAGACCGCGGCGGCGAGAAGAGGATGCTGAAGTGCGTGGTGGTCGGGGACGGCGCAGTGGGGAAGACCTGCCTGCTCATGAGCTACGCCAACGACGCCTTCCCCGAGGAGTACGTGCCCACCGTGTTCGACCACTACGCGGGTAAGACCGGAGCTCGGGCGCCGGGCGGGAGGCCGGGCGGGCGCTCACGTGTGGCTTGGCCGGAATGGTGCAGCTGAGGGTGTGTGCGCCGTTCAGGGTTCGACCACAAAGAAGTAACTCGGCAAAACACCCCAAGCTGTCCTCTAGACTTCGGGGCCAGGGATCTTACTCAAAATTTGCTTGAGAAGTGATGGGCTTTGCATTGCGAACATATTCAAATGCGGTGTACCTGCCTCGTAATTCTTCCCTGTCAAAAACAGAATGAAGAAACCACTAGTCACACAACTGATGAAAGAAATGGCCTTGCCACATTTTACCTACTCACTTCGTGCTGCCATTCACAAATGAAAATACTTAAACTAATATATAAAATACTAATTTTTTTCTATAACACGTGGTGCTGAAATACTGTACTTTCATTTTCCTGGGGTTGTAAATGGGGAGCAAAAGCATTAAAAGTTTGTAAACATCAATTAGCCAATCTGTATCTTGCATTAAAAGAAACATTTTTAATTGGTGTGTTTTAAGAAAAAAAAATAACAAATGAGACCTGAATGATTTTAAAGTATGTCTGAAAAGGATAAGTGTAACATATGTGAAAGCATGACAGTGAAGAAACTGTAATCAGAACTTACCGCTTTCTGTGGACTTTTTGTTTTCCAGTGTTCTAACGTTTGTAGGTGTACTTGTCAGCACGTCATCACTGTCTAAATTGTCCTATTTTGACTGACTTTTTCTCCTAATTTCTGAAACAACTCTTACTAAGTTTCTCATGTGTGAACTCATGAAATTCTTCAAGCTTACTGCAACCTAAGTTTTAGGACTGGTATATGTAGACTTGATGATTGGAGAGCAAGTTATCGGAGATTTGTTTTGTAAGATTTCTCTTTCTTCGCCTTGGCTTTGGATCAGGATCAGCAAAGAGGAAATGGCCCACAGGAAGCCAGCAGGGGTGTTTACTTTGCTCTGTTACAATTTGAAGTCCTCCTCCTATGGGAACTGGTGTCTTATCCAGAGCTAGTTGGTCACCTAAGTCTTCCCTTCCTCCTACATGTTTATGATTTATGACAATATTGCATAGCAGACAGGGACAGTACTATAGTGAGAATAGCATCCATTCGAAGCACATTTTCTACATTTGTATAAATTATTTTTTAAATTTTTAACACTGGATCCCTTAAGCTTTTAAAATATAGTAACCATGCCCAGAGAAGAACATTTAAATGAGGACAGAATAAAGAAAAAAATACAGATAGATTTTTCTTTTGAGGAAAAAAAAAAAAACAAATTTATGGCTCTCTGCCTTGAGAAAGTTCCTATGATTCTGGTCCCAAAGGCATCATAGCAAAAGTTATTTATTCTACATTCTTTTTCTGCCAGGAAAGGAAACATGACTAGTGTCTTATTTTAAAAATTTTTAGAGCAAAGGTGGAACTCAAACTCAACTAAAAGGAGAAACTTCCAATGTTAAAAAAAAAAATAGATATCTGAACCACCATCTATTCCGTGAACCACGTACAGTGGTGTTAAGAAGAAAGAGGATAAACCTGTGTGTAGAAATAAAGTCAATTGGTATTTTTAAAAACTTTAGAGAGCAAACCAAAGCTGAAGCACAGTTAGATTCTGCTACAACTAGATTATTTTATATTTCAATTATTTAACACTTTGATCATCAAGCACCTCCAAGACTCTGGCTACTGTATTACCTTAGCTTCCAAGATACCACAGCCACTGCCCTGAGAGCAATTCTTTGCACATAGTACACACCCCTAAACGTGCTTGCCTTGACTTACACTTCAAGCTTTTTAAGTATGTAATCATCCCATGTGCTTTCAGTGAGGCTAGAAGAAAAATGAAGGCATGAGCCACATACCTCTAGGGTCATAACGAAGTGCTCATTTCTACTAGCAGAGAGATATTCTCCATCACAAAACACTAGTTGCACACATACACACACACACCCTCATATATGCACTGGTTGAACACAACCCTATAGGTGTTAAATGAGAACCTGAAATTAATTATAAAATAATTAAATATCTCTTCCATTTGGACCCAGCCTTGCTGGGTCTTATTCCTTGGTTCCACTGACCAACTTGGAAGTGACTACCTGTAATTAGGTTTCTGGACCTTTAGAAAACTTCACTGAAGACTTCAATTTTCCTTTTAAGGTTTTCCACTAATAACTACCCACTGCAGGAAAGTAGATGTATAATAATAAGAATGAAAGTACAGCACACTACTCAAGAAGACAAACTCTGAAGCCGGATGATCCAGTTTTAATTCTGGCTCTGCCATCGTCTCTGTTGCCTTGATCAAGTTACTTAACTTTTCTGGGCCTCCATTACACCAAGGTAAAAACAAGGACAGGAAAGGTATTTGAACTGTTCATGAGAAAAGAATGAATTAACATAGGTAACATTTTTGGTACTTCATATGTGATAAGTATTAGTCTTTTTGGTAGCTGTTAGCATTAAGAATAGGTCTGTACACTTGCATACAGCTATCAAATTAAAATATAATTAAAAGATAAAGGATGCAATAAGAAAAAAATATAATTCCACGAGTATCCTCTTGAAGAGTACTATTGGCCTTATGAAATAGTTACCAGTATATTGATCATTGATGACTAAGTCTACAAGGAGTAATACTAGTAGGATGTTAACTTACAAGGGGAAATATTACTTTTGCATGAGGGGTGGCAGGAAAATCAACCAAATGGAAAAGTGAAGGTTTTTAAAGTTTTATGAAATCTTGGTTTTATCTCTTCCTCCCAAATAACAGGATCCAAAAGTACTGTATATCTCCCAGTAGCTTTCCTTAGCTCTGTGAGGGAGCTCCTTGCCCTTTCTCATATCCGTCTCTGGAAATGTGTTTATATTCCTAGGGCCATCATCCACCGTGGCTAACAGTGTGTGTTCTTCCTTATTTCCCATTCCTACCATGCCATGAGCTCCTTAAAGAAAAGGTTTGCCCAATCCAGTCTGATTCTTGGTTTCTTAGAAGCTGTTATAAAGGCTTCCTTATATACTTTGTTCACCTGGTTTCTGGGGTGCCACATTATCCTGGTTCTATTCCACTCATTAGTAAATCTCTCTCCATTTCCCCTGTCCACCTCCTTTATCTCATTACAACCCCGTCACTGTTCAGTCCCTCGGGTCCTTTTCCTCATTTAAGTTCATGTTATGGTTAATCATATCTAGTCACATGGCTTAAAATATGATTTGCATACTGATCATTTATATCTCTACCCCCTAAACCCCAGAACACTCATATATTCAACTGTCCCTGTGGCGTTTAATGGGCATCCAAACTTAATTCGTCCTAACAGAAGCTTTTACTTCCCCCAATCTACTCTTTCTCTGGCCTGCCCTATATAGGAACATGACCATTATCTTCAGTGGTGATTGAAAACAAAACTCTGGAGTTCTCCCTTATTCCTTTTTTCCTATGACAGCATTCTCGTCCTTCTCCATTCACATATTAGTATTATCTTTTTCTCCTCCAAAGTCAGCTCAAGAGTCAGCATATAGTACTCTACCTCTTGCCATCACCGCCACTGCCTTTTCCTGGGCAAACCACCATCATCTCTCGTAATCACCTCCCAGTTCCCTAGTTCCAGCCTTGACCCCTGTAGTCAGTTCTCCACACCAGCTCCCAGAGAAAATATCTGCAGTCACAACTCTTCCCATACCGTCCCTAACACTCACCCCCCATCCTTCATTGTCATGTACAAGGCACTCCATGACTTTGTCCCCGTTCCTGTCCTACCTCACCTCCTGACACTCTCCTCTTCCGTGTTTCTGCTGTAGCCACACCTGCCATCTCGCTGTTCCTCAAACACACAAAACTCCTTCCTTCCTTCAAGATTTTGCACTTGCTCTTACCCTACCCTACTATTATCTTCAAGTGACCACATTATTTAACATGTGTTCATGCACTTACACATGTACCACACTCTCACTCTGACCTTGTACCACCTTTCTTCACAATACTCAACACTCCGTGACATTATGTATTTAAATTATTCCTAACTTCTAAAAGCAGAATCTTAATTAGATTCTCAGTAGTTCTTGAATAAAATTAGCTTATCTTAATTATCTTGGTCACTTCTGAATTTAGATAGTTCCTGGTCCATTAAAACTTTGATGAATAAATAAACAAGTTGCTAGGCCAATAGGTATCTCTTTATATGTGAATATAGAAAATATTTATTACATTTACTCTCTTTTAACTATCTTGTTCACATTTTAGATATCTGTGTTAATCTCTACTGTAATTGTGCTAGAGTATTAAGTTGTCTTGACCTAAATGAACAGGGTTGCATCTATTGAACAGAATAGTCCCACATTATGTAAATGTCACTTGGAATAGTCTTCCCTTGCCTTACATTCAAAAGCCAACCTAAATGTTGGGTGGCCTACTCGAACGCTTCTAGCACTTACTGCAGAGCACTTTCCAGAGTAACCCGAGTGTAACTGAAGGCTAATCTGAGCAGCAGGGGCAACATGATGAAGGCAGAAGGGTCGCTCATGTGTTTCACAAGTGTATCTAAGAAATATCTCTTGATTCATCTTGCCACCCCACTTCCAGGGAAGGCTCAAGATGTTTTAGAGCTTTTGCATCTTTAACTCTGGGTTTTGTAGCAGAGTCTTCAATGGTATAATATTTTTGTCAATTAACATTTCACATGACATATAACTTCAAGATAAAACTTTAATTTGATTTTAGTCGGGTTGTATATTGGTTAGATTGCATTCATGACTCTTACGTTAGCGTAATGGGTGTGTGAAAAAAGCCAATTCCAGTGGAAGCCTGTTTACAATATGCTTGATTCACCATTTGCCTCATCTTCTATATTGAAGCAGAATTTGTCTAAGAGTCTTTCTTCCAACACTCATCTCTCCTAGGGCTTCTTTGTCAAAAGCCATTGAATTTGGAAATTTACTTCAAGCCAATATTTTGCAAACCCAAATGGCCTATGCAGGAAGTCACACAATTCATGGAAAAGAGAAAACTCTAGTCTTTCTATCAGCTGAATGAGATGTAAAAGAAAGTTGTTTGCGCAGAGAACTGAAAGTCAGTTCTAACTTTTCCCACCACATTGAATGGCAGTCGGCCTAAGGTAGACTCAATCACATCCATCCATAACCGCCAGAGTGGTTGTGGGGTGAAAGTGGGGGAAACGTGCCCAGTCCACAGGCGGGGGGAGGGCAACATAAAATTAAAAGCAAACGAAAACAAAGTCCCAGGCTTATAGAGAGCTCTGACAGAGCTCTGTCCATTTGGGAAATTTTACTCGGGAGTTCCTTTTGCTCTTCTGAAGACTCCTAAGAATCTCTGGGCGGACTGCCCTGAAGAGGCAGGGAGCGGAGGACTGGGCCGGCCTGCGGAGCCCACAACTGCACGCGAAAGAGCAAGCAATCCGACCCGGCTTCCTTCGGGATTCTACAGGCGGGATTCGGCCAGGTGCCAGAAGCGGGTGGAGAATTGGAGGAGAGCAGACTTAGAAGATAAAACTCCTGATTAGCTAAATAAACATTATCAGTTGTGTGCCAAACACTTCGAGACCTCTATGAGCTGTAGAACTATACATTTTGCAGAGGCATCAGAAAACTAAAGAATGATTGGATTATTTCTCAAAATTAATTAAAGCAGGTACTTGTGAAAAAATTGGAAGAGTCCTTACAGGACCGTTCTTCGAGATAATGCAATACTAACAATATTTGAGCAATCCACATAGTCGACACAGGAAATGAAAGAATTGAGTAAAGATGAGATCAGGACAATGAAACAAAACAAAACAAAATAAATTTTTTAAAAAACTGATGAAACTTCTGGACAGGAATAGAAACTTAAAGAAACAATAGCAATGCTCGGAATCCCAGAGCTGAAACACAGGGGGATGAGCAGGATAAAGACATTTTACCTTTAACCCTTGAAAAGAAGGAAAACAAAGAAAACTTAAAGTCTCTATTTGAAATTTTGACTCTTACGGGAAAACAAAACATACCTCTGGCTGGGCATGAGACCGGCAAAATCCCGCAGGTCTCTCTAGGCCTGGTAACTTTCAAGCTTTGTTGGAGCGCCGGATAAATGCTGGCGAAGAGGTTCTGAGAAAGCGCTTGGAGACCACAGCTATTAACACCTTGCTCTGTTCAAAAACACAGCAGAAACGGATGCTGGAGATCTGTGAGAGCTGTATTAGGGAAGAAATCTCAGGGTCGTGAGGGACTCACACTTGTATTCCATCATCACCGATGACATGGTGGACCCAGCAGGAGAAGAGCGCTGACCTGTCTTGGTAAGGTTTGCAGATGAATCTCATAACCTGAGAGAGGAATTGTGGGCTTTCTGCCTTAGGAAGCTGATGTGGAAATTTTGGCTGTGAGACTTCACACGACAATAACGAAAAGTGGGGACAAAATATGGAGGATTGTGGTGGCCAGGCTTATATGGTGTCCAGTGGATTTCCTTCCAAAATGAAAGCTGCTGCTTCTAGAGAAACATCTCCAGGCGATCTGCACACTGCTCTTCCTGTGCCTGAACGTGTGGTGGGCATATCGTTTGCATTAGGAACAACTAAGGAAGTTTGTTCTTTTTTCCATCGATCACCGCAACTACTTTTAGAACTTGACCATGTAATTTCTGATCTTTTCCAGAACAGTGAAGAAAGGGGTAAAGAACTGAAGGAAATATGTCATTCTCAGTGGACAGGCAGGTGTGATGCTTTTGCAGTTTTAGTGGACCTCCAGCAAGATCTTGTTTTACGTTTAGGTGGTATAAATAGTGACACAAACATTAGGTGGAATCAGTGCGTAGCTGGCCGGGCATTTGTGCTCCTCTGTAGTGCAGTAACAGATTTTTGTTTTATTGCTGCCATTGTTGGTCTTAAAAATGTCTTATCTTTTACAAGGGCCTGTGGGAAAAATCTCAGGGACAAACTTCTGCTGTCTTTGCAGCCAATAGCTTGACCACTCTACTGCACTTGCTCAATGGAGTGATGGAAAATATTGAGGTTCATCATGAGTTTTGGTTTGAGGAAGCCATAAATTTGGCAACCAAACTTGATATTCAAATGAAATTCCCAGGGAAACTTCATAGGGCTGAACTAGGTAACCTGGAACCTCAGTGAACCTCTGAGAGTTACTGTAAAGAAACCCTGAGTGTCCCCACAGTGGAACACATTATCCAGGAACTTAAACATGTATTCTCAGAACAGCATCTCAAAGCTCTTCAATGCTTGTCTCTGGTACCCTCAGTCATGGGCCGGCTCACACTCAGCACATCAGAGGGCGTGACTCACCCAGTCCTGACAATGAATTTGAATTTCATTGTTGGGGAATCAAATAGAAACACAGAGGGAAAGACACAGAGCTTCTGTGCACCATTTATGAAGCCCTCCATCTGCCTGACATCTAGTTCTTCCTGTTCTTCCTGTAATGAAAGTCGAGAATGAACGCTATGAAAATGTATGAAAATGTCTCAAAGCATATCGGAGGAACACTTTGGCAGACCAGAGGTCAAGTAACTTGGCTCTGCTTAACATAAATTTTGATATAAAATGTGATCTGGACTTAATGGTGGACACATATATCAAACTATATACAACTAAATCAGAGCTTCCTACAGATAACTAAGAAACTGTTGAAAATACCTAAGAGACTTTTTGAGGGGGTACTGGGGATCGAACTCAGGACCTTGCACTTGCGAGGGAGACAGCAGCACCACTGAGCTAAATCCCCAGCCCCCAAAGAGACTTTTAAAGTGGGCTTTTTCTTATATTTGGAATTTGAAAGAAAAGCTATAGGGGTATGTGGGCCACTTAATCACTGAATATGCTATCCTATAGGCCTGTCATTGAATATATTAGCCATTGATGATCTCCATATTCTAATGGCCCTGCTGAACTCTTGTGCACCTGAGACCTGTCTGTCCTTCCAGAAGACAGCAGTGTAAGTGCCACACCTCACTTCGGCATGACTTCTGCGGGGGGCACGATGGAATTGTTTGAATTAAGTCATTTTAGATGACACACTTTCATTGTGCGTCTGCTTTCAAGTATTGAGTTGTCAGTTTTTGAGGAAATGAATTTGGAGGTAGTGTGGGAGAAAGGAATGCGTCTTATAAAACGATATGGTGAAGGCCATCTCTGTCCTGTGATTAGTAGGAGTTTTAAGTGTGTTGAAAATCGAATGGACAGTTAAGGGAATGACTAAAGAGAACTTTATGAGCTCACCAGATTTCAATGTAGATTTGGTCTTTACTAAAGGAACTTAAAAGAAGAGGTTACAGTTAACGCTCGAGTAGAAGGGCTTGCACTGTTTTTCCACAGCTGGTTGTTGCTGTTTACCTTCCTTCGTGGAGCCCACATCTTCATGAGCTTCTTGGCAGGTGACTGCTGAACACTGCTGCTCCACCATCAAGGCAGAATGAGTGGCCATCCATGCAGGCAACTGACTTGTCTTCTTCTGTCCTTTCCCATGACTCTTACCTACTGCCTCGTCTTATAAGCAAAACCCAAAAACCTACAAAATGAATGTTTTATGGTTTACCTAGAAATAATACAGAAGATATTGCTGTTGCTTTTGGTGAAGAAAATTTTGTATAGTTTCAATCTAAATAAAATGTGAATTTTGCTTTAAAAAAAAGGATTCACTCAAAAAAGAGGGTGTTTCATTTTTTTTTCAGCTTTAATTGAGTTTATTGGTACATTTTAGGGATACAGTGCAGTTACATTCATTGTTGGGATCCTGTACCTCTACATGACAGGTCTTGGTTCTTATTTTTTCCTCTTGTCCCTGCCCTCCCTTCACCCCCTCTTCCCCTCCCCATCTACAAACACTTTATTTCCATCTTTTCATTATCTCACATTTTTTTCCTTTCCCTTATTACCCTTCCCCTACCCATCCCTCCTTCCCTACACCTTTAGCCCCTTTCTTCCCATTTCACAATGTCAGTAATCTTATTAGGATCTTATATATTATTGCTGTTTATTCACATCAGAGAAACTATTTGGTATTTATACATGTGTGCCTTATTTATTTCACTTAGGAGTATATCCTCAATATGTATCCATTTTCCTATGAATGAATCTAATTTCTTGTTCTTTATTGCTGAGTAGTATTCCATTTTATAGAAAAACCACATCTTCTTTATCCAGTTTCCAACTGATGGGCAAATGGGCTGTTTGTGGGATTTAGCTCTGCGGTTCGGTGGCCTGCCTTGCAAGCGCAAGGACCTCAGTTCAATCCCCAGTACCAAAGAAAAAAAAAAAAAGGATGTTTTATTTTGTCAGAAGAAAACCTAAAGCAACTCTCACTGGACCATAAAATAAATCACCACATTCTTAACCTTAGATTAAAAATACACAAGAAGGTCATAAGAGGGAGACAAAAGTGGACCAGTTGAGTCACTCGCCGTGTTTCTGCCCTCAAAAACCCACAATCCCTTAGGCTGCTCATCCCCCAGTCTCTTTGGGGCAGTATGATATGTAGGTGTTGCTTTTTTCTGGACTCTGGGAGGACACATGGCACCATGAAGCCTGGCTGGCCAGCTCCCTCTGAGGCCCCTGGGGTGGGAAATGCTCTCAAAGCCAAACTTTCCTAGGAGTGAGAAAGAAAATCTAATAAACAGTAGAAAAAGAAAAGTCTGCATCTGTGACCAAGGAAGGCCTGCTCCGGGGCTGGACACTGCCTCTGCCGCTCATGACACCCCACCCCGGCTGTGGGCTGCAGGCAGCTCAGGCCCCAGAGGACGGGCTCCCCGTGAACAAGACTTTCAGCTCAACACAGCCTGGCCTCCCATCTTCATTGCTCCCTGCCCCATGCAGCATAGGAAACGCTTCATCGATTGAGCCTCTGTCGCTCACTGAAGCTGGGCTGCAGGCACCACAGCTTCCAGGACAGCTTTTTCAGAATCAGCTGTCTCTCCCTCTTGCTGTGGGACAAATAGCAATTTTGGCTCAGAGATGGGTGGAGAGCTTGGCCGTCTCGGTTCTTAGATATGCTGTAGTTGCCCTGTTTACAAAGGCAGGATGGAGGCATGTAACAAACGAGGCTCTCAGGGAAGGACAGGTGAGGAAACTCCTCAAAAACTGCCTCCCTCATTCATCCTGAGCATGAGATCCCCAGAAATCTATACAGAGCCTGCCTTCGTGTAAAGATAAGTTATCCTTTGGCTGAAAATGCACTTTCCCACCAACAAAAGTCCGTGACACTTCTGGGTAACTTAGCAGAAACCAAACAGTTAATTTCTCAAGGATAACAGAGTCTGAATAAACCCCATCCTGAGTTTAACAGGCACCAACGCTGAGTCGCAGAGTGGCCTGGCACTGTCCCTGAATACTCTGAAACTCACTGACTCTTTGGATATGCCCAATTTTCACAAAACAAAGGGACATGACCCATGCACGTTTACTCAGCATTTTCCCTTGGTCCACAATACAGCCTTTATCTATGGTGTTCCTCGCTCCCAAGGGAAGGTCCTTATGGCCACGTGTGCTCCCGCAGCAGTCCGGTGGTGGGGATCTTGGAACTAGACCACCACTAGAATCCATTTGGACAATGTTAACAAGAGCTGTCCACTTACATACTCCTTGCTGTGACTCTGGAATACTTAAAATATTGTCTTTTCTTTCTTTCTTTCTTCCTTCCTTTTTTTGGTGGTACTGGGGATTGAACCATACATGATGAAGTATCTTCATAGATCAATTCTTCGTCTGCCTACAATGTTCCTATGAGATGCTATAACTTTCACAGTTATACTGATGATGAGACCAAGACAGAAAGATATTAATCAATTTTCCTAGGGACAAGTTGTCTGTAATGGAGTAAGTGAAGACTGCAAAATAACAAGCAATAGAAGGACACTTATTTAATTAATGATGCTTATTTAAA
The DNA here is from genome assembly GCF_012274545.1 of Fukomys damarensis. NCBI lineage: Eukaryota > Metazoa > Chordata > Mammalia > Rodentia > Bathyergidae > Fukomys > Fukomys damarensis. The sequence continues at coordinate 7,056,118 of NW_022900933.1, forward strand.
AGCCACCGTTAGGGTATGCCAACCTGCTATAATAAATAGATACAAGCACCTGAGGGATTAATGTGATGCAGGGTATTTATTCCTAGCTATTGTTATGTCCCTGGTCCAGTATCCAAGTTAGTAGGGCTGCTTTCCTCCAGGTGGTTACTCAGGACCCAAAATGCTTCTGTCTTGCGGCCCAACCATCCCTGAGGGGCTTGTCATTATCTGCATCCAACCAGCCTGATGAGAAAGAGCAGGAAAAACTTGAATGGACAGTCATGGCCCAGGCTGGAAGTGACAGTCATCATTTCCAGTCACTCCACACAGCAGATAACTGAGTCACAAGGCCATGCCTCACTCTGAGGGAGGCTCAGAAAATGCCTACCTTCGTGTCCAAAAGAGAAAGGATGTACTTGGGTGGAAATTAGCCATCTCTCCTGCAGTCTTTCCAACCAAATATCCTTACACACTTTTTCCCACGTGTAAAGCAAACTCGTGCTTTTCCCCAGAGGCACCACCCAAAGTCCCACTGTGACTCTGTCTCCACACCAAAGTCCTACATGGGGATGGATCAGGCTCTCCATTGAACTAGAAGTGATTCCTCGTGTCCAATGCAAGACCAGTCATCGAGCCCATAAACAGAATACACACATAAACACACCCCTTATACAGTGGTGGACAAGAGCAGAATGACCAAGATGTTCAGAAGGGGGGGAATAAGAGACACAGAGCAATACAAAAATCCTAATCACAAGCTCTGGAAAGACCCCCTTGCCCTGGCAGTAGGGGAAAGTTCTTGAATTGACTTTGGTGCCATCGAGGTCTTGATGGGAGAAATACTTTTGTCCATTATTCTCAACTCTTCTGGCTCAGCCCTCTGAAGATTTCTTCCTTATCCATTTTCTCCATGGCACACATCTAACCTGGGCCCTGGAGAGTATGATTTGCTTAAGGGATTCACAGTTTTCTCAGCTTGCTTTGCCTTTCCTGTTATGGGGAGGGGAGGGTCAGTTGTGACAGGCACAGCTATGTATAGTCCAAACCTAGAGTTTCTTTGGAAATACAGCTCCTTCGCAAACTTTCTAGGCTTCACGTAAGTTCCTTGTGCCAGTCACCACATCCAAGATCAGTGTGTCCTTCCCAGACATATTCACTGAAAGTATTTATTTTTCTGCTTTCTTTCGCTCTCAAACAACTACAGCTACCTGGAGGCTATGTAAAACAATAGGCTCAGGGAGGACAACACCTGAGTCTTGTCTTCAACATAGAGCAAAGATTCGCCCAGTTTAACAGAAAAGTCTTAGTGGGCATCTGTTACTCAGATCTTTTCTAATCGGGTCTTCTGTTTGTGGAATTCAGAGACAATAATTTTTAGCCCCACATGATCATTAATACCTGTGTTCTATCGATCTCTGCTCTATGAACAACAATTTAGCTCTCCCTTTTCTTATACTGTCTTACTAACCACACAAAAGAACAACGAATATACACTGGCATTATGGCTTATTCTTATCTTTTCCTAGAGTGCTATGGACTCAGCAGGAGCTAAGCTTACCATTCACATTTCACAGACAGTGGTTTCACGAGCTGTTTCACCACAGTATAATACAGATCTTCATCTACCCAACCTGCTCTGATTTCCCACCATCTGCCGCCTAACAGATAAGCCAGCAGCACGCTTTTTAGGTTCTTGGAATGTCAGTACCAAACCACGAGGTGAGCTAGGGTGTAGTAACAAACACATGCAAAACTATAGTGGGTCAAACTAGTTGAATCGTATTTCTTGATCATCTAAGAGACCTGGGTAGGGCTCTGATTGATGAGATAGTTCTGTCCTATATGATCCTTTGCCGGTCCACATTTTTCCATCTTGGACTTTGCCACCACCTAGGGCTTTGTGGTGCTCTGCATGTAGCCAATATAATGTGGGAGACTAAGGAGTGGCAGCACAGGACAGGCCCACAAATGGCTCACCGACTTCCTGCTCACTGTGCTAGAAGGAACGTGAACTACAGGCCACGCACAACTGCGAGGGAGACCAGCTGTGTGCCCGAGGAAGGGACAAGCTGATTGTAAGTGACACTTGGTAATCTTTACCGCACTCACTAAGTTGAAATCGCTTCGATCAAATACAATAATTACATATAGACATATAAGCTGCCCGAAGCACCATGTTTAATTAACTATTTATTCAACTGCAACTGACATACTGTACTTATATTTCTCAAATTTGCCTGGTAGTAAAGAAAACTACTGTTAAAAAGGTCAGATTCTTGGGTCCAAGCCAGGACTGCTAACCCAGACCCATTAAGAGAAAGAAGAAAGAGCTGTGAATACAAATTTCAGCAAGCATCCTTATTAGGTCGAACCTGGGAAACTGCTGTTTTGTAGTTCAAAACTATTCAAATATCACAAATTGATATAGTTCAAGCTAATGTAGCTTAACAAGTTCACTAAATCCTTTTTCATGCTACACAGGTGCCTATAAATCAAGCTAAAAGCAACAATTCTGTACTCAACCATCAAGCAGTAAAAGCAATTTTAAAACAGATAGACCAGCCAGGCATGGTGGTGCATGCCTACAATCCCAGCACTTCAGAGGCTGAGGCAGGAGAACCGCCACAATTGTGAAGCTAGCCTGGGCTACACAGTGAGTTCAAGGACACCCTGAAATACTTAGCAAGATCCTGTCTCAAAAAAGAAAAAAAAAATACAAAAATAGATATAAGTATAAAATCCCTTGACTTGAGGACTTCTAGCAGATTATGTGAAACAGAAGGGGCATTTAGAGTCTCTGGGAAACAGCTAGCAAATTCCTAAATGAGGAACCAAGGAGCTCTCAAAAATTATCCATCCCCATGGCGAGCACGCTGAGAGAGACCCTGGCAGGGGGACCCAGGAGGGTGAAAATCAGCAGGTATCGGGAGTGACTGGTACAGGGCAGAGAGGCAGGACAGAGGCTTGTGGGAATGGTACAGTGTCCAAGGGAAAGAGCCAGCAGGCAGACTCGAGTGCATGAAGAACCAGCGGCTGGCAGAACAGCCTCGAGCTTGGACAGAGTCTGCAAAGCAGCATAAGCATAGATCCCTCTTTCCCAGGAACTGCTGCCCATAAAATAATCGGTATGACTGTAAGACCTTCAAAAGGGCCACCAAGGAAAATTGGAGGTATACTGAGTCTCGTGGGAAGAAACAAAGGAGTCAAAAAAAACAGGAGTGAGACTAGTATCCTTGGGGTGTTTTTGCTGCAGTTCTGTGTTGGAAACTGTTATTGCTCCTTCACATCTATCCAGCCTTGTGATTATGAAATGCACAGTACACATCTGTTTCCCCTCTGCAAACCGTTCTGTTCTGCTTGGTACTTTGACCTAACAGTTGAGGGAAAGGAGAAAAAAAAAATGGAAACCCTCCTACAATATAATTTCTCCGAGTACAAAAATGCTTGCATTCGAGCAAGAACTGGTTCCTGAAAAAGAGAGGGTGTAAATTCTGAGCGAGGCAGAAATTGCACAACCGGAAGTCAGCCGCCCTTATCTGGATAACTCATCTACAGGCACTGCAGCTGGAGGGGACGCGGCCTTCCTCTGGAGTCTGTCAGGCTGTCTCACCACAAACCGGGGAATCGGGCCTCGGGATGTGATCCGACTTGCTAACAAGAGGGAAGCAACACCCTGTGTGGCCTGACCAGAATGTTCCACAGTGAACTTGGTTCCTGACCCATTGGCAGTAACAGTTAGTGGGTTAGTAATAAAAATAATCGTTAGCTAATATTAAATAGCAGAGTGTTTCCTGGATGTCAAGCCCTGGGTTAACTTCGGTATTGTGCTTGAGTCTTGCATTGTCTCTAGGTAATCAGTATCCTCACTTTACAGGTGAGGAAACTGAGGCTCAGAGAAATAACTTCTCCGGAATCATGTGGCTAGGAAGTGGTAAAATTGAGATTTGACTCTACCAGGTCCAGTGTTACCTCTTCAGTGAGGCCAGACCTTCCTGAGGAAATTGGATTCCCTTTCAGAACCTGTTTGTTTACTCTTTAGTTTTTATCTTATTTAATTTTCTGTTGCTATTCTCCTTCCAAAATATACACTTGCTGAAAGCAAAGTTCTGTCTGCCTTATTTATTCGTATTTCCTAATGCCTGGGAATGAGTCCACAAGACCCATCTAGAAATGTTTATTGCATAATTGAATACATAAATAAATAAGTAAAAGACATCCAAGAGCCCCATTGTCATAACCTTGTACTTCACCGAAGTTAGCGCTTGTCTGAATAATCAGGATAATTTTCCTATGTTGAAATTATTTATCCTCCCACATTCTAAGAGGATACATCCTAAGGGTCAGGGACACACATTGAAAAAAATTGTATTGGCCTTGTTTAAAACCACGAAGTTTTGCTTTCAAATTGCAAATTTGTGAGTTCTGAGTGCTTTGTCTAGGCATGAAGTTGTTTTCCTAATTATATTAAGGGTCTGTATTATCTCTGTTTCTCTGATGCTATATCATAGAAGCAGAAAGTATTAATTCCTTAAATGACGTGCTGGATGACACTTCAAATAATGAAATTAATCGAGAGGGAAAATAATGAGCAACTAATCTCCTTAATATATGCCATGTATAAACCTCCTAAGAATTATGAATAATGTCTATAAAATATAACTAGTCATTTCTCAGAAAGTACCATATAGCAATTTTCAGCTGATCAGCTTGCAAGAGACACAATGAATACATTAATCTACACCAATACTGGGGCACTTCATGCTTGTCAAAGAAAGGGTTATTAGAAGAAAAGGAGCTGTGCTTTCTTCCCTCTGGACTGTTTCCCTCTTCTCTTCATATTGGATTAGCTTGCACAAGGAGCCCTAAATTCTTATTTCCTCCACTAAAATGAATTTCATATGACATTTGCAATAGTTCAAGCTGGTAAATGAAAGACCTAAAATTTTTCAATAGTAAACATGTTTTTAACCAAACTTTTCAAAAGAGACAGCGAGTGGATGCTAAATCTTAAATGTCAATATTAGACATAAACTTTGCTGTAGAGGTTCTGCTCTATTCATTTCATTCAGTGATCCCCTTAATAATGCTCCATACTAAGTTCTTTCTTTCTGATAAAATAAAGCTCTCAGGCTGCAGATCAGAGCCATTTCCTCTTCCTCCAGCCCAGCAACGATGGAGAAAATCTCATTATTATTCTCAGAAGAATGGCTCTGCATGTATTTAAAGACCAAAGAAGGGTTCGTCGCTGTTATCCTCAGACCATACATTCAGATTCTCTTTTTTCATACACCTAGATTCTTCTAACTCCATTCATATTTGACCTATTCTTTCTCTTTTTTTAATGGAAAGCTTCTTATGAATTCACCTCAAGTCAATTACTACAATTTGCTTCAAACCTACAGCCAGCACAGTGTAGCTTTTGCAATTTTTTCACAAGAATGGCAATCTCATCGACATGGTTAGGTGGAGCCCTAACAGGAGGCTTAGACTAAAGAATATTTCAGCTCACTTGTACCTTTTTTTTCCCCTTAGTATTCAAATTAAATTAGGTCATCTTAACTACGTGCAGAGAACTGAAGTCACAAAATGAGACCACCACATTTAGCTTCTGACATTTGAATAAATCTCCATCAAATTATCCCCGGTTTTATCTGCATTATATCAAGTTATGACTTTCAGAAGACAAGATTTCCTTGGTTCTAGAGTTAATGTAATTATGAGATCCTCATATATGCTTGAGGGGCCTCATTTGGCATGCCGAGGGCATACTTCTTCTTGGCTCCCTAGGCTGGCACAGTTTTTGGTATTATAGATGTTTTGGTTGCTCTGCCCACCATCAACCACCTGCTTTTACAGTTCTGACTACTCCATCACTTTTACAGCTATTCCGTCTCACTTGGAATTTAGTAGGTTATAGATCACAAGTCATCCTGAGTTACTCTTACACTTCATTCGCTCCTCACCAGTTAACATATTAAAATCTTCTTAAGGATCACATATACCAGGCAAACATGCCATTTACCAACCTCACCAGTTATTACAGGTTGAATTCCAGTTGCACAAAAGATATTCTGTACCAGAGAGTCTGGAACTCAGTGGATTTGTCTGGACATGGGAAGAAATTGTGGGCTTCAAATGATAAACAAACCCCAAGCACTTACAAGAGACCACGAGTCATTTTGGTCCTAAATACATCATGAACTAACCTTAAATACAGTAATACACACACAGCCAAAGAAATTACTTCACAATATACCTATTTCTGTATGTTGGTCTAAGAGTGATCTCCAAAATGTCAACTAATATCCAACTGTTAGTTCTTAATGTGATGTAAAATGGATAAATGGGAATCAGAGATATAAGTAAATAGATGCTAGCTTTCAATGCCTCCACATATTTAGAAAAACACATTTTATTCACCTTCCATGGCACAAAGAGCTGATAGTGCACCCCAGTTTTCTCTCCTGATGTCATCGCTGCCTCGGTTTCCCCATCTTTCACCATCCTGTGAGCAGTTTAAAAGGCTGCTTCCTTGACATGAGGAAGAGAATTCTATGCTAACAACTTAGCTTCACTTTGATGGCCAAGGTCTGGTTACCCCCACAAACTGCAATTAACCCAGACTGCCAATGGGCAGGAGGCAAAACATTTGAAAGGTAAAAGAGGTCAGCCCACAAATGATCCACCTGTCCATTAAAAGATGTAGTATTTTTCTATTTCTTTGCAAATAGGCACCAACAACCTTGAAACAAAGTATTTAGCAATGGCGACTTCAGAGTCATACATTTTTTCCCCTCCTGCTTCTTATGATCAATAATATGCTAATCAAAAAAAATTTTGTTTGTTCTTAGTCTTTTGTTTGTATTCTCCCACTCCTTTTTAAAAAGTGCCTACACTTTCTTCAGTATATGCATGAAAGGTTTTCCTCTCCCTCTAAATCATTCCTACCTAGTGAATTTCACGCATGTCCAAGGCAGTGGAGTCTCATCTGGAGGAGTATCCTGGATAAGCCAGATTTCATGCTAATGCTATTTAAATTTTATCCTTTATCAAGGAAAACAGACTCAAGAAATATTTTAATAGTATATGTGAGGATCATAGAAATTCAGTTATGGAAATTATTCCATAATGCAAGGGGAATGAAGAAATACTGCATATTTCTCCTTTGGTGAATTAATCAGTGATTCTGAAGAAATAATTTGAGTCTACCCTGGAGCAATGCCTGTCAAATCTATGGAAAGAGAAAATTAAGTGAATTTTTTTTTTCTGTGATTGTTCAAGGGCAAGGCTATTTCAGCCCCAAACCCTTGGTCCTTTCTCTACGAAGATCCATCCCAGTTCTTACTTTGAGGCAGACAGCAAGCCTCCTCTACAACTCCCCAAACTTTTGCTCTTGTTTCATTTTAGCATCAAGACTCAGAAACAAGTAGATTCTGTATATTCTAGGGAGAAAGACGCTGACAGAAACTCACTGCTCCTTGGAGTCCAGGCTTGGATGACACCGTTTCACTACCCAGGAGAAGAACTTTGAAAGCATGCTCTGCCTGAGTCCTGGGCTATTAGATAGAGTAGGCACTGAACAGAAGAAAGCTGGATATTCTTAGAGAAGATCCAAGTGTTCCTCAGAAGAAAAAAGATTGATGTTTTCACCGAACTTCCAAAACCCCTCCCCTCTTTATACATACTTTCATCCAATGGCAAACATGCAGAAATTCAAAGAGCAAAACTAGAGTTTTTCATACACTATGCCCCACATCCAAATATCTGTATTGTTGTGCTTGGTCTCTTGAGGCACTACAATTCCCAAGCTGTCCGCCACCCTCTTCTGTTGTCTCTCTGCTGTGTGATAACCCCTTAAAATAGCTGCTTTTGTCCCGTCTGCCTAGACAGTCCTCCAAATGAGCCACGCCTCTTTTCCCCATAACAAGTGCTTATACACAGCACTTGGTAATAAGTGCTGCTTATATTTCTAACACGAGAGAATGGTGATACAAAATATAGCACGTTTTCTAGGGCCTGACATTTAATGGATGTCCCAGTAATGAGAATTAGATTGTAAATCTCCCATACATACCCAAGGAGATCATCTTAAACTAGAAAACAAAGGAGTAGCAGGGAATTATGGTGTGCACCTGGAATCCCAGCTCTGTGGGAGGCTTTGGCAGGACGATCATCGAGCTCACAAGTTTAACAAAATATAGCACGTTTTCTAGGGCCTGACATTTAATGGATGTCCCAGTAATGAGAATTAGATTGTAAATCTCCCATACATACCCAAGGAGATCATCTTAAACTAGAAAACAAAGGAGTAGCAGGGAATTATGGTGTGCACCTGGAATCCCAGCTCTGTGGGAGGCTTTGGCAGGACGATCATCGAGCTCACAAGTTTAAGACAAGCTTAGATGATATAGTGAGACCTCATCTTAAAAAAAAAAAAAAAAAAAAAAAAAGCTTTAAGAGGGCCGGGGATTTAGCTCAGCGGTTCGGTGGCCTGCCTTGCAAGCGCAAGGACCCGAGTTCAATCCCCGGTACCGGAAAAGAAAAAAAAGCTTTAATATAAATTGAGGGGTTTAGATTAGACAGGTCTGAAGATGTCCTTGCTATATAATTTCCACCATGGTGGTGGCATCTCCCTTCAAAGGATCTGAGTTGATATTGTCATGAACAGATCTACCTCATAATGAGAGCAGCCTTGTATTGAATTAATTCTGAATCTCAAGAGAACAAAGGCAGAAGAATATGATGCTTCTGAAAACTCTTCTGCACCTCTTTCGAAAAGCATTTGATCTCTTGCCCTCCTCCGTTCTATGAATCTGCAGAACACAAGCAGCAAAGGAGAAGGGAAGGAAGCAGACAGAAGAGTCCACTCAACTCACCTACCATTGTTGAATGGCAGGTGACAAAAATGAGTCTGACCAGAGTTTGAAAAATCACAGACAATTAGGTGGCCCCTGGTTTGTTTCCCACAGAATTCAGAATGCAGGTCCTCAGTGGCTTTGCCCCACCTCATTCCTCCAGGCTTTGTGGAGGGCTGGGTGTAACTGAGAAGTGAGAACAAAGGTCAGCCATTTAGACCATTGGTTCTGAAAGGACCTATTGGTCTAGGAAAGAGGTCCAGTTGTCCTGTCATTAGGATTCCACCCATCTTCTCTGTGCCAAACCCCCACAATGAGAGGCAGCTCTTCCTTAGTATTACAAATCATATTCTCTCATCTCCATCCAAGTTCACATTTGTGCACAACATGCTTAGCCATTATCCTACTCTGCCACCATCTCAAGTAATCCACAAAGGTACGCAGAGGGGCACATTCAGTAGACTGAGCATTGTCTCCCAAAACTCCTGCATTACCCCCTGTCCAGTGCTTTATAAGGAAATTAATACCTGAGGAGTTTCCTGGAAAAGTTTGTAAATATTCCTAGTGCTTAATTTCCATAACTATCTCATCAGCTCAGTAATGGGAAGGGAATTTTCAACATGAGTATTCCAACGTTGAACTTCATGGACACTTTGAAAGACCAAAATAAGTACTCTACAAATTATTGTTGTTTCTACTTGAGTGTGTGTGTGTGTGTGTGTGTGTGTGTGTGTGAGAGAGAGAGAGAGAGAGAGAGAGAGAGAGAGAGAGAGAGAAAGAGAGTCAGAGAGAGACAGAGAGAGAGTCAGAGAGAGACAGAGAGAGAGGGAGACAGAGAGAGTCAGAGAAGGCAGAGATGCAGGCACTGCAACCCTCTTAGAGGAACAAGAGGAGGAGATGCATTAATATATTCCTCAAGCATTACCCTCCAGGGTCCCTGCACAGCTCTGTTTTTCCACATTAGGGTTCAATCTCATTCTTCAAAGATGACTTCAACATGTTTTTATATTTTTTAAAAAAGATGATATTATCCATGAAAGCTCTTTAAAAGTTTTTATAGTCTCTCTTCATGGTCCAATTTCACTCAACTCTGAAAGCCTTTAAAAATACTTTGTTGAGCTTATTTATTACCACAACCCTCTCTAATGTAATTTTGCACTGAAACCAGGTATCTAGGAAATTACCTGTCTCCTTGACAACAGAATGCAGCAAAGGTCCCCAGGCAGGGAGCTAATCTGTGTCAGCCAAACACCTCCAAGAAATCACAAATTATATAATGTACGTGAAAGCACTTTGTGTGCTGGGAAACACTATAGAATGCTATTATTTCTTATCAGCAATAAATCACTTTATATATTAAATGTGCTATGAGTCTAGAAGGACATAATGTGCAATTAGCCATGAACTACAGCAAAAACCAAAGACTTCCTCTTTGTCTGACACTGCATCTCTAAGAATGCAGTTAATCATATTTGTTCTTTCACAATGCATAAGCAATATGAGCTCAGAACTGAAGGTCTCTGCTTCAGGTACTATAACGCACACATAGTCTTCCCCTTCTTTTTATGGACAGAAATGCCTTAACTGTTGGCATTATCTCAGTGGTGGGGGATGGGGATCTCCAGATCATCCATCTGCAGTACCAAGAATTGTTTCTAAGCAAGCATGCAAATAAATTTTTATAGCCTTAGAAAGATTCACAATAAGAATATTTGGTTATTAAAACACTCTATTCTAAAGACATGATGTAATTATATTGTTTACTGTTGATACTACACCTCAAGGAATTTACTGTCTAGTAAACATCTAGGCTTACTTTACACCAAATTCATAGTTAATGTAGTAGTCCCACTACTGCAGAAGATATATTCCAAGACTCCAGTAAATACATTAAACTGCAGGTTGTGTCATGTCCTATACATATATTTATTCCTACATGTTCATACCTATGATAAAGTATAACTTATAAATTAAGCACCACAAACTATTAACAATAGATAATAAAATGGAATAATTATAAAATGCACCGTACTGAAACTTATATGAATACAGTCTCGCTCCCAATATCTCATCACACTGTACTCGCCGTTCTTCTCGTGATGATCCACACTGTTATAATGCTTGTGAGGTGAGATGAAGTGAGGGAATGGTACAGGCATTGTGACACCATATCAGGCGACCATGTGAGGGTTACGTGAATGTTTAAAATGATGGCAATATCACGACAGTCAATCTGATATCGGGGATGGCTGTTAAGAGACACATGGGAGGGTCCGTGGAGGACTGACGCCAAGGCAGAATAACGTGGCAAAAGGAAGCTCTTGAGAGAGAAAGGAGGAGCGAGAGGCACAAATACACCCTTCTGGGTCACACCTCTAGTGATCCATCTCTTCCAACCAGGCCCCACCTCAAAACACATGAGACCCTTGGGGGACATTTGAGATCTAAACCATGACATTCTTAACCTGATCATCGAAAGGCTCATATCTATGCCAGGACATGAAAGGACAAAATGCACTTAGTCCATCTGTAAGAGCTGCTGAAGTCAATATTTCCAGCACTGCTAAACAAAGTCCAAAGTCTCCATTGAGACTGAAGGCAAACTCTTAGCTGTGAGTCCCTACAAAAATCAAAATAAAAGTTAAATACTTCCAACGTATAATGGCACAGGGTAAACATTCCTATTCCAAAAGGGAGAAATAGGGGATAGTATAATTCAGACAACAGAAAGACCAAAAACCAGTAGGGCAAACATTAAATCCTATAGCTGCATGCCAAGTATCCAGGGCAGGTTGTACTGAGACATAAGCTCAGTACATAGGAGGGAAGCCCCTCTCCTATGATTTAGTTTGTTGCAGTCGACATGGCTGGCCTCTTTCCTAGGCTGGGTTTGCTCACTGCTGCTTTTCTTAGCAGATGTTCCACATTCCTGGCATCTTTAGCTTACCTGAGTCTCCCCTGCACCTTCAGTTTTGCTCTCATGAACTCCCGGCAAGAACTGTGACCCTGTCACACATTTTTTGCCTGGCCTCATTGACCTTCTTCTGAAGTTCTGGCAAAAGCCTCTACAATCCCACATTTCCTACATTCTGCATGCCTGAAAAATCAATGCCACATAGATGGTGCCAAGGTTTGCCACCATTTTCAGCAGTAGCCAGACCCCACTGGACTGTTTCTCAGTCATAGTGAGCTCAGTGAAATCAAACATAGGAAATCAATTCCCTAAGCAACTAAGTGCCTTTTGGATAATGTCATGGCATAGATATGAGCCTTCAGGAGTCAGGGGCCCAGGACCTCTCTTAAATAAAGAGTTTACACTATCTCACTGCTCTAGAGGGTAGAAATCCTGAGTCAGAGTGGTGACAGGCCATACTCCCTCTGAATCCTCTAGGGGCAGATCTTTTATTACCTCCTCTGCTTCTGAAAGTCTCAGATATTCTTTCCTGTGTGGCAGCATAATTCCAATCTCTGCTTCCAGAGTCTGTGTCTTTGTGCTTACATTATTTTGTTCTTATAAGAATAGCATCTTGATTTAATTACATGTACAAAGATCCTATTTCCAAATAAGGTTGCATCTATAAGTACTAAAATGGGGACTTAAGGTACCATTTTGGGAGACACAATTCAACCCTTAGCAGATGTGAACCAAGTGAGGAAGAAAGATCTGTTATGCAGGGTTTCTAGAGACATAGGTAAAATCCCAAGACCTAAGTTGACAAGACAGTCTGGTAATGATTAGTAGGGTCATCCTGGCAAAGAGAAAGTTTGTGGCTTTAAAAAAAGGATAGGAAATTTTTCCATGAAATTTCTCATAATTCTATTTGGAAACTTAGGTAGATATTTTAATTGATTATTTGCACATAATGATTTGCTTCTATGAGTAAGCTGATGCTAGTGGCAAAAGGCAGTTTATTATGACAATTTTGTTCATGATTAAGAAAGATTAGGTTCTTATTTGTAGAATTTATTTTAATTGACCTATATTAATTGTATAACTGGAGTATTTTTATTTCAATCATATGTCCTCTAATTGCATTCAATAAATAGTCATTGATCACCAAAAAAAAAAGTTTACAGTGTTTCACCTTTGAGACTATGACCCACCTCTTCCAGCCAGGCCCTACATCCAAACATGTAAAAACTTTGGAGGGAGGAAGCATTTTACATCCAAATCAGGATAATAGTCAACTTTTAAAAGAAACCAACATTGTACTTAATCAAAGATGCCAGAACAAATAAAAGGGAAAAAGAACAGTAAAGTTCGTTTATTAACAGGTAAGACTTACTCTCAAAAACAATAATGTCACATGATGGATACTGTGAACAACAATTTTGCTATGACTTTAAAGTTTAATAAAACAATCACCTCTATTAAAAAAAATCACAGAGCAAAAACCCAAGAAATCAAAGCAGAAATGACAAAACAAATAGAAAAACTGGATTATTGGCTGTCAGAACCCAAGAAAGAATTAGAACAGAATCTAAAGCTATGAGAGAAGCAAAGATAAAATTGGAATAATCACAGGAACAAAAAAATAAGTATAAGGATAAAAACAAAGTGTACAAAATTTAACAATTTATTTAAAAGAATTAGAGGCAAAATTATACATGAAATAATATAAATATAATTATGATGTACAAATGAAATAATACATGAAAGAATAGGCAAAGGAGACCCAACATATGTATAATCGAGTTTCCAAGTAATTTTTAAATAATAAAAGCAAAAATAATGTCATATAACATAAAAGAATAATATTATTCAAGTAAAATGTCACAGAATAAAAGACATGAATCTATATTTTAGAAAGATTTTTACTAGATGAATTGCCCTGAAATAGTCAATACTGATACAACTCTTGGAAATTTTAAAGAATAATAACATTGAAGATACAGGCAAAAAACTCAAATTACTTCATAAAGGGAAAGATAAAACATTTCTCCCCAGTGCTAGAAGATAATGGGGTAACAAGCAAATGTAATCAAAGAATGGGCATATGAAACAACTATGTCTACATAAAACACAGTAATACTTCAAGGAAATGTTATAAACAAACTGATTTTAATATGAAAGAATTTGGGGAATACTGAGGCCATGAGACTTTCTCAAGGAAGTAAGTGAATCTAGAACAAACACACTTCAGGCACCAAAGACTGGGGAACCTACAGAATATACTAGAGGGTTACAGTAAATATTTTTAGTAATGAAACTAAGACATAACATGGAAGAATAGGGAGGGAAAAGAAGTAGTAAGGGATTCAAAACTGAGATTGTTATGAACCTGTGCTGTACCAGCTCCTCATGATAAATGTAATCATTATATGCTACAAACATGTACTAATAAAAACTAAATTTAAAAGAACTAAGATATAACAAATGTGGGATAAAAGACATAAAAATTATTAAACGTAATGAGGATTTTCAGTGTAGAAATGATACAATTAACAGCTGGGGACAGAAAAAAGAAACAAGGGGAGGAAAAAGTGCATACACTAATTGCTTTCTCCAGAAAAACTGGAAGTAAACCAAAAAACACATATAAAGTTAACAAAAAGTGTATGACAGATCCTAAGACAGACAATACTAGTCACCAAAATTAGATCCTCAACAAAGAAGCAAAGAGAGGGAGAAGAAATATATTCATTTTATCCTGTTAAAATTATGAAGATATACTTAGTGCATCCTAAAATTTTTAAATTTATTATATGAAATTACCACTAATGAAGTAATCCATCTTGTTTCTAGAACAATGAAGATTCCTAAGTATCAGAACCATACATAAATAATAAATCAATGCAAACAATAGCATACTTGTATATTCTATTGTAAATATAAACTATATGACTTGAACTAAATAACAGAACTAAGATCAATCATAACATATCCATGAATATAAATCACTTAAATCTCTCTATTTTAAAAAAAAGTTGCTGATTGAACAGCAAAACAATACCACGGTCTATGTATTCAGAAGACATATCCAAAACTAAGTGATTCAGATTGAATTTTTAACAATAGGGAAAAGGTCACAAAATAAATGTAAGTTAAAAAAAAAGAAAAGTGTTGACTATAATATCAAACATAGTGAAGTTCAGATTTAAGTGTTCCTAAGAAAGAAAAGAGTACTTTACAAAACTAAAAGGTTCAACCCTTTAATATCATTTCCAGAAAATAAAGACAGAAATTTATTAGTTCACCCTAAAAATAAAGTGCCAAGCTCAGGAGTTTCTGTAGGAAAATACTACACACCAAATTATCAGACTCAAAGGATTTTGCAGAACAAAGAACTCTTCCAATCCATTTCCATGGTATTTAAAGCGTTTAGAGCATCACAGACAAACAAACAAAAAATACAAATGCTTTTGTGAAGTGAGCATAATGTTAATACAATATTCAACAAAGGATTTAACTTTTTAAAAAACCTACAAGACAATCTCCTTTTAGAAATAACTTAAAAATTTATATAAAACACTGGCAAACAACTCAGGAGCCATTGCAAGAAAAGTTTATTCTATGTATTTAAGGATAATTCAATATTAGAAAATGTATTAATCAAACTCATCATGTGACTAGGTCTAAAAGACTGAAAAAAGCACTCGGAAAGAAACCGAAATTTTCTAAAGGCAACAGTAAGCAGGACGTTAACAGTGTGGCAGCCTCCAAAGATAGCCACTGAGCATGCGTTCCCTTCTCTGCCACCAAGAGATGAACGTCGCTCTTCAACTTTGAATCTGGCTGTCCCCATGACTGTCTTCACCAGGAGAATACAGAGAAATGATTTTCTAGTACTGCTGAGCCCAGGCTTTCCTGCCTATTAGAGCTTGCATGTCAGCCCTGTGAAGACCAAGCCACAGAGAAAAACCAGAAGTGGGGACAAAGGCACTGTGGTCAACAGTCTCAGTTGAGCTATTGAACAACAGAAGACACCAACCTCCACACATGTGAGTGAGCCATCTTAGATTTCTGGTTCAGCCAAGCCCCCTCAGAACTTCACGCTGCCACATCATGAAACAAAAAATTCTGCCCAGAGGGACCCAGTCAATGCATAGAAATGTGAGCAATAACAAAATGTTTAGTTTTTTAAATCACCAAATTTGGGGGTGGCTTGTTATGTAGCAATAAACAATTTAAATTCACAGATAGTTTCTGGCTATGTCTGTGTCGATACAAAAGCCAGGATCGGGGTTAATAAAGATTAGAAATATTTTCAGCCAGGCATGTGGTACAGACCTGTAATCCCAGAAGTCAGGAGGCTGAGGCAGGAGGATCACTGTGAGTTTGAGTCTATCTGGGCTACATAGTGATTTCAGGGCCAATAGTGAGACCTTTTTCCAAAAGGAGGAAGAGGAGGAGGAGGAGGAGGAAGAGGGGAGGGAGAAGGGGTAAGAGGAAGAGGGGGAAAAGGATGAGGGCAGGGAGGGGGAGGAGGGGAAGAGGAGAAAAAGAAAAAAAATATTTTCACTAATATTAGGATTAAGGCAAGTGCTCCTTTATTATTATTTTTATGAGCTACAAGATGATGCCATTGGATAAGAATAAGATATTAAAGATAATAAAAGGCTAAAAAAAATATAACAACCCAAAGAAGAGTTAGAACTACCACTCTTTACTAATAAAATACCTGAAAACTCCGTTATAAAGTTATCTCAAACAGAAAACTAGATGGGGAGGGGAGGGGGGGTGAAGGGAGGGCAGGGACAAGGGGAAAAAATGAGAACCAAGACCTGTCATGTGGAGGTACAGGATCCCAACAATGAATGTCACTGTGCTGTATCCCTAAAATGTACCAATAAACCCAATTAAAGCTGAAAAACTGTTAATAAGTTAATAACAAGTTATATAGAATGAGAAAGCAAACTGGGATTGCCATCAAAAGATTTAAAGAAAAGCAGAAAAGGGACAATAGTCCCATCAAATATTAAAGCGTGATTATAAAGTCTCAGGAACTAACTTTGTATTCTCTTTCTTAACAAGGGTCTCAAAATGCTACATGCTTATGGTCAGGCAATCTCGTCTACTGATGGCAGGAATGTAAGCTGGAGAGCAATTAAGGAAACTTTTAGGGCTGGGGATTTAGCTCAGTGGTTCTGCTGCCTGTCTTGCAAGTGCACGGACCCAAGTTCAATCCCCAGTACCAACAAAAACAAATTTTTAAATGCATAGCCACTTAATCCAACAATCATGCTAAGTATACAAAATACTTGTCAAAACAATAAAATGCCAACAGGAAATGAGTTGCTTCCATTTAGAAGCCAAATGTTCAGCAATAATATTTATTTAAATACTATTTAAAAACTGAAACCAAATTATGTGGACCCAAATACTACTTCTTGCAAGAAAATGAAAATATGTTAAAATGTAACGTGTTACGGTATTGTGCATTATCGTTCTGTTGCCATATAACCAACCACCACAATCAGTGGCGTAGAGTAACATCGTGTACGAACTCACAGTTGTGTAGATCAGAAGTTAAACAGGCAAGGATAGGCTCTCTTCGTAGGCATCCAAAGGCCATATTCAAGCTGCCAGGGAGCCTCTCTAGCATTCCTGCAAATCAAATTTAAATTCTGTTCATTTCTGACTTACTCTTCTGCTACCAGTTGGGGAACTCTCTCATTTTGCAGGATAGGAATAAGAGGGTATAAATTGCCCATGTTGGGCTTGAATTTGTGATCCTCCTGCCTCAGCTTCCCAGAGCACTGGGATTACAGGCATGCACCACCACACCCATCTGAAAACTTTTTACTTTTATTTAAAGGGACGATTTGATTGGGTCAGGTCCATCTGGATTATTTTCTGTTATAAGGACAGCTGGCTAATAATCTTAAGTACAGCTGCAAAATCTTCTTTTCTGTTTAACGGTAACATAATCATGAGAGTTGCACCGAGTTAAATATCCTTCGCTAATATAATGTCAGCGTTCGTCTCGCCCAGCAGATATTTACTGGAAGTAAATAACCTCCGAAGAGGGGCCCCTAACTTCGGTTAGGGGAGAAGGGGCACAGTCTCCATCTACCTGCTTCAGGCTGAAAGCGTCCATGCAGAGACGTGCAGGGACTAGGGACAGGGGAGAATAGGGGACACTGCTGCCGGGGACACGTTTTCTTTAGGGAGTAAGGAAAATATTCCAAAATCCATTGTGGTAATAGTTACAAACTCTGCAGTCATACTTGAAAAATTACTAAATCGTACAAGTTAAGTGAATTTAACTGTCTACTATGTGAATTATATCTTAATAATAAAGCTGAAAAAAACGTCACAGACCCCCTTATCCGTGGGTTACATGCTCCATAATCCACCGGTGGAGGCCTGGAACGGCAGCGGCACGGAAGTCTCTACATCCTCTGAGTCACTGCCAGCTTCTCCTCGTCTGCAGTCTTCTCTATCTCCCTGATGTACAACTGGATGATTTCTCCTCTGTGATCTTCTTTCTTCCACTGATTCAACAAATCCTTACTCCGTGGCTGCTGTGGAGCAGGTACACGGCGCCTTATATAAACGCCATCTACTTCTCCCCATTAAACCGTGACCCTCAAGGAGAGGGATTACTTCCTATTTTTCACCTATGCCACCTTCTCCCTATTATGCTGCCTGACCCTGTAGGTGCTGAGCAATTCTTTGGACAAAGGAACTGAAGAGATTTTTTGAACTCTGTCAACATTACTGACGAACCATCCCTTTCACTTCAGTGCAAAATTTTGCTAGGCTCAGTAATAGTAATGCCAGCTTTGTGGTTGTTCCGATTTGAAGTTATTAGATATGTGATATACACACACACATGTGTATACATATAAAATTACATGCTATGTATACATGTGCACACATATATATACTCTCATGTTTGAAACTTGAGGCTGAAAATGTTTTAAATAGATAAAGTAAGCTATTGCTATGAGATAATTTTTCTCACTTCTGACTTTCCATGTGTTTTTCCTAAAAAGGGAACTTGTATATATGACAAGAAAGGTAAAGCTGCCTGTTCCAACAGCTCTCTGCGCACACTGTTATGTAAATTGCTTTAACCACAACTTCTCCTGTGTTTCCTGAGCCAACATTCCCAGTCACTTGCTAAACATACCCACCAAAGGAAGATGCCTTGTTTAAGAAATCAGTTCCCCTTCACTTGATTTTAGAATATGTAAAAACCAGTAATGTGGAAACACTGGGATCACAAAGTACTATTATATTTTCTGCCAAATTCCTTGTCTCTAATCTAAATCTCTCGGGTTTTCTATGTTAAAATGAAAGCAATTTGTTGATTCTTTACTAATCTACCAAATTAAGCTCTTAATGTTCTTCCTTTGCAACTCTTAACTTATCAAAGAGTATCTCAAGTGTAGTACTTTCTCCAGAATATAAAACATTCCACAAGAAAACTTGCCTGGCATCTAAAAACATACAATATATTATACAGTACGAACAAAAAAGTAAAGAGACCACTCTAGATTAAATATATTTTAAATACTACATTTTAACCTGATTGGATCTTGATATTTAAAAGCTATTTTAGGCAATCGAGGACATTTAAAAATGGAATCATTTATATTACAAAATTAATGTTAATTTTCTTGTGTGGTAACACCATTGTGGTTATACAAGAGAAGGATCTTATTCTTAGAAGACTCTGCTAAGTATTTATGTCTCTGTTTCTACAATTTATTTTCTTTTTTTTTTTTCAGTTTTGTTTTTGGTTTTTTGGGGGGTTTTTGTTGTTGTTGTTGTTTTGAGACAGGGTCTCACTATGTAGTTGAGACTGACCTGGAACTCACTTTGTAGCCCACGCTGGTCTCGAACTCACAGCGATCCTCCTGTTGCGAACTCACAGGGATCCTCCTGCCTCAGCCTCCCCAGTGCTGGGATTACAGGCATGCACCACCACACCTGGCTTCCAATTTTCTTTCAAATGGCTCAGAGCTGGTATAGGAAAGAATTATGTGAACAATGCCATTGCTGAATTGAGGTGGGGGTTTCTATTATTCTTCTAAATCTTCAGCATATTTCAAATTTTTCAAAAGAAAAATCAAAATAAAATCATTTTTTGAAGGAAGATTTAAAAGAAAAAATAAACCTGTCGCCTGTCTGAACACACACTTTTTCAAATTGAGTTTACTCAGTTCTGGAGATGAGTGAGTCTACCTTTGCTAACTGATAGTAAGTACAGGGATGCCAGGATTTGTTTCTGATCAACTCTGGCATGTGAATTTTCCAATCCTACTCTAGCACTTGTCAAAAAGAATTGAGGTTAGAGTTACTTTCTCCTACAGAAAAGGCAAGGATGAAAGTTTAAGACTTTCTCAGATAAACACTTTTCTCCTTGAACAAGTGTTTCCCAGTGGAACACGTGCATATACAGTAAGTCCCAGGCTTACCAACATTTGAGTTGTTTACTTCACTGGTATGAATGGACATCACAAACATTTGTAGATGCAAAGAAATTATGGAAATGGACCATGTGTCTTCCAGACATAGTTGTGCTGCTGAGTGCTTAGTGTGCAGTGCAAAAGCGTACAGTAGGACAGTGCTCAATCAGAGCCCAGGATGTCCAGAAGCAAGAGGAAAAGCACTGATGTGGAAGGGACTCCTAGGAAGTGCAAAGCAGTGTACATTATGTATTTGTGTCGAAGGTGTGTAAGACTCATTTCATCAGACTTACGGACAAATCCAACTTACGAATGTCCTCTCAGCATGGAACTCAGTGAGTTGGGGGCTTACTGTTTTCACAATACAAAAAACTCTCCTTCATTCATTATTTCAGGGTCCTAAAAGCTGAGTTTGAATGGGTTTTGGACTTTTCCACACACCTCAGATCTTTTCACCTGCATCTTCTCTTCTTACCGACCCCTTAGTTTCCATATTGGACGGCAGGTTCTGAGAGCGACTGTGGATGTAAATTTCACAAATCACTTCTTGACATAGTTAATACTTCCTCTGTGATAAGACTTCCTCCACAAAGCCTGCTGTGCTGGTAGGTGACACAGCTAATGCCTTTGGGAATGTTCTTTCCAAGTCCATACGTGGCATGAAATGCTCTCCAATGGCCAATAAGCAATAAAGAAAGGGCCCAGAATTCTCTCTTCACAGGAAGAGGTTAGAACACACACACACACACACACACACACACAGTAGGGAACTTTATTCCAAAGGACACTGAATAGACAAAAGAGGATGTTTTATGAGTTATAACTTTCCTACAAAAATAAGAGGAAATTATGTATGATCAAAAGGGGAAAAAACATCAAAGTTTCCCTATTTTTCTCAAGACGCGTTGGCCCTAGCAGGAAACAAATGACATAATCTAGGCAGCATGATCTAAAAGACATTAAGCAGCTCATTTACCTCATGAGGGAAAACTTCAAAACATAAAAATAATTTTCTTAGTTTCCAAAGAACTCTACACAACATTTGACCTAGTGTAAATGTCAGTTATACTGCAGTCCGTAGGAAATTTTAAATTTTGAACATTAAAAACTCTCTGCTCTTCACAGTCATTATAATTTCTTAAATCTCCCCTAGACTCCCTCTCAGGGCAACAGTAGGAAAATGTTGTATGCATATGTTCTGTTTGCCATTCGTCAAAAACTCCAATTACACCCTTGCTGAGTTTCAGTTTAACTTAAAACTTTACGGTTCCAAGGGGCAATTTCTTTTTCTGCTTTTCCAGTTAGTATCCAAATATAGGAAAAATAAGAGATATAAAAAAAAGTACTAATGAAAATTTAGCTGTGCATTTTATAAGTTCGATTGTTATTAGGAATGTCTACCAGATTTGAAGGCTTGACAGAATTAATTGATGCCTATCATCAAACTCTGTCCACATCTGGCCTTGTTATCACGGCACAGTGAGATACAAGCATTTTTTACATGCTTCTCATTCTTTAGCGAGTACAACTTAGGTGTGAAAGGAATGTTCTTGCCATTTAAGCCTGGCCGTTTTCCCACTCTGCTCCATCCTGATGGTCCTGCAGCTGTCAGCAACTGCCAAGTTTCAGACCAGACTCACTACATTTTAGATTCACTCTGAGTTCACAGCTTGGCCCCGGTTTACAAGGGCAAATCATGGCTGAATAGAGCAAATTTTTCATTTAAGGAAGAATTTTTTCTTAATAACTCATAAGTGAGAAATAAGAAAACAATTGTAGAGTTCAAGTATATTCGGGAAGTTGAAGTCAAATTTGTTTTAGAAATACTACTAGAGGTATCTGCTGTTTCTTGTTTTCCTTGGGTATAGGAAAGAAAAATGTAGTTCTGATCAGACCACTTTTAGGAAGCTATGTAAATTGTTGACGCAGTAGTCATCATTTGTGTAGTATAAAACTAGCTCTGAAAAAACCAGGGTAGGAGGAAAGTCCTGGACCATGTGCTATACTTTCGTTAGTGCATAGGATGATAAAACAGGTTGATAATACAGGTCCCTAACTCAAAAATCCAAGAACTGGGCCAGGGATTAGCTCAGTGGTTTCGCTACTTGCCTTGCAAGCACAAGGGCCCAAGTTCAATCCCCAGTAAAAAAAAAAAAGAAGCAAAATCAGAGATTTTTTGAGCACTGAGATGATGCCACGTATGGGAAATTTCACACCTGAACTCAAATAAGAAATCAGACACACTAAAAATATTGTATAAAATTACCTCATTCTCTAATGTATATGAAACACAGATAAATTATATGTTGATTTGACTCCCATCTCCATGATATCTCATTGTATATATTCAAGTATTCCAAAATCTGAAAACTGAAACAATTCTGATTCCAAACATTTTGAATGATGGTTACTCAATCTTCATACTCATGGAGTTTGCAGGGTCTTGTTCTTGATTCTGGAACTATGAAAAGGATTTTCTATACGTATCAGTGCATATTCCTAGGAATCTAAGTAGGTGAACTGTGATTTTTCCCATTTCTAGAAATGAGGACAACACAATACAACTAAGAAATATGCCCTGGTCGCATCATATATAAGTGAGAATTCTATCCCATGCTCATAACCACTGTTACAGTGGTTTTATCTCCATACAGCTTGTATGGAGATGTCCCCCCAAAACCTCATGCTCTCACAGCTGGGGCTTTTCAGAGTTAGCCGCATCTAGGGTGTGTGAGTATGGATTAGTGGTGTGTGATGCTGGGATTAAGAGTGCGTTCTGCTCAATTAGTCCACTGATTGCTCTAGCATAGTTTTGTGTGTGGATGACGGGAAGGTCTGCCCTGGGTGTGCGGGGCACCACCAAAAGGACTTGTAGCTGGATGGGATAGAAGGGAAAGGGAGGCTTGCTTCATAGCTGCTTGCTCCTTCCTGTTCTGCCTTGGACTGTTTCTCCTCTGTGATGCCTCTTGGCCATGACACCTGCCTTAGAACTAGCTGACTGTGGACTGAAACCTCTACAAACTGTGAACCAAAATAAACTTTCCTCCTTGAACTTGTGGGCATCAGATACTTTGTCTCAGCAATAAGAAAAGTAACTAAGACAACCACAAAGGAATATGGTACCCTAATCCAGGTACTAGGGAAGTGGGATCCTAAACTTAAGCCAAGATCTTTCTAGGTTATTACACATTGATGAGCATAAGCTACTCAAATGAATAACAAATCCTTTTAAACGAAATGAGAGTCCATGCAATAAATTTGACCCTTGATGAAGGAGAAACTTTGGAATGGGCAGAGGCTTTCTGTAGTTCCCAGAGCATTTTAAGAACATTAGAAGTCAAGAGACCAATGTATTTTATTGGCCCGTTGGGGAAAATGTAATGATTTCAGGTTGTTTCTTAAAATTCCTCAGAGTAGAACTACTAATTTAGTTATTAGAACCTGGATTCACTAACATATAGCACCCATCACAGGATTCTTCTCTATTTCAGAGGTTAAGTCAAATCAGGGTGCCTTAGCTATAAATATCCATATAGTAGCTCCTGCTATCTATTTGCAGGACAGAGATACAGGAAAGCAGACTTCCCTCAGCATGACTAAAGGAAGGGAAAGAGATGGCATCTTAGTCATTTTTCTATCACTGGGACAAAATACTCAGCACGCACAACTTTCAGGAGAGGAGGATTATTCTGGCTCACAATTTTGAGAAGATTCAGTCCCTACTCAGGAGGCTCCAAGGCAGGAAAGGCATAGCGAGAAGTCCAGGTGAAGGAAAGGTGTTCACGTTGTGGTGGTCAGAAAGCAGAGAAGGCAGGAGCCTGAGAAGGAGCCTTATCCTTCCAGGTCCCGCCCCCAGTCCCGCCCTTTCCAACTAGGCCCCACCTCCTAACCTCACGTTCGCCTCTGAAGTCATCAAGGGATCAATCCACGGATAAGCATGGCACCCGTTATCCAGTTA
The DNA here is from genome assembly GCF_012274545.1 of Fukomys damarensis. Taxonomy (NCBI): domain Eukaryota; kingdom Metazoa; phylum Chordata; class Mammalia; order Rodentia; family Bathyergidae; genus Fukomys; species Fukomys damarensis. The sequence continues at coordinate 7,080,271 of NW_022900933.1, forward strand.
CCTTCCAAATGCCCCACTCTGAACACCTGAGCCGTTGGAGGACGATCTACATCTCATCCATAACAGAAAGCTCCTTTGCAATATACATGTAACATTTCCTGGAATTAAAGGAAGAGGAACGGGGATATTATTATAAGCAAGTCAGCTTTTTGCTACAAGAGATGAAATTCTGAAGAACTGAAATAGAATCCCTTGTGGATACCTGAATCTCGCTACCTCTAACCCTCATGAGCAATGGTTCTGGCTCGCATCCGCTTGATAAAGTGTCACAGAATTTTATATTTTATCCCATATTAGTATTTCATAAATATGTCAGAATGACAAAATGAATAATTTATAACATTGAAGATAGGGCCTTTGAGAAAAACCTAGAGAAGTTGGATTTGGTTAATGGGAGGAAGTAGATATGGTAAAACATGTTAAAAAGTTAATATGTAGTTAGCAGAATGGCAAAAATTTTTAATAAAAACAGCACACGGATTATACTTTCTTTCCGGGATAATCTAAGTGTAGCTTTGTTTTTAAAAAGAAAGTAATGATTCTTTCCTTTTCAAAGGTATATATTGATCACGGTAATCAAATCACTAAATGCTTTTTGGTGTGAGATACTACTTTATTAGTTGCTATGTACAGCAATTTGGACTAAAACCTTCCCCATTCCTTTAGGGAATGAAACTCCTGCTCTTTATAACACAATGCATTCTTGCTGGTTGATTAATCTCAGAAAAAAAAAGTAAGCAAAAAGGGTAGAGGGCTCTAGGCAGCAGAAGAGAAAGAGTGAAGAAATAGATACTGAAGTATTTACACTGAGTTCGTGATAGAAGCAGGGAGGAAAGGAGGGGATGATCAATGCCCAGAAAAAGCTGTCAAAAACAAAATTTAAAAATCAACCTCACACAGGGCATACTTCTTAAATACCTACTATTTCATAGGACAAGTTAAAAAAAATACTAAAATCGTTATGTCAGATTTTCCCCATGAAATCGTATTTTTCAAGGAAAATTATTCAACCCGCTTAATGTAACTAAGATGTGCATAACTGGATTTATTTTCCTATTTTTAATCATAGTTCCATGATTTTGTAAGAATGTGTTCAACAGTGGGCTAAGGCTGCTAAGCTTTTGAAATCAAATTCAATCCATGGTAAGGTAAGGCTTCTCCCGCTATTTTACTGCTCTCTTCCCAGACAGCTCCTGAGAAATCATAAGTAATATAAATAAATGCCAAGTAAGAGAGCTATTTCCCAGGAAACCTCCTTTGACATTATTATCAGTTTTAATGTGGCTCACAATACTTCTCAGGGAAAAAACCAAGTGCAGTGGGAGGTCCCACAGTGTAAGCCTCCATTTCATGGTCACTGGAAGCCTCTGTTTTAAAAATGTGGATTTTTAAGCCATGAATTAAAAAATGGAATGCCATTCTGAGAGCATTGATCATCTGTCCTCTAAGTTTTCTGGAGAAGAAAGGGCCAAATATTACTGGCATCCTCCTGAGTCTTTGATACAGCCATAAATACTCCAAGGCACCAAGACAAGAGGAGAGGAAGAGATTCCTAATCCCATTGAGCTTGCCAGTTTTATTTTTATATTTTAAACAAATACTTGTTCCCCCTGCCTCTGGGCACACATTCAGAATAATTACTTGCCAGTCACTTTTGGTAGCTTCAAGGGACACTTTAGGATTTATGGATATAAAGCAAACAATCATAAGAAAAGAACACTCACATTAACTGCCATTATGTGCTTTTTGCAGTTCTACAGATGACAGGGCCATCAATATCCTATTAAGACTGCAGAGAAGTCAGTGATGTTGTAAAGAGATTAGGAGGAAAAGGTGCAGGAGGCACCCAGAGCCACCTGGGAAGTCAGCCTGAGGCCTATGGGGTATCTCAGAGCAGAGCCACTGTGGGCCCTGGATGACCCAGTAGCTAAATGTCAAGCTAATTTACATTCAGACCAGGAGATTCCATGGAATAAAGTTAAATGAATAAATAGTATGAGGATGCCATTTTTATTAGTACGTGTTTGAGATGCCTAATTAATACATTCATCAAGGAGATTTGGTACATATACATACCGCAAAAGACTCCATTGTTAAAGACCATATTACCCTCCAGTAAATTGGAGGGTCATGGGTGAAACCACAAGTATCTCTCAAAATTTTCCATCCACTGTTGTTCTTTGGTGAAAATGACTGCCAAACAAATCCACTGGAGACCCTGGTAACTGGAGGGCCAAGCATGAGTGTGTACTGAGTAAAGGCAAGTACCATACCAGAGTGTGTGACTTTCTATGTTTTATCTTTCCCCTAAGACGTCCTTCTTTGCTTTAATGAGAAGATAAAATGATACTATTTAATCAAGTTGTTCGAAGCTGATGTACCAGGCAGAGGCACCTCTTTCTGTGTGTTATGACTCAGACTCAGTTGAAGAAGTTTTGAATGAGGACACACACCAGCAATTACAGTTACTTTCTTTGCCGTGACTCTCTTTAAAGAAGCCATTCCCCACTCCCATTTTATGGGAAAATCCATAAGCTCTTATCCAAACCCATTATCACCGTCAACACTCCCATATATGCAGTTATGCTAGGAATGATAACTCAACAATGTAAAATGAAATCTTACCACAACATTTTTACTACATGAAATATTCTTTATATAGACAACTGACAAATAATTCCAAAGAAAAGCTTGCATTTTTATTGAGTTTTACAGTTCAAATCAGTATGTTGTGTTAGACACATCACCAAAAACAAGGAGCCTATTAGACTTGAGGCCTATGGGAATGTATACTTTGGGCACAGAAATATCTAAAATGAAAAGTCTGCCAAATGGAAAACTACACTCGTGCCTTCTTGCAATTTTTCAAATAGAAACTGAAAACAAAATGAAGAAAAATTTCCAAGGACTAAATGTAATAAAATATACCTTCAGGCTCTCCTCACCCCCAATCTAACCAAGGCCTTCTAAAAGCCAAGGAAAGCAAGATATTTCTCCTCCGAGGTCTTAGTAACCCAACTGGTATCATTATTAACTGGTCTCTTACTTGGGATGATGGACCCAGGAGCTAGCATGAAGCCCAGCCCCTCCTGTTCCCCTATTCTTAGGAATGATGTAATGGCATGAAACTATATGGTACCGGGGATTGAACTTGGGTCCTTGCGCTTGCGAGGCAGGCCACCGAACCGCTGAGCTAAATCCCCGGACCTTGAAACTGTATTTCTTGTGCATCAGAAAGACTTGATTGTAGATTGATATTTATCTTCGCTAGGCTGTGAAAGCCCAGGAACTCTCTTCCCTGGCAAGGAACAAGTGTTTACATAGTAGTGCCAAAAGCACTACCTCTGATATGATGCCAAAAGGGTAATATCACGAAAAGCACATTAAATAGATGAATTTCTATAACTGGCATTCAATTGATTAACAATAAGTACAAAGTGAGATCATAAGATACAATGCCTGTTTACATTGTTTTTAAATATACTACAGTAAAAGACGTGCTACCACCAAACCCTTTCAAAATCGTCCCCTCTCCCCCTCTCTTTGTTTTTTGGTTTTGGTTTTGGTTTTGGTTTTTTTGGTACCAGAGATCGAACTCGGGCCCTTGTGCTTGTGAAGCAGGCAAATCCCCGGCCCCCTCCCCCGCTCTTTGAACACACTTGTCTCACCCTTCTTGTCCCTTTCCGACGCGGTTCTGGAAGTCTCTTTTCATGAGTGTCTTTAGCTGTGTCATCACGGCTGCCTTAATCAATTCAAAATGTCTGCCTTTCATGGCTATTTTTACTCTGGGGAAAAGCAAGAAGTCACACCGTGCCACGTCTGGTGAACAAAGTGGATGAGGACACTTCTTTTACGAGCCCGCCTTTCCATTGGATGTCGCGCAGCAGCAGCATTCACTGCATTTTTTGGTCACACATCATAAAGACACTCACAGAAGAGGATTTCCAGAACTACTTCACAAAGTGGCAAGAAGGGTAGACGAGTGTGTTCAGAGCAAATGGGAGTACTCTGAGGGGGGTTAATGACAATATGTCTTTCCTTATAGTAATTTTTAATGTAAATATTCACCCTGTGTTTGATTATCCATCATATCCCCACAAGAATATGTACAGCCTTCATTTCCAAAACAGACGATTCTGTTAATTTCTCACCCTTCATCTCGTCAACGCCAACATGGAAACCACAGAGTCCTGACTCATAGGTGTGTTGGGAGGAACATGTGAGATACAGAACGCCCAGAAAAGGAGCTTGGCAACTGATACATTATAAGAAGCAAAAAAATTTTAGCAATTGTTATTGCTATTATTATGTGGTTATTTGTGAAAGTATTTGGGATGTTATCGAATCAAGACAATCTTAATGACTACCTTTGGAAACTAATAATGGCTACTATCTTGGAACACCTGTCAAGTCCTAAGCAGTACATTAGCAATGCTTATACCCATTGTCTCTAATGCTTGCAAAAATAACACAAAAGCATCGACATCTCGATTTCAATATCCAGGAAACTGAGGCCCAAATGCATTAGAGAGTTCTCCCAAGGTCACAGAAGTATTTAAAAAATTAAATTTCAGGGCCAGGGATTTAGGTCAGTGGTGCTGCCGTCTGACTTGCAAGTGCAAGGACCCAAGTTCGATACCTGGTACCAAAAAAAAAAAAAATTTAAATTTCAGGCTGGGGATTTAGCTCAGTGGTTCCACCACCTGCTTCGCAAGCACAAGGTCCCAAGTTCAATCCCTGGTACCAAAAAAAAAAAAAAAAAAAATTAAATTTCACCAAATAAATAAAGGAACTTTCAGGTAAATGAAGGCTGAGCCCTGATAGCATTATTCTCATCTCAGACTGTGCCCACTTGCACTTGGGTATTTGTGAGTACATGTGTCTTCACACACCCCCAAAAGCTACCCAGCATATTGGAAAAGCCTTGAGCTATGCAAAACTCATGTTGTCCAGGGTTTGATGCTGCATGATCCTCTCCATATATCAATATCCTGAACTAGCTGAAAAGCAAACATTGCCTCATTACTTCAAGGACATATTCAGAAATATTACTCCCAAAGCATTTCTATCTTGTTTCAGTGAACTCCATGTGCATCAGCTGGAACTCAGCACAGCTCTTTCTGAAAGTTACCTTGCTCTGGCTTTGAGTTATCTCGGCTTTGGGAAAAAGTTCAAGGTTGGATTACTTCATTAAAAAGAATGTGAGGAAACACAATTGGCACCACTAATACACAGGACATATTCTTTGGGGGGAGGGATAATTTTTAAACTCTGCAAATCTGACCTAAGTACCGATCCGTGTTTAAACCTGGAACTATGATATCTTTTGGGGTAAATGCTTCCAAACAGAGGGTCTGAAACAGCTGTAAACTCTAGTATCCCTCACCCTTGGGATGAATCTCATGGAAAACATCCACAGTCACAGAAGTTCAAACCGTCACAGACACCAAAAGAATGCAGGCATCAGAGCCTGTCCTTGGCCTTCAAAGACACCTGAATTCTAATCCGAGTTCTGCCACCTACTATTTCTGTAACTAATGTTATCATTAGGTGATCTATGACCTTTTCATAAAAAGCAAGGGTTCTCAATATTTCAGAGACCCAGTTCTGGAGAGCCTAGTGTGCTTTCCACCCCCTGCTGCTAGCCAAGGGAGCTGGGCCAGGCTTCAGGGAGGGCACAACTCGCAGTCTGTTTCCCATCGCCTGTGTGAGCCCTCACCCTTGTCCTCCCTCCCCCATCCTCACGGCTCACCATGCACCCCTACGCCTGTGTCTCCCCCCCCCCCGCCCCTCGGCTCACCATGCACCCCTAAGCCTCTGCCTCCCCCCCCCCGCCGTCTCCTGTAAATCATCCTCTTAGTCTTAGGTAATTTCTCACTCTTCCACACTTGAGTGCAAAGTGCAACCTGAAACAATTAAAATACTAAAAATTAAAGTCTTGGGTGTTAAGACAAATGGAACTTAATAATAATCCAGAGATGGGGGTGTGAAAAAAGAATTAAGATGTGCTTCGTGCATGTACCAAAACCCCACAAGGAATGTAATCATTATTAGGTATTTCAAATATTCTCTAATAAAAACTAGTAATTATAGTGGAAAAGGTAGGGGAAAGGAAATAAGGGAAAAGAAAGAAAACGTGAGAAAAATTAAAAAGTGGAAATAAAGTATTTGTAATTAGGGAAGGGAGGAGCAGGGGTAAGGGGAAAAAATGAGAACCAAGACCTGTCATGCAAAGGTTCAAGATTCTAATGATGAATGGAACTGTACTGTATCCCTAAAATGTACCGATAAACTCAATGAGAAAAAAAACTAATAATAATAAGCCAATGACATTAAGAGCCCAAGTGTGTAGAGGTTTTCTTCATAATCTCTACATGAACCACATACTAGCAAAAGTCTGGGCTTTGAAATCAGATAAATCTGTGCTCTATTCCCAGTTCCAACTCTTACTACTATACTAGTTCTTGGAAAAAAATCATAAAGCCTGAGCCTCCTTCTCCTTTGCTATTACTGTAAGAAATTAAGGGAAATAATTCACATAAGCCATTTAGCACAGGGTACACGTGGTAAGAAGCCTGCAAGGACTGTTGGCTATTGTAAATGCGATCTCCCTTCTCCTATCTCTTGCACCTTACTTTTCTTTGATCACCATGATTCAGTCTTCCTTTCAAATGCTGGGGATCAGACTCAGGGCCTCACATTTTCTAGGCAAGTTCTCTCTACCCTTCATAGCCACAGCCCCCAAATAAATTTTAAGACTTTTCTTCTACTGTAACCACGGGTAGTTAGAAAACCTTCTACTATTTTCATATGTGTTTACAAGAAATGGGCTTTATGATGTGCTATTGTGGGGTAGCTTAGAAAGCTAAATATGGAGACATTGTGGGGTGGGCAGATGAATAAATCCAATTTCCGCTCAGCAAACTTTAGATCACAACCTGTTTAGAAGTTTATGAAAGAAGGCTTTACAGTCAGCTCTTTGTGGACATAGACTCGTCTGTTCCTTTTTAACTGTCCCCTGGTTCAAATCCAACTCCATTTTGCAGGTTTCCAGGCAAAATTGGAAGAGGCTGCAGAACGAGTTTGGTATCAGAACGAACTAGAGCTCCTCAGGGAGGGAGGCTTCCCGGACACATAGGAATCTTAATCTTTACCTGAAGAGTGGGGTGAAGGATGCAGTAGCCAGTTCGATCATTAAGAAAAAGCTGTGGTATTGTGCTGGCATAATGAACAGCTGTAGCCTTGACAGTACAGTATATGGTCTTCAGGGTTCCGGTCTGGAGAGCAACATCTCCAAAGGTAGTTGCCTGCTCACCAAATGGATTTGAGCTTTCAAAACATGAAATTTGAAATTAAAACCTTACTCACTTTTTCTATAGAACCTACTTCCTTCTTTTGTGAAGTACTAGAGCATAGTATGTTGTATTTTTCCCCCATTAAGTTTATTGGTGCATTTAAAGCAAACAATAGTTCCATTTATCATTGGGATCATGTACCTTTACATGATAGGTCTTGGTTCATATTTTTTCCCCATTCCCCTGTCCTCCCTCCACCCCCTTGTATTTTTTTAAAGAGGAAAATTGGAGAAAAAAATCAAGAAACTATAATCTCAAGGGAAGAAATGATGAAATTTTTCTTTGTTAACTGTCTGGGAAGAAACTAATCAGTTTTTGTTAGCAGATAGAAACTACACTTACTCTCATCCTTGAAAGTGAATGTCTCTCTCTCTTTCTCTATCTCCTACTTGGATGTCCTTGGTAGATTCAAGACAGAGGCTCAGTCATGAATTCCAGAATGGCATCTTCCTGTTTTCTTCTTACCCATTTGTTATGCATGAAATAAGATCGACTCCATATAAAATGTATCCTTACAGCACCCGATAAAGTATCATATTAATAAATAACAACATGGACCTTTTACTAGGTATATTAGTCTTGAATCATGTATCTAAACATGTCATGTTTTCCTTCACGATCCAGTGGTCCTACAAACCCAAATATGGGCTTATTTCGATGATCTATGTCAAGGTAAATGTGATTAAGTAAACTGGAACATTAGTAGAGCTGAGGAAATAATAAAATACACTGACTTACATGCCTTAAATCTGAGTCAGACTTCCCTCGATACTAGTGTTATGGAGAAAGAATTTGCTCCCTCTCATAGCCAGACTAAGTATTTATTACTGCACTTTTCCATTTTAGCTGCCTTTGTCATCCCAGGATAATCAGAAAGGAATTCCATCTTTTACTATTGCTTGATTTCAGAGACAGGAAAACAATAGGAGTTTGGTCTTTAATGTAATCGATTTTCTTCTGCAGTTATATAAACTCAATGCTAATTTCTCACTCCTAATTTCGCACTCTTTTGTCCCTCCACCATGTATTCACCTGATAACATGTTTACTGACGTGCTAGAGCCACAGCACCACCAAGGCAGGCACAAGAGAGTCCCTGGGTCCAAACTACAGGAGTAGTCCTAGCTTCTACTGAAGGCTAGACTGTACATTGCTCACATCTTTCAGCCCTGCTGTCTTAGAGTTAGCTCTGTCTTCCGGTTTATTTTTTCTTCACTTCCAAGATGGCTGCCAAAAGTTCCTGGAACTGCCTCCTTCACCATTAACTTCTGGTCAGAAAAAATCTTATCCCCACATAGGTCACGTGAAGGACCTGGAACTGAGTCTCCCCAGTCTCTACTGATATGACCTGGGTCAGGTGTCAACTCCTAATCAACCAATCAATCAGTATGCTCAGGGCATGCAAAGCATGATGGCTTCAAGCTACTCATAGTTTACCATTTTGACCAGTAGAGTGCACTACATCTGAAAGAGAAGCTCAGGGCACAGAATTGATACTGTAAATAATGAGATTTGCCCACTAAAGTCCCTATCCCTACAGAGCTAATCACCTTTAAAGACTTGGCAGGGTGATGGGAACTCACGGACTCGACCCATACATGAATCATTTCTGATAGATGAGGGCTAACAAGTTGTAGCTCTGGGACCTTTCCCATAGCAACAAGATGCAGGCTGCACATTCTGTTAAAAACCACCACTAAGCAGCCACCATATGCTCAAAGCTGCTGGCCTCTGGCAGTGATTTAGAGGTGAAACCTTTCCTGTCCAATTAGCCTACACCTCGATTCATGTCGTGCCTAAGAATTCATCTTTATTTATAAAGTTCTGGGTTTCAAATAAATTTGACAAGAACTGTTGAAAGTTAAAGTGTTTGCAAGGATGTTAGTTTCCTCGATTAATCATGATTTAATTTTCCCCATGTAGAGCTGGTCAGAGGAAATTGCAAATAGCTCCATTCAAACTTCACGTTCATGGGAATATTCTTCTTCTGCCCTGTTTTCCACTGCAAACGCTGGATTTAACCCTGAACTCACATCTTATACCTCATCATCAATCTAATGCTCTGAGTTGGTGGTTTTTAACTTTAGCCACACAATGGAACCATGGAGAAAACTTTACAAAATAGCAATGCCACGGCCTCAAAAGATTCTGTGGTAATAGGGTCCAGGGTAGAGCCACGGTTAAGGCCCTCCGCTCCAAGTAGAACCTTGTTAAAGATAAAGATGTGTTTCGTAGGAAACGTACCCAATTTGTACACACACTAATTTATGTGTTATACACAATCAGAAAATCGTTAAAATTGACTTGCCATTAAATCAAGTTCAGAAGGAGGGACAGATACTCTCACAGCATCGAGTAACCGACCTGAGCATTCTCCCGGCCCCCAGCAAACGCATCCTGTGTCTCTCCACTGCCACCACTTGGTCTAAACTACCACCATCTTTATTGCAGTAAACTTACAAGCTGGAAAATGTACAAGTGCTCCAGGCATTGTGTGCTTGCTCCCCCTCGTTCACACTGACTCCAGCCACACTGACTTTCTTTCCCTTTGCCTCCTCCCAGCTCGGGGCCCTTGCAGCATTTTTTTCCTCCTCCTCGAATGCCCTACGTACACACCTGACTTCTTCTCACGAGACGCACAAGCACCCTTGCCTTGCCATTCCACTTACTGCTCAGGGCTCCCCACAGAAAGGCTGTCTGTGGCGTCCACGCTCAAGTGAGACTCTTCCTGTGTATTCTCTCAGCACCCTATCTCACCTTTTCCTAGTGAGGCGTGATTTGTACACATCTGGCTCTCACTTCAAACTGCAAGCTCCAAGGACAATTCCGTCTCGCTCACCCAGGTATTCCCCAGCGCCCAGCCTTAATCCAGCCCATAGCAGATGCCCAGGGAATAATCATTCACTTTTTTCAGTATAAATCAAAAGGTGTGTTCTATTCATTGACTTACACGGGGGGATGTTATAGAAATATCTTATGAAACACACAGGCATTTTTACTCAAAATGACATTTAGAACCCTGTCCTCTACATTAGGTAAGTACTCTCTTTACAAAGGCTCTGAGAAAAGTGTTTCTCATAGTCTTGATTTTTGGAGTAGTTTTATTTTTCTTAAGTATCCAGTTGGGGTTTTTCTACCATAATCCATAAATCATAAGATCTTGATTCTATAATGCTTCTATAAGGCATTTACCAATTAGGCTTCCCTCTTTGCCTTCACTGATTAAGAAGAAAGGGGGAGAGGCTGAGCAACGACACCTAGTTACTGCTCCCAAATTCTCCAGTCTGCTAATTCTCTCTCCTGCCCCAGTGGCAGCCAAATCAAGAGTGGTAATGCTAAGCAATGCCCTTCTCATGGAAGCGCTGGGTCATGAGAAAGGGTGTCCTCTCTCCCAAAATATCACTGCCTTCAGAACGTACAATGGAGGATCAAAATATACTGTGTGTTTAAACAAAAATGGATTGCAAGACGCATTGCCATTAATCTCCCTCAAAATACTCCCCCTCCCTTTGAACAAAATCATCCCATCCTTCTTGCTAATTCCTGAAGCAGTCCCGGAAGTGCTCTTTCATGAGCGTGTTTACAAGGTGATCAAAAATATAGGGAATGCTGCTACGGGGTGACATCCGATGGAAAGGCGGTCTTGTAGAAACCCTATCGTGCGTCTTCATTCACCTTATTCAGCAGATCTGGCACTTCCAGAAGAGACTTCTGGCTCTTCCCCAAAGTCAAACAAAAAGTCAACACTTTTCGTTAATTCAGGACACTGATGTAGCCATCACAGCGCAATTAAAGAACTTCCAGAACTGCTTCTGAAAGCAGCAGGAAAGATAGGGTAAGTGTCTTCAAAGAGAAAGGGATCATGTGGGGAGATCAATGCTAATATGCCTTTCCCTGTAAGAAAATTTTTATTTAAACATTCACCATATTTTTTAATCACACCTCATATATTTCAGCTAGGAAATATAAAATCACTGTATTCATTTCCTACTGGTACTGTAACCAAGGAACAGAAATCTATAATCTTATTTTGCTTTCTCCCCAAGTACTGGGAAGGGAACCCAGGATATGCTAGGCAAGCTTCTCCCCCAGAGGTAGAGCCCAAGCCTGTCTTATCATTCTGAAGATCATAAGCCTAAAATGGATCCCAGTAGACTAAGACCAAGGATCCAGAAGACTCCACCCCTGCAGGCTCCAGGGGCAACTTCTGCACGGCCTCTTCTGGCTGCGAGAGATGCCTGCATTTCTTGGCTCGTGACCCCATCACATGACTCCATCCAGCCTCTGCTTCTGTTCCAATACCAGTTTCTCTGCCTCTACTGTCCTGTCTCTCTACCTCCCTTACAAGGTTGTTTGTGATTTTACAGAGCCCACAGAGTAACCCAAGGTCTCGAGACCATCTCAAAATCCTTAACTTAATCATGCTGACCCCTTTTGCTGAAGAAAATTCTGGAAATTAGGACACGGACGCTTTGGGGGATCAGTATCCTACCTCCCACCATTATAGTAAATGATGAGGTGTTTATGAATAGTGCAAGGTATAAATCCAGGGTGTGGTTAAAATCATAGCAAAGAGCTCTCTGCTGTATCCTGTAATCCATTCAAACCAGTTCAAGAATTCAAACAATTCAGCCCAAAGACATGATAGAAAATATTTCTCATCCTGAAACAGTAACCTAAGGATATTTGCAAACATTGATTTTAACCCTTAAAAAACAACATTGCTTCCTAATCATTAGCCCTCCAGCTTGCACTCTGAGTGACGCAGCTGTTTGTTATTCCTCCTGCCTAGAAGTCACCCCTTCTCTGTTGCCCCTCAAAGTCTCCCTGCCCCTCACCAGAGAAGAAGTAGCTCTTCAAGAACAAGAACATATAGATGAGATCAGATCTAGCAGAGACAGTAGGAGATTATCCATAACTATTTTAGAAGCAACTTGGCATGATTTTTCTAGCCCTCCTACTCACTCTAGAATTTTTAAATATAAATTTGTATTCCCCTGGTCCTTCCCTTACTCTTTTTATGAACTCTCTAAAAGGCCAAAGCCGCTGTCACCCTTGAGAGTGCCCTTCAGGATCCAGGATCGCTCATCCGAAGGGGCATTCAGCAGACACAAGGCTGTCATCACCCTGAACATCAGGCTGTGGCTTACCTGCATGTGTCAGGGCATGGCTCCCCCGTCTGCCAAAAATACACATCCCTGATGACCTCAAGAGCACGTCGGTTTCAACAGCATTTTAAACCAGTTAATATTTTCATGTATTCTTTTCTTTTCTTTTGCCATCCTCTCTGTTCCCCCAGCCATATCTATTTTTAGGCAGGTCCACACTTATTGATTTGTAAGGCTTCTCCCTCTCACTGTGTCTGAGAGAAGACGCAAAAGCCAACTGGCTACAAATACCAGAGCTCGTAGCAAGCTAGAAGACCTGATGGTCTGGGATCACAGTCTAAAAACCTTTTGCCAACAATTAAAGAATCAACCAATGTGGTAGTTTTAATTTGTCTCAAGAGGTAGGGAAAATGGTCATTTGTGCTTTTTATTTCTTTAAGTCTGGCACATAATCAACACATGTTCTATGATATTTTTCTTTGTGCTTCTTAGCTGAAGAGTTAGATTGCAGACTGTCCCACATGGTGCTTCTGGGAAGCCATCGGTTAGGGTGAGGGCAGCAGAGGTTGGGGTCAAGGGCTTGAGCTGCTCCCCCCAGGCCCTGAAGCTGATGACTTCAATGGTTGCCTTATGTCCCACAAGACTGGATCAGAGTAGCATCGGCTGCCAGCACTGGGAGCTGGCCAAACTCTCCATCACTGTCTATCTTGGAGTGTGCCCAAGCCAAGGCTCAATGGCCTTCCTTGTTTTCTAGAATTGATCAGTTTCAATCCAACAACTGTGCCTCCTGGCAGGCACAGCAGAAAGTATCACCAGCACCTTCTGCTGTGATTTCCTGAGTGCTGGGAACACGACAGGACTCCACATACTCCCTTCCAACCACCAGATGCTCGTCTGACCTCCTAGAGTGAGATCGCTCTGCTGTGATCCCCGGGAGTGGATGCCCTCCACCTTCTCCCAATGCGGGAAGACATCTAAAGCCACTCTTTCATTCACTGCATACTCACTGACTGAGCGCTCATCATTGGTAAGGCACTGGCCCAGGCTCTGGAGGTTTGACTTTGCCTATCAGGAGTACACAGGTAAGTCAGTTATTAGCCAATTATAGGATACCTCAGTGTATAGGGAATAAGAAAACAGGAAAGATTTGGATAAGGAAGAAGAAAAAGGCAGGACAGCAATTACCAGGGGCCACAGAGGAGAAAACACAGTGAGGGAAACTCAGAGAAGATGGACCCACTGATCTCACCAATCACCCTTAAAACCACACCCACACAGGCTGTCATGGTGGACAGATGGACCCACAGCCAGGCCTGGCATTTCCACATGTCCCTATGCACATTTTTAAAAAATTAGGTCACAGAACTTCAAAAACACACTTGTAATTCCATGCAGAAAAAAGTGGCTTTGGCTTTCCATGGACATCCAAACTGCTGGGTACAATCAGCTGAAATTAACACCAAAGAAGAGCAGCCCTCCCCACGGTATGTCCTTTTCCCCATCACTTGCCTGCCCCGACCCACACTCCCAGTTCTGAGAGCAGTATCCGCTAGAGATGACTCAAGGGAGCGAGACGACCTTTTTTCTTTTCTTTCTTTCTTTCTTTTGGCCAAAGTCTCTCCCGTGCCTCAAATCCCCACTGAGGAAGCCAGCAGCCCTCTCAGGAAGCCCTCCTCACAGCAGGCCCCTGCCACTCTCTGCAGGACTCCTACTGAGAGTCTCCCCCACTTCTGAACTTCCAAAGGCCGCTGAGGGGAAAGCACACACGGGTACTTTGGCTGTGTCCAGACCCAGTTTTCTGCCGCACCTTCTTTTGTGAACTTCCCGTCTCATCTGTGGCTGTCCACCATCAGAGGGCTCAAAGAAGTCACACTGAGGGAGGATGGAGTAGCAAGAGCACCAAGAAAACCTTTTGGCAGTGCAGATTCTCAGACACATCTGACTCTGCACATAGTAAGAACCACCACTGAGTGCGACCTCTACATCCTCATTGCCCCCCGTAATGTGATCCTACCAGAAGCACATTTTGCTGGTGGCAGGGGACAAAGGAGCCCGGCTCTGTTCTCTATCCTATTTCATTCTCCACTGAAGGACTGCCAGTCCAAACCTTATCTTCTCTATTTCTTTGTCAAAGCCACGTCTCTTGGGGTCTCAAGAAATGACTCTTTTGCGTTGACTTCACCAAGAATGCTTCCTCCGCTACGAACAGGAAGATGCTCTGTGTGGCTGACGGGTCGGGGCATCTGCAGGTCATGTTGACATCCTGATCCTTTATTCATCAACCTCCTGCTCCTGCAGCTCACGCCCCGTGTCGCTTACCCACTGCACTACAAGCTGGCATCAGTTAGCACCTAACAAACTCGGATTTTATGTATTAGCCCTTTGTTGAATCACTGTAGTGGGCCCAATACCCCGCAGGATATTCGTCCTCGAGGGAAGAGCGTGTGCGACTGCTTGGTACTACTGCGCGGCCCTTACTAGAAATGAGAGGTCAGAGGGGAGAGAGGAGCACGAGTCGAGAGGTAGGCATTCCACAGCTGCAGGGGAGAGAACAGATGTGCTGTAGGGGCTTTCTGACTGTCAGGACCATGGACTGCTTCTCCTCTTCAATGCCCCACTGCCATGCCACCCTGCCTTGGAGCCAGCTGACTATGGACTGAAACGTCTACAAACCGTGAGCTGCAATAAGCTTTTCCTCCTTTAACTTCGGGTGTCGGGTACTTTGTCTCGGCAATGAGAGCGGTAAACAAGACACTGACCATAGCAACATCTGCTCCTCCGTAACCGTCAGGCCTAAGCTTGTCCCTCTGTCGGTTTCTTCTTGGGAGACAGTGTTCAGTAGTGTGAGTCGTCCCAGAAAAGAACAGACCACTTGGAAGTGACAAGAATCTGTTCTGCTCCCGCCCCACCCAGTCCCACACACCCTGGGCTTCTGGTTTGAGTGCTGAGCTTCCCCACCCCCAGGCCAGGCTCCCATGGCCTCTTGCCACAGCCCCAGTGAGTCAACAGTCCTTCAGAATTGGCTTGAATTTCCCTCATTCAGAGAGGCGAACGTCAGAGAGTTGTCTGGGTGACCAGGTCAGTTTAGGGGAACAATAGGGAAGTCCTGAACCTATGAGTCAGGATGGAGCCAGTTTGGAGTTGGGCCTGCCCTGAAATGGGACCCACTGCAGCTTCCAAAGACTGATCCAGGATAACCCACTTCCCTCCTCACGTTCCCTACCTCTCTCTTCACCCTCCCTTCCCATCCCACCCCTATCTTCTTCACCAAATTTTCTCCTGGATTTATTCCCAAAGTTGTCATTTCTCTACAGTTCCTGGCAGCCACTGAGCCCCACCCTTTCTTCACCAGCTTCTCTGCTACACGAGGTCCTGACTGGTGTACTTCACGGGCCAGGGAGGAGCAGGGGACCCCACGTCCCACACGCCAATCCCTGACCCCTGTCTCTGCGGCTCCCCTGGCACCACCTCATTTTAACCCTGACCAGCTCCCCGACACCCTCTTCTCTTCGCCTGCTCCCTCGTGCACCCTTCAGCCTTTCGCCTGGTCTATCAGAGCTTGCTGTGCTGGCCTTGATGATGTACTTTACACTGCTTGGGCCCCAGGAGGAAGATACGGTGTCAGCATAACAAGAGACTTGGGCAAGTGATCCCTTTAGCTGTGGCAAAATTACTGTATTATAAACATGCTAGGGACACAAGGAAGAGCATTCAAGTATAAATGTTTTTCATTTCCCCTCTCCCTGTGGTGCATTCCTTCCACTGACGAGAGAAAGCGTCCTTGCCTCTCAGACTCCCTCTGTCCGCCAACTCAAAGAAAAGGTGCCAGTGCCAGGCCAGCCCTGGGCTTTGCTGTGCTGCCAAAGGGAAGATTCAAACATTTCCAGGTGGACTGGTGAGGAAGACAGGTAGAGGCGGAGCTTGAAAGGTGTTGCAGCCTATGAAAAATACCAAGGATGATTTCACGAAGCAGTGCTACAGCTTATACCTTGAATCCGTCCCCCGCACCGGTGTTTATCTTTCAGCAAAGATCAGAACCGTTTTATGTGGTACTGTGTCTCGCGCAATGTAAAACTACCTTGAGATTAGATCACATGGTTCCTCGCTTCTATTCTTACATTTTAAAATCCATTTAAATGCACAGATACTCTTCTGGATTAGTTAGTACCTTAACTAACATCTGGCAGAAAAGCATTAGCAAAGCCAAGAATAGCAATTCGAAGCCAGGATTATTAATCCGTCCGCTCAGCTGGCCCCAAGGCCAACATTACACATGGTCTCCCTCCAACTCTCAGAGGCACTGCCTGCCGTGGGCTCTGAGAGGAAACCATTCTGTGCACCCTTGCGGGCCCTGAACTTCTTGGCCGCACTGGCTAGCCAGACACCACACCCTGGTGATAAGCATTCCCCAAACTATAGGTTCATTTCCAGATAGTTTGAGGAAAAACAATTAGGAAAAATGTGAACAATTAAGAAGCAATACATGAACAATTAGGAAAAAACTTTTCTGCATAAAAGTGATAGATGTTACCTTGTATAAACTGAGAATATACTTAATACTACAGTTTTAAGGGGAAAAGTGGTCTCACGTATACTTATTGCAGAAAGGATACAAGAACTGTTTGATCTCAAATTGCCACACTTACACATCTTTGACCATAACTAACCAGCAAATATTAATATTTCTTGACATAGATTAAGAAGTGAAAAATAAGGTTACTTTGTTTTTACCTTAAGAATCCCCTGGGTGGGAATATTATCTGAACATAAATGAAATAAAGAAGAAAACAAAAATACATAAAATTCCAACACTCTGAATAACAAAAAAGGCAGGCAAGTATATAAATCCAGTGTTAGGACAACAAACATGCACAGAAGTAGAAAACAAGGAAAGTCACGAATGTTCTCCAAATTATCACGTAACACATTGGAGAAGAAGTTATTCAGAGTAGAAACACACCTCATAAAGACGCACTCCACAAGTTCACTGCACAGGGCCAGACAATGTCAACCAAGGGCTGTAGTTAGAACCAGTTTACTCCTGTTGTCCTTGCAGCTCATTTTCTTCTTTTGGTTTGGAGCTAATACACTTTGGCAGATTCCAGCATTCCCAAACACACAATATTTTCTCTGTACCTTCGAAAGTACGTACAGGTAGAGCATGAGTAGTTCATCATAATTCTCTGAGAAAGATGGGTTTCTCTGCAGCACACAATTTATAAACCTCCACCACAGCAGATCTATTCATCACACATTCTCCTCGTAAAAAACAACTATGGTCCTACAGCCTAAAATAAATCTGGACGAGCCTCACACAAAAGCTTCAGAGAGTGAATCTTGGAGAAATAATAGGATTTATGGAAGGGAGGTGACTTAGATGGCATTCAACTCGATCTATACAAAACAATAACCACAGCAGAATAATAGCCACAATTATTGAGCACCAAAATGTTTGTTCTGATTGTTTTACATTTTTTTCTGATTCTTTTACACATTCACAGTAGGTATGAAAAATAGTTTTCTTGCATATGTTTATATACACAGTGTAGGAATGTTTTTCCTACTCTCTAGACATTGCATCCTCAAAATTTTGCCACATTTCAAATTATTCTTTGAAACATTTCATCCCAAGAGTGCACTGTAAGTGGTGAGGACCCATCTCAAAACTGTTGAATGGGCAGGTTATTTCCAGCTGTAACTATTTTATAACACCTTGATGATGAATATTCTTATATGTATATACCATATCATTGTACAATGGTATGATTGTTCCATGGAATATACTGCAAAAAATATTACTAGATCCATGGTGGAGGGAAAAAAAGTCATGTTTAGGCTCTAAATTTCTACTACCAAATGATTTCTCAGAGAAGATAAGCAAATTTACATTTCTTTCAGCAATATGAATGCAGGCATTTTTGCATGCTTACCAACTAGGTATTAGACTAAAACTTGTATCTTTAATTTAAAATTTCTCACTCAAATGTTCATTGGCCTTCATAATTGTCTATATTCTTTCTTTATTTTCTTTTGAGGTCAAAACCTGTTAGAAAACATACTTAGATGTCAAAAATAATAAACATCTTTGATTGCCTTATACTGTATTACGACCATCCTTTATATAAAATATATCTTTCTTTCAAGTCAAATGTATCAATCTTTATGGCTTTATACCTTTCCTTTTATATATTCAAAGTCCGTTTGTATTTTCAAAAAGTAACCAATTATCTAAATACAATACATTATACACTTCATCTTGAGTGAAGTTTATCATATACTAGGTCCTCATATATGTTGTTCAGATGATGTTCTGTTCCATTATTTCTTCTGCTACAGCTACAATACTTTAATTAGAACAACTTCATAATATATATGAACATGTGTATCATGCCATACAATATGTATTAACATATATGCTATAAATGTCATATGACATGTATTAACATCTATATGATTCCATTCTTATTTTAATTAGTAGCTATCCTCATCATTTTAATTGTTCACATAGCCACTACAATTACTTTGTCATATTTCCAACTCAAAAATCCTATTGCAGACTTTGAACATTAAGTTGGGAAAATCTAATATCGTTCCAATATAAAATTTCTTACCCAGAACATGAGCTATTTCATTATCTCTCTTCTTTTATATATCTCAGCAAAGTGTTATGCTTTTTTTCATAAAAGTCTTGTACACTCCAGATCATTCTGCAGTGTTCGTTGTTACCGTGAAAAGCATATTTTTCCATTGTATTTCCTAACTAGTTATAGCTGGTACCTAATAGAATTTTTATGAGCCTATTAATTCTTTGAAAATTCTTAGAGGACTGCGCTGTTCTACTTTCATCACCCTTTGGGTGTTCAGAGGCCCTTGGTATCTTGACAAGGACAGGACAGTGCCCTTTCCTCCCATACACGGCTTTGCTCCCATACATGTACACACAAGATCAAAAGAATCAATGTTGGCATAGCACCTTACACATTTTAAGTTGGTTCTCATATGCATTTCATCTGATATTCACACAACCTCTCTAGAATGGAAGGGATACTCTAGAGTAATGGAATTATTATCATTTCATCTTAAAGACAAAGAAACTGAGGCTCAGGACTGATTATTTATCTAGAGAATTTGTTAAAAATAGACTTGTAGGGCCAGGGATTTAGCTCAGTGGTTCGGTGGCCTGCCTTGCAAGCGCAAGGACCCAAGTTCAATCCCCGGTACCAAAAAAAATAAAAATTAAAAATAAAGACTTGTGGACCCCATGTAGACTAATTTTCTCAGGATTTTAGAGGAAGCTGTGCTTTTAACTAGCTCCCCCTGATGACTGCTGTAGAACATCTGGACCACCTAATCAAAGTCAAAGTTAACTAAGGAGGCTTCTAAACCAAGTACTTGTTCCACCATATCCCAGTTACAACTTAACTATTATGCTTCCAGCAGTGTATGATTATTTTTAAAGGAGCTAGAATGCATTTCTTCAGTATCTCTCCGCACAGGGATCTTACAAAAAGCACACCCAGGTCTGTGGGGCACAGAATTCAGATACAACTTGGTCATTTCCCAGTCTTAATGAGAGCACACTCACCTGGGAGTCTGTGGCTAATCATGGGCTGGCCTGGCTACTAAGGGAACCTTAGACCATCTCGGCAGTGGCCATGCCCGCTATCCCAGAGTCTGGCAGTCTTGCAGCTGGTGTGCATAGACTAGAAAAGTAAGATCACCAAGAGTACGGATGCCCCTCACATTTCCATGGCATCCCTCAGAACAGGTGGGCCAGGTGTCAAAGTCCTGGTGAGTGACCTGAAAAGCTCATAGTGACCTCATGGGAAATGCTAAAGACTACAAGGAAATGGACATCTTAGAGGAAAGCTTCAAACTTGTTGTAGTTTAATGCACATTTCAGTCACTCAATCAGTACTTGTGGAGCTATATACACAGCCCACGCCAGATCCTGGAGCATGAGAATACATGACACACCGCCTCTTTATGACCCAGTAAGTGTGGAATTAGTCTTGCAACACTTGAATGAGCACCAAGGAAGGGTTATGGAAGTAAACTTTCTCCAGGCTGACAGCTGTGGAGAAAGAATTCCAGAGCTTCTTTTCCAGAATTCCAGAGGGAACTAAGCAAAAACACCAACAAGTACAATAATTTGCATGAAACTTGAACTTCAGCAGGGGTGGGGGAGGTAAACCAGGGGCCAGACTACAAATATTGTGTTTACTCTAAGAAGGTAGAGTTTTCTCTTGGCACTGAAGAGGAGGAACAGACGGTGGACCCTAGATAATGGGACACAAATTAGGAGACTTTCCAATTGACAAGGGTGAGGCTGCATGGGAACAGATATGGGGATGATAAAGAAAAGTCAGATCCTAAAGATAATTAGCAAGGAGAATTCGCACTGCTGTGTCTGGCAGGTGGTCTCTGAGCGACCCTCCACCTCTTTTCGGGTCCTTGCCCTCATTCTGACAGAGAATGAAGGAATGGGGCTCTTAGCAAGAAATGAGGGAATCAAGACTGGTATAGCGCAAAGTAAATGTGTATTTAAAGTGGGGCAAATGTAAAGAAAGTAGCAGAGCTAACTTAGCACCAGTGTGGTTCTGCAAGATAGGAGGCATCCCATTCGGGATGCCCCATGAGTATGAAATGTACTTCATACTAAGAGGGCTAGGCTGGTTTCTAAAAATAACTGCTTCACTGACTGGGGTGGTCTAAGCCAATCAGGCTTTTAGCCTTTGTTTCTGGGAAGGTGGGAAGGTGACAAAGTCAGCATAAGTAAAAGTGAGTGACACATTCATAAGGATACTGTAGGGTACATTTTTTTCAAGTACATGGTACACAGATAAGCACGTGATAATCTTACAGTGTTAGCCACTGGGTTTTGTCCTGTGTTTCTTCTCTGTCCCTCTGTCCCTACACACACACCCGTTCAATCATACTACTTCCATAGGATGGGAAACAGGATTATGGTTGCTCTGGCTGCTTTTTGCTCATTGGGGGCAATGGGAAGGGCAGGTGATACTGCTCAAGGAGGAACAATCTAGGTGGGTATGGTGGAAGGAGGCTGGCAGCTCCGTGGCAGGTTCCATCTGTAGGATCATCTGTGTCTTGATTGCATTGATGCAGTACAGACACAAGTGTGAACCTGCACCTGTCAGCTCAGTTGTCCGCTGTGACACAGAGGCCAGGTCAGCCCTACTTCTTAAAGGGCTGGGCCCATAGCTAACCCTGCCTAAGTGTCTCAGCTGTCCCTACATCTCTCCCTCTGGAAACAACCATCTAACTGCTGTTGGGATTAGTGGCGATGACTACTCTGGCTACTTCTGGCTGGAAGAGGGCATCGGCTGGAGCAGTGAATGAGGTCCATTGGGAAGTCAACCATATGGGCCACAGTAGAGGGAAAAAGATGGCTGCCACATCTGGTGGACCATCTGCATGATCATCTGTAGTTTGACAGTCCCTGGATAAGGACAAACAAACCCTACCAAGAGAATAAAACATGTATGACCAAAGCCAGTTGCAACATTTGGTGCACTAGCCAAGAAATTAAAGCAAATATGGAAAAAAGGAAATTAAAGAAAAGACCACTGATAGCCCCCAGACACAGTCAGTATACACAGCCTAAATGGGAGTAAACTGAGGAGAACACTCTTCCGGCTGGACCCTGGTTCTGGGTGATAAGGACCGCTGGTTTCCAGGAGGATTGAGTGCAGTCTCTGACCATCAAGGAGACTTGGGATTTACCCTCCTATGGCTTAGTGGCGGATCCACCTATGGCCCAGAACCCAGAACACCTATGCTAAGAGGAGATTCTTCAGGGCTGGTAAGAGTCAGCGCCCATGAATATTAGGAGGGGTATCAGGAATCTGGGCACATCTCCAGATGTTATTCTTAAGCCTTGGACTATAGCTTCTTTCCAGGCTATTGCTGCTTTATAACTCACAAAAAAAGAGAAAGAAAAGAAATAAAGAAAGGGAAAAGAAACTACAGATAATTTCTAAATTAGGCTGCCCACTTTAAGGTTGCCACTTTTACAATTATAATAAAGGAAAGAATTTTAATTGGTATCACAGGAACACTGTAGACTTTTGGTGACAATCTAGAAATTGTATTGGTTAAACTTTTCTGTTATAAAAAAAATACTACCTATAGAAAATATAAAACTCTGGAAAAGTGAACTTGTTTCTGTTCCTCTTAGATTATTACATGAGTTAGAAAAAAATATTTAAACAACTCTGCTGAGAGCCACCTTACTCTCCCTACTGTTATCAGACTACTATTGATACTATGTAGCCTAAGATTCCAACATTCCAAGTTAACTATAGCCTTTCCAACAGAGAAAAAAAATCTTAACTCTCTAGCAATTACCATTCTTTCCTTCTTTAAAAATCCTAAAGAAAAAGCCTCCATAATTTGGCTAGGATGGCCCCAGTAGGGCCCATAAATGAAAGATCATTCTTTCTTTTTGAAAAATTATATAAATTTGAGAAAAGGAGATACTAGCACTATTTTTAAAAAGTATAATTGCCAGGTGTGGTGCACACACCTGTAATCCCAGCACTCAGGAGGCTGAGGCACGAGAATCACTGTGAGTTCAAGACCAGCCTGGGTAGTGAGTTCCAGGTCAGCCTCAACTACATACTGAGAATCTGTCTCAAAAAAAAAAAAAAGTATAAGGAACCCAGGTGTCAACAGAAGCATACCCTGAAGGAGGCCCTCTATTTATATTTTTTATTTTCAAAGTAATATTTTTCTCTTATCTTTAATCATTTAAATTTTTTATTTTTCTTTTTTCAATTTTTTCCTTTTTTAATCTTCTTTTTCTTATCTTCTTTTCTTTCTCTCTCTCCCACCTTGTTCTTCATTTATCTTCCTCTTGTTCCTCTTCCTGTCCTAATTTGAATTTATTTTCTCTTTTTCTTTTCTTCTTTTTCCTTCTCTCACTTGCCATTAGTTTTAAAAGAAAGTGATTACAGTCTGCAGCCTCCCTATTGCTATTAGTTTGTTCTGTTCTTATGTACATGTTATTCTGTCTTCTCCTCCTCTCTTCAACAGAGTTTGTGTGATCTTCCTGTGTCCTCTGACCTCACTTCTAAGCTTTCTCTATCCTATCTATCCATGCCTCCCTCCCCAACTCCTTCTAAGTCCCCATCTGGAAGGGTAAAGTTGCTATACTGAAGAGTCTTTTCATTATAAACATATTTTGGGCTGGTCCTCGACTTTGATTTAATTTACACAGTTAAAGCTGATAGATTAATAACTACCACAAATTGTCACTTTCTAAGCTGTGCTTGATGCTATTGTGTTGCTGATTGTATCACTTGGGCTACAGTGTTGTGATTGATCTAATCAGTTGTCCTTCCTGGTATAATGAAAATGAGACTGCCTCCAAGTGTTTAGAGACTCAAAACCTAAAGAACAGCTATATCTGGAAGATTGGAGTATTAACCCAGTAATTAAACCAGGACAGTACCAACACAAAAATAAAAATGAGAAGACATTTGAATAAGGCACAAATACAGACTTCCACCCCACCAAAGGTAAACTCTGAAGGAAATGAGGTGGAAAAGTCTGACAGTCAACCATCTGGACACCTTGAACCAACAGCACAGGGAGTAACAAAACAGGTAAATGAGGCTCTAGAAAAATTCAAAACACAAATAATTTCCCAGACAACCACAGAGATGGTGAGAAGAATGGAAGACATGATTAGAGTCTCTAGGGCAGAAACACATTTAAAAAAAAAAAGATGAGCTCAGGACTATGATACAAACCATGAATGTCCAGCATAGGAAAGAAATGAAAACCTTGAATGCCCTACATAGGAAAGAAATGGAATCCATGAAACATATCCAGGGATTAAAAACTATTGAAAGCATTTGCAGCAGAATGAGCAAATGTGAAGATAGAATTTCAGGTATAGAAGACAGGATTGTGGTCAGTAATCATGAAAAGAGAGATCTCTTAAAAACAGGAAGGGATCATGAAAAATTGATCCAACAACTCCTAGGTGATGCAAAGAAGAATAACATAAGACTGATAGGAATCCATGAAGTAGCAGGAGAAAGTACAAATGACATAAAAAAAGAAACTGTTCACAGAATTAATGACAGAAAACTTCCCAATCAGAGGGGAAGAATTTGATATACAGATAAGTGAGGCATATAGGACTCCAAATAGCCACCATCAAAAAAAAAAAAAAAACTACACATAGATAAATAATAATCAAGATCCTGGAAACCCAACAGAAGAACAAAATACTATAAGCAGTTAGAGAAAAGAAACAAATCACATGCAAAGGAAAGCCCATCAGAATCACAGCAGACTTTTCAACACAAACCCTCAAGTCAAGGAGAGCCTGGAGTGAGGTATTTCACGTCCTAAAACTAAATAGCCTCCAATCTACACTGATGAATCCTGCAAACCTATCTTTCAAAATTGATGGGGGAAATAAGATACTTCCACAACAAAGAACACCTGAAAAATTTCATGAACACCAGACCAGCACTCCAAACACTTCTAAACAATATCCTAAAAAAAGACAATGAAGGCCACAACTTCATAAAGGCCATCAGAGCAAATAAACCAGGCAAGGCAAGAAATTAAAGGGAGAGAGGGAAAAATAAAAAATAAAAGAACCAACAACGGGAAAATAACATGACAGTGAAAACTCAATACATAACAGTTATAACCGTCAATATTAATGGCCTCAATTCACCAATCAAAAGAAATAGGCTGGCAGAACAGATTTGCTGCTTCAATTTCCTGAAATAATTCAAAACATTTATCTATCATGGTCATGTTGACTTTCAGGAAGAGCCAGAAGTCACATGGTGCCAGATCTGGTGAATGAGGTGCATGAGAACACACTGTAATGTTTTTATGGCCTGCATTTCCACCTCACAAAGGCACTCATGAAAGAGGACTTCCAGAACTGTTTAAGAAAGTGGCAAGAAGGCTGGAATAAGTGTGTCTGATGTGGGGAGAGGGGATTTGAGGTTAATTAATAGCAATGTGTCTTTAAGGCACCATATATTTTGATCACCCTTTATAGATTCTGTATCTTGGAATTGTGACCCTTTCTTTGGGTTGGCCTCATTCCCAGTCAGTTCCAAGAGTCTAGAATGGAGCAAATTCTTCCCAGTCCTTCTTCTCCCATTTTCCTTTTCTGCCACCATCAAACAAGTACTGGCAAGCATGAACCTTTCCTGAATATGTATTCCACACAGATCCAGTGAAACACCTTTCCAGGAAGCTCTTTTTTTTACAATTACTGCTGATTGAAGCCACTTCCTCAGTGATGCCATCTTACACCATGTAGGCATGAATGTACAAAATTTTCACACTGATGTTCACTTTTGCTCCTCAAATAAAACTCAGTTTGCCAATAAGAATATGGAGCCTAAGAGAAGCTGTGGCTTTCTCAGAGCTCCAGAATGTGTTCATGATGAGTTGAAGGCACCAATCATTTCCTCTGCCATAAAATCTGAGATTAGAAAATGGTCTAACTACAACCTAAATTACTGGCCACCACAGACACGCCTCACAGGGAAAAGAAACCATTTAACCCAGCTATTCCCCTGCTAGGTATCTTCCCCAAGGAATTAAAAGAATCATACCACATTTATATATGTGCTCCCATGTTTGTAGCAGCACGATTTGTAATAGCCAAAACTTGGAAGCAGCCCAATAGCCCATCAAGTGGAGACTGGATAAAGACAATGTGTTCTTTTATAAAGTGGAATACTACTCGGCCATAAAAATGAGAAATTAGATACATTTATAGCTAAATGGATGTACATTGAGGTGATACTCTTAAGTGAAATAAATAGGATACACATGTATAAATACTGAATAGTTTAGTATGAGAAACTGAAAGTGTAAATAAGGACTAAAAGGTGTAATAGATAATGTGAAATAGGAAGAAAAGGGAATGGGAAATGGATGGGGTAGGGGAAGGTAAAGAGGGGAATAGAATTAATATGAGAAATGAAAAAATAGAAACAAAGTCTTTGTAAAGAGGCAGGGATGGAGGGTTTGAAGGGAGGGCAGGGGAATGGGGAAAAAATAAGAACCAAGATAGATTATATAAAGGTGCAAATTTCCAGTGATGAATGTCATTATATTGTATACCTGAAATGTACCAATTAACATTAATTTTAAAAATAAAAGCAGGGAGCTTTGTCCCTTAAAATCTCTGGGGGCAAAAAAAAAGAAACATGACCAGGGGAGACGGTCATGGCTGCTTTGTTCAAATGGGGCTCTCATTGTCACAGGATGCATACACAGACCTAAGAAATGGAAGTCCTCAGCTTAGAAGCCTAGCAGATCTTCAGCAGCCTATTTAGTTTTCTCCTCAGTCTTTGTTCTATGGAAATGGGACCTCCTGCCAGCTCATCAAACAAGAGGCTTTCCTGAGAAAAGTATATTTCACACACACACCAACAGCCTGTTGTTCAGGTAACTACAGATATCCTTAGCAGTGCTCGCCTCAGCAGCACATACACAAATATCCTTAGCAAGGGAGAGAACAAGCCGGCCAAGGCAAGCCAGAGGAGGTGGGCAAGAGGTACCTGGAGCATCACTAAAAGGAACATACGTGTGGGGAAGAAGTCGCCTCCATTCCTATGGAGGAAAAGTGCAGTGCTTGTTTCTAGTTTCATAAATCACTTTTGTCTTTAATTTTGTCGGAGGAGGACTTCCTCCTTGGAGCTTCTGAATGTACTACTTCATGAAATGTGACGCACATATGTGAGGCTTAAATCAGGGGACAAACATGTCCGGGCAGCCTCTGGTGGGTCGCTGTCTCCGGCAGAATCTTCCAGAATATAGGAGAGGAAGGAGAATTGGGAAGAGGTCTGTGCAGCTGGGAAAGGGGGCCGCAGATGTTGCTGCAGATCTCCAGACAGCATGAGAATCTCACAGTGAATCTTTACAGCATCTTTGTTACACAACCCCTAGACAGCGACAACCTATTGTGATGATTCCCCCTGCCTTTTGAACAGCTTTTCTATGCTTTATTTTTTTTCTTTTTAAATTTTTAAATAGTATCTTTGCAATATATAATAATTACATTCATCCTGGGGAACTAGTATATATAGATCTTGATCATTTTATTCCCCTTTTGTGCTCACTAAAATAAACACCATCTGCTGGTTTTCAGGTGGGATGAAGGCCCACTAGCCACTTCCTGAACATCTCATCAAATAACTAGCAAAGCTTGGGCTTGAATTAGGCATGATCTAAAACTTGGATATAAGGCCAGGAGCATGTAAGATGTCCAATCAAGGTCATGCTGGGCAGTGTTTTACATATATCCCCCCCCAGGATTAATTAATTACCCAGGGAAGATAACTTCATGTAATTCTAGTAAGAAAAGGCTTAAACTCTGTGAGGTTATATGTTAACCTGGAAATCTTATTGGGTAGAGATGCAAATAATCCCTATTAAGAGGATAAAAGTTCATTAAAGTGTATCTTTTACATAGGACAATAA
This sequence comes from Fukomys damarensis, assembly GCF_012274545.1. Classification (NCBI taxonomy): domain Eukaryota; kingdom Metazoa; phylum Chordata; class Mammalia; order Rodentia; family Bathyergidae; genus Fukomys; species Fukomys damarensis. Next base: position 7,108,228 of record NW_022900933.1, read on the forward strand.
CTAGTACTCTGCTGAACCTAGCCACTGAATTCTAGCACAGCTTTCTTACATCTCTATAAGATGAGTAGTTCCTCAAAACACTCTTTGCACAAGATTTACCATGTTCTTGCTTCGCTCATTAATGAAGTAGTAAATCTTTAACGTGTGTTCATTCTACATTTATATAAGAGCTATGTTTTTTACCATCTTAAAATTCTATTTCTGGCTATATGCCAAAGCTAGTGTTTTGTCCACTGAAAGAGTGCCTTTGTGGTGTTCCTCCTGCCACATAGCCAGAGAGACTTCATCCTACTGACCAGAGAGAGCACTCCACACGTAGTGACATAGGCACCGGGCTCAGTGCTACAGACCAAACGGTACTGGGGCTCCCCCTAACTAACCTGGCAGGTCTCTACCTAAGAGTTAGTTGGGGTTCATCATATCTTCATATTAACTTTAAAAGACTGCTCTTGACAGCTGAGACAGCCCACCACCCAACAAGGAAGGGGCTTTGAACCAGCTTCCTAGTGCTCCTGATGGGCCGGACAGATGACCTGAGTTGGTTTACCTGGCATCCCCAATACCTCTTCATCCAGGTTTGCAAATGGCAATGTTTTGTGAGTTGCCTGGAATGCTGAGGAAAGGAGGCTTGGGTCCTATCTGGGACCTTTAATGTCTGGATAAAGTTAACTGATCCTCAGGAGAGCAAACCCATGACTTAGGTTTCATTATTACCTCATACAGGCTCCCAAAATTAACCGCCCTGATTCTCTCCAAGAGGAAGCACTTGGGGCAGCAAAGAATTTAATGGATTTCAGGAAGAAGGCCTTCATTTTACATCCTTAACAGGTCACTGACAACTTTTCACACTTTATTGAGAGAAGCATCTGTGCTATTAGCCGGTCGTTTGACCCACTCTCTTTAAAACCTCTCTAAACTCAACAAACTCTAATAGCTCCCAGAATAGAACATGATCCGGGACTCTAGCCTGACCACTGTCTGCCAGGCAGCTTTGCTGGCTGAAGCTGCTTCCCAGCATTTCTGCGTTTTCATGGGGAGCCTCCAGCTGCGGCTCTGCACATTGTGAAGGGCTGTGTACTCCACACCTGCCCTGTTAGGTGGGAACCTGGCTGTGTCACGTTGGGCACGTAGGGAATGAAGATTCTGCCCTCAGGAGCTTCCTAACTAGTGGAAGATAGATGACACCTGTACTCACTATTGTGTAGGGCAGAAAGCGATTAGTGATTCAGAAATGCCAAGGTCCCATCGTATGCCACTTCATGTGCACCGGGTGCTCAGTGACAGGCGGCCTGACCCTTGCCCTTAGCATGGGTCAAATAAGCATGAGCCCCATTTGTTCAGGACCCGCCATGACCCCGGCTGTGTGTCCGGCGTTTCTCACTTCATTTCTTCCTCAGAAGCCCTCTCTCTGGTGTGTGTGTGTGGGTGTGGGTGTGTGCTACTGGAGGCTGAATCCAGGAACACCCCACCCCTTGAGTGAAACCACCAGCCCTTTTCAATGTTTTGAGATTAAATTGCCTCAACTGGCCTTGACCTTGTCATCCTCCTGCCTCTGCCTCCCAAGTCTCTGGGTTTACAGACAGTAACCACCACACCCGGGTGGGATCCGCATTCTAATAGAAAAGACAAAGAAGCTCAGTGACATTAAGTGACTCTCCCAAGGTCACTCCGATGGTGAGCAGCAAAGACTGAATTCAAATACAAGAACCATCTGACTTGTGATCCCTTGATATTTGCTATTAATGTTTTATGGCAAAATTTTCCTTCTGTGTGGCTGTGACTGATTTGTTTCCAAATTGAGGCACCTCGTAGGACACAGGTTGGTGAGCGTCAAGGCACCCACGGCTGTTGGAAGATGAGGACTCACAAAGCCGTGACTTGTACAACCCACCATGTGAGACTGAGGCTCAGATCTGTCCCTACCTGTCCCTGATGTCCTCTGACATAAATTGCAACCCACTTATCTTCTTTCTAATGGAATGAGAGAATAAAAGAATAGGAAAGAGGAAACAAAATGACTTCCAAAGAGAGGGAGGGGCACGAGCTCTGCCTCTTCCTTTAGGATTCTTCCAGCAGGGCCAGCCCCACTCAGGCACGCCGGCCAGCCATACACACAAATCTGAGTCTACCATGGCTTCTCAACCAAACATGCTAGCCTCCCTCCCACCACCATTTTGCCTTAACCCAAAGAGATCGTTTTAATTGCTTTTTTTTTTTTCAGTTTAATTTGTGGAGTGGGGGGCAGAATTCCAGGTTCTCATAGCTTAGGAAACCTTCAGAATAAAGCCTGAGCTGATGTCAGTGCAGCCCTATGATCTAAGCTCACTCCGCTGCTCCTTCTCCCCCCACCCCGGGGGACCTGGGGGAGCTCTGGGCTGTCCACTGAAACTCAGTGCAGATGTCTCGTCCGGAAAGCCTCCTCAGACCGAGCTCCAGCAGCGTGGATGCACAGATGCAAGCTCATTCAGCAGCGCCCTCCACACTGGCACTGGCATAGTTGTGCCCATTGCTTTGCCAGGAAACCAGTTGCCTCCATGTTCCAGGACAGGAAGAACTGTATCTGGTCTTCCCATTCCCAACACTGAGTTCAGTCCAGGAACACAGCAGACCCTTGCAGAAGGGAAAGACAAAAGGAAAGAGGCGGCTGTGACCAGACTCAGTCTACAGCTTAGCTCTCACTTGCCTTGGGCCTAATCAAATTCTCTGGAGTCAAGGGTGCCAAGGAGCAAGGGCTGACACCTGAGGAGAAGCAGGCTGGAGGGAAAGACCGCCCTCTGAGGCTCCAATGGCAGAAGCCAGAACCACCACTTCGGAAAATGTTCAGTGCACAGTGGGGCAGCAAGAATGACTTGGCTTCCAGCTCACTTCACAGACAGCCCTGCACCTGCAGGGTACGGGACCGTCTGAGAAGGTCTCGAGATCAGCTGCCCCTGACCTCCATGGGTCAGGCTTGTGGAGGAAGGGAATTCCATGTTGTGATGCCTGGATTTCTTCCTTTCATTCTTGATCCGTGACTAGATGGCCTATTGGTCTTTCAAGAAACCATTTAGGCAGATTTTTTTAAACATCAGAGCTCTTTTCTGCCAGTTCACAAGAGAAAGATGAAATAGGACAAAGAGTTCTGGCCCACATGGTGTCACCTTTATTTCTATTACCAACCTCACTTAGGACTAGAAGTAGAATGCATAAATGTCTGTCCTCTCTCAGCATTGTAACCAGGGTTGGACAGAACTGGCTTTGCCACTAAAAAATAGAGCTTTCAGAGCTTTCAGAGCCCATCTGTATGACTGCAGCTCCCTTATCTAGGGGCACACATGTGGATCTGAGTAGATTAGAAAAATAGTTCCCAGGGCCTGGGGAGCCAGCGCTTATAAGGAAGTACTATTCAAAGAAGGACATTAACAAATGCTTTGCACACATGTAGATCATGAACCTGAAAAGAAAAATGAAAATCAGTAGCAAATCAGCAACTCTGAGCAGCAAACTAGAGAATTTGGCTGGCACGTGTCCGAGATATGGTTGTAAAATGTTGCTATTCCATTTCACCATTTCCTCTACCACTAATGAGAGAAGGAATCAAGAATCATCTTTATACTGCATCTGCACATTTTTTGAATCAACTGAGGCACAAAAGTCATGCTTTCCTTCCAATTTCCTATTCTGTTTTTGTGGAGACTTAATTTTGTTCTCTCCTTTCACCACAAGAATTGTATCACCACTCATTCAGTCTGCTCCTTCTTGGTTTCCTTTCAACTGGAGACTTTATTTCATTTCCAGACATGTACGGAGTGGTTGGTATCCCTGTGTTACTTCTCGATTTTGGACACAATTGCTTGGCAAGGTAGGAGGTCCGCCGGTTAAATTGAACTGGCTGCTCTCCACTCTCCATACGCCCTCTAGGTAGGAGAAACCTACCATGCAACAATCCCTCTGGAGTGTTAAAAATCATAAAGAATCGGCTGAACGAAAGCACAGGAATTTTTTTCATGTTTTTTTATCGAGTTTCTACTTAATTAGAAATCCTTAAATAAATGCTAAGCTTTTCTCATCTAATTGTTTGCGTTCCCTTATAGAATAGAAAATACAATAGGAGGTTAATGTTCTTTGTTTCCAAGATTTTATTAACATTTCAAAGACAGGCAGAAGCAGAGAGATTTCTATCACAGAAGTAGCTTACACAGTCCTATGTTCTGAAAGGAGGCTCAGACCAAAGAAAAGACAATGGCAGCCTAACTAGAAGGAGTCCTACCTCCTTTCCGGCAAGAGCTCAGTATTCCACAGCTTGAAAAGAATCGATGAGCCGCCCACAGAGCGCCCTTGTAGCTCCAGAAGTACTCATTTTAGTTGAAAAAATGTGGACTCGGCTCACGCCATCTGCCATCACTGTGGCCCAAGGTTGTCCTTCATTCAGAAACCATGCTGTCAACTTAGTTTATAATATACGTGGCCGTGGCGTATGTTTATCCATGCTGCCCGGAGATGCCGGCATGGAGAAATGTGAAGGCTCCTGACTGAAACTCTTGTTTATGGATTCTCCTCTTCTCTTCTCCCCCAGTTACTGTGACAGTGGGAGGCAAGCAGCACTTGCTCGGACTGTATGACACCGCAGGACAGGTACATTTTTATCAATTTGATTCATTAAGTGTTGGGGAACGGGGCATAGGAGAAATGATGACCTTGGCTCGTTATATGGGAACTCATGGCACAGATATTGCCCATTCTGATCATTTGGGGACTACTTATCATCTATCTAAATAATAACCATTCTTAATACTTTTTTTTTTTTTTTTTGGTACCGGGGTTCGAACTTGGGTCCTTGTGCTTGCGAGGCAGGCGGCAGAACCACTGAGCTAAATCCCTGGCCCCATTCTTAATACTTTTAAAAGTGTTATAACTATTAAAAAGTAAATCATTATTATCCAACCCATTTCATTCATTGACTAGCAACCATTAACAAGCAAAAGTGCCAGGTTTGGTGCCACAAGCCCATGATCCCAGCACTCTGGGAGGCTGAGGTAGGAGGATTACAAGTTTAAGCCTGATGTGGGCAACTCAGTGACTTAAGAGTTTAAAAAAGAATGGCTGGAGATATAGCTCACTGGTAGAGCACCCCTGCTGCAAACTCCAGTACCACAAAATAATAATAATAACCAAAATAGTTTCTTTGACCAAGAGTTTCAATTTCCTCCTAGCCAAACCTATTCCAAATAGAGGATTAATGGCTCAATTTTATAAATTTTGGTTTCTCTTATTTTTTGCATGTTATTTTCTTTGCCTGCCATTTGAGTTGCCTAATGTACTGTGAAACGGTCCAAAAAGAGACTGATAGGAGAGGTGGGAGGGAAACAATGGATTAAACAAAAAAAAAAAACACTAAGATTCTGGGTATTTTCCCAAAGTGACAGTCAACCCCTAAATAAATGGGAGTTAACTAAATTTGCTAAGATTCTCAAAATATTCTCTCTGTCACAAATATTTCCTCAAATTGGAGAACTTAGCCAGCTAATAATGTAAGGGTGTGGAGTAGAATTCTCCACACTTAATTCATTAGCATATGCTCTTCATGGGTGAAAATGTTACGTTAACTGCCTTTCCTATCACCCCACACACCAGTGTAAAAGGTTCTAACATTACAAGCTCAAGGGTTGGAGGGTTGGCTAAGCAATCAATGGTAGGGCTCCAGTTTCTTGGATAAAGCCTGTTACCATACATCTTGGGTCACTGATTTAGGACCAAGTCAGCAGAGTGTTCAAATCTGTCCAAATTTATACATTTTAAGCCCTGTGGGGGGACCAGTTGGCCATACTATTTCCCACTGTGCTTTTCCTGGTAATTGTGATTGGTTATCCACTTGTCTAGGCCTTTTTTTCGCAATTATCTGGAAATATATCCTGTTGCTTAACTTTGAAGATCTCTACCAGAAAATACCTAAATGTAACCTCTTTGAAGGTTTCTATGGGCATTTGTGGTGGTCACTGTATAAATGTGGGCCATCAGAGGTGAGTGCCCTACACAAGACCTGAAAAACCTGACAGTGGACTCGAGGCTCATAGAAGTATTCAGGTTCCCCCTCCTAGGAAGACGCCTGTTGAGTCAAGGACTTCAGGAACACAAATTCTTATATCAATAGCAAGACACCTAACTAAGAAAGGATTGCTCCTCCCTCTTGGGTGCACAGATGGGGAAATCTGTTTGGTTCCTCCTCCGTACTGCTCCTATCCTCCACGAGAAAGCCTTCTGGCAGTACAGGTGTGCTGTTCTGGGGGCTGGAACTGCTAACTCTAATCCAATCACGCGCTGTTTGGGGTGACTGCTATTATCAGAAACTCACAGCCTGAAAGAGACTTTATTCTCCCATAGTCAAATTTCACAAATATACTCCACTTTGAAAATCTCACTACAGCAAGGGTTATTCCATGGTCTGAAACCCTTCTGTGTTCCCTGGCCTCCTAAAACTGCTCTGTCCACCCCTGGCAGCCTTTCTGTTTGTCCCCTCTTCTGCAGCCACACATGAGGACAGTTGTGGGCTCCTGGGCATGAAGTGCCCCAAGACCATCTCCCACAGTCCTCTATTTAATTTCAAATCCAATAAAACTGTTTAAAAGCTCTTGCCAAATTTAATTATTCTTTCCCATTGCTCTGTTCTTTTTTAATTTTTTTAAAATAATGCTAGTGTAAGTATTGAAGCTATAAGGCATTGAAAAAAAAATATCTTTAAACTCTAAATTGAAGCCGGAGGCCTAAACACTGACAAAATATGATAAATGGATTCTGGATATTTCTTCAACTTAACTTTCACTTTAATGCTTTCCATCAGTTATGTTGAAAGCTCAGAGGTCGACAAGATTCATATGGGAGCATAAAGCACAGGGAAAAGGAATCAGAACATCACTTGCAGTTCCTCCTAGGCCTAAAATTCTATCGTGAGGACCCAAAACATATAACTTCAAGAAAGAACTAGAGTAGTTAAGTACGAGGATGTCAGGCTAGACCCAAAAGAGCAAATTATTTTCAATCCTGGGCTGTGTTACACTGAAAGATAACCTATCATCCGTTTCTAAAATGGTGGTTCTCCAATTGAGCATGCATCAAAATCACCGGCAGGGCAAGCCAGGAATTTAGCTCAGTGATTCTGCCACCTGCCTGACCCAAAAGAGCAAATTATTTTCAATCCTGGGCTGTGTTACACTGAAAGATAACCTATCATCCATTTCTAAAATGGTGGTTCTCCATTTGAGCATGCATCAAAATCACCGGCAGGGCAAGCCAGTAATTTAGCTCAGTGATTCTGCCACCTGCCTCGAAAGTGCAAGGTCCTGAGTTTGATTCCAAGTACACACACACACACACACACACACACACACACACACACACACACACAAGAATCACTGGCAGGGCTTGTTAAAAACCAGACCCACTCTGGCCCCACTCCCAGAGATTCTGATTCTACAGGTTTGGGGTGGTTCCCAAGAATTTGCAGATTTCCTGATGCTGTTGGTCTGTGTACCTTACACTGAGCACCAGCCACTGTTTTAGAAAATTGCCATTTGCAGTGTGATACACTTTCCAGCAGCATCAGCTGCCGCGCGGAAGCATGTTTTTAATTCAGAACCCTTCTCCCAAAAGCTCCATCCCTGGTCTTAGTTCTTCTTTCTATTCTTGTAAATAAATGTCCCTGTGGTCACATAGCTAAAGAACATCTATAATTAGTTCAAAATTATACATTTAGCCAATTATTAATGAAGAAAGAGCTGATCTCAAAACCGGCTGATAACTATAAAAGAGGAACTAAGTTATTGAATCCGGCTACAGAGTCCCACCTTGCTTGAATAATTAGATTTTCTTCCATGAGTACACCAAAGAGCAGCACCCTTTAGCTTTGTCTTGAGCTACTGTGGGTCAGTCAGGGTTGACAAAAACGAGCTCAAGAAGCAAATGCACTCTGAAAGGTAAAGCGACAGGGATTCGTTCGTTGTCTCCACACTGAGAGTCGACCCCCCAAACAAAATCATTTGACCCAGTTCCCTCCACTGGAGGCACAAGTTTGCCCTGGACACGGCCGCAGCAAAGCCCTGGCTTGAGATGCCCCTGCTACAGTGTATCGTGAAGTCACACACATACCGGGCAGCACATGACACCATTAGACACCAGCTCCCTCTCCAAGCTCCTGAGACCCAAGCTGACATTTTGGAGCAGTCTTTTGAAGGAAGATGAGAGTCCTCGGCGGTCTGGCTCGTCTGCTGGGTAGATGCCCAAGCACGAGGTCAGGCGTGGAGTGAGGGATCTGCCCTCGGGTCACACCAGGGAGGCTAAGGCCAGTCCTCCAGCCAAGTCCGCGCGGGCTGGCCCCACGGGCCTACACAGCACACGGCCCTGCAGCTCGTCACCGACAGTTGCCTGAAAGGGATTTCTAGAGCTCGGCCCTTTGGCCGGGCCTCAGTGTCCCCGAGCTGACTCTCCGTGACGCAGCCCCCGCTGGTCAGCAGAGGATGCCGGGGTGGACGTGATGCCTCCCACTCTGGGCCCCATCGCCTCGCTGGGAGAGGGGTCTTCCCAGGCCCGGGCCAGGCGCCCTCCCCTCCCCATGGGCGACCACCTAATGGGGCCAGCCTCGCCTCTTTGCTCTGTGCCAGAGGGGAGCCAACCCCGCTCCAATCCGGCCTCTCTGGCTGCACCCCGGGATGGACACACCTCAAAGACAGCGTCCCCCGCAGTGGACAGGGACGCGGTGTCAGCCGAGCCAGCGCCCTCTCCGCAGGTGAACCTTGCGCTCCCTGCCTGGCACCTCACAGGCTGGGGCCCCCTGCATAGGGTGCCACAGCATGGTGTCTTCACCAGGACCTGGCTTCTGAACATCCACTGCTGCCAAGAGCCAGGGAAGCCCGCGAGCGCCCAGGCAGCCGGACAGCCAGGCTCATTAGTGACAACCCGAGGTCCACGTGGAAGCACCAGCGTCTTCCTCCTTGCTATTGGCTGACACAGTGGGACCATCTGGAGGGCAGGATCTGAATCTGGCCTGGCCCTCTCTGGAAAGTTCTCCTGAAGCCTCAGAACAAATATTTCCCCTGCAGAAGCCGCTCAGAACTTCTTGCTGAAGTGCATCTTCCTGAGGCTCCCAGGAGTGTGCAATTTGGAGAACTAGGCAGAAGTTTGTCCACACCTCAGGTTATTTGTAAAAGCAACCTTAGGACCCGATCTTCTACCCAAATTATGAAAAAGGAAGCTGAAGGGTCACTGACCAAGAGAGGCAGTCAAATGCAAACATTTGGATCTCATTGCTACTCAGTTCGGAATAAGTTAATTTCAGAGTCAGCCTGGTAACCCAAGAGGCACCAGGATCTGCAGCTGTTGTTGACACGGGCGGAGGAGAGACTTGTTTGCTAGGTCATTAAAGCACTTACTACATTCTCCAAAGAAGTTTACAAATATTAATACATTTTATTCCCACAGCCCTGTGAGACTGGCACTATTATCATTTACAGATAAGGAAACTGAGGCAGAAAGAATTTATCCAAAATTGCAACCCAGTCATAGACAAGGTGGGGATTTGAATCCCAAGTGTTTCGTCTCACAGCTCATGCGTTTAACCCCTTGGAGAACAGGACTGATCTGAGAGAAACAAATAACTCTTCTTACGTACTGATAAATAGAATTTATCCAAAATTGCAACCCAGTCATAGACAAGGTGGGGATTTGAATCCCAAGTGTTTCGCCTCACAGCTCATGCATTTAACCCCTTGGAGAACGGGACTGATCTGAGAGAAACAACTCTTCTTACGTACTGATAAGGGGTGGCCTCTGACCGGCCTTCCCCACGACACTAAGCACCCAGCCTATACGGGGTGCCTACCTTTCCCGAACCAGCTTGACTTATGAGGAAATATAGAGTCTGGGATGCTGGAGAATCTGGGACGGACGTCACTAAACTTGGGAGGGACTGAAAGCAGAATTCCCCTCCCAGTTTAATGTGGGGCAGGGAAGTGTGCACAGAGCTACTTTCCTTGCTACTCACAACTCGGCCCCTGGACCCGCAGCACTGCAATCCTAGACCTGCTAGAATTCGTGCTTTGACAAGATCCACATGATTCAAACATATGTAAGGTCTGAGAAGTGCAGGTCTCAGGGTTTCACTTATCCACCCCTTGTATGGTCCTGATGTCTGGTGACCCAGGAATTTATTTGGTCCACCTGCTGTTGCGATTTACTCTGAACTTTTCAAATAATTACCCAGAGTCCCACAACCACAGAATGCCATGTCCTTCTTCCAGACTGAACATCCTTTTGCCTTCGGAGCGAAGTTGGGTAGAAAGCATCCAAAAGTCTACTCTGTCCCCAACCCTTCAGCACTCCAACTCCAACATCTGCCCCTTGGTTCACTTTTGTCCCCCACCACCCACAGGTTGTTACATATTAAGAAATGTCTCTTGGGCCGGGGATGTAGCTCAGTGGTGCAGCCGCCTACCTCTCAAGCACAAGGTCCTGAGTTCGATCCCCCGTACCAAAAAAAGTCTCTTCGTGAAGCACGCGAGCACCTTTCCGTCTCCTTTGCAACATTAGAAGGAGCTCCACACCAGCTGACAGCTGAGCCCTTTAAACTCTCCTCACAGCCCCTGCCATGACCTGAATATGCGATCACCCAGTCCAGGGTGGCAGCATGCTCCATCAAAACCCACTCAGTCTATAGCTGATGTGAATTCAAATCCCCGACCTCCCAACCCCACGGCTCCAGGTCCCAAGTTTCATCATTCCTGAACCCCTACCTTGTTCGTGGACACAGCCGATACTGAGCCCTGCTACCCAGATAAAAGCCTTCTCTGAAGCATTTTGGCTCTGTTTCCATCCATCTGCCAGACCTTGGGTTTCTGGTGCTGTAGCATTGGCTGGGGAGAGCCAGTTGTGGAGTTTGAGTAGCTTCCAATCACCTGGAGAGTGTTCCGGCCCAAGCGTCTGGCGATGTCCTGGCCTCATCTTCACCAGGACTGGGTGGCTCAGGTCCTAACAAGCTCCAGGTGTGCTTTGGAAACCACAACACTTTAAACCACAGCACATCTTTAAACCCTCTTCAATCCTTGACATTGCATTTTTCCAATTCAATCAGATAAATATTCTACATTACCAAATTACCTCACAGCACGCAAGGGAAATGTCACCTGTCTCACTTTGCATAAATGGAATTATTTCATGCGTTTTCATGCTATTCGATTGCCAGTTCTTATTCACCTTGGATACTTCGTATCAGCAAACTATGGCCTGCCTAACTTCTCCATAATGTAAGCAGAATTTACTTGACTATTGCTGGATAGAGAATCAAATAAACACGACCCTTGCAGACTTGTTATTTGCACCTGTCTTTTCCAGCGTGGCCACTTCTAATTGCATTTTTTTGTTTCGGACTCTGGGGTTTTTAAATAGACAGTGTTTGCTGCCATCCTGTGGTGATTCCAAGCAGATGCCGGCTTCGAATGCGCCAGTGATCTCAGCTTCTCAGACCCCTGGGTAATGCCTGACCGCAGTAACTCCTGGATATCCGAGTTCAAGAAAATACTGGATCTGTCCCTTAAAATTCTGGGCAACCACTGTAGTGTAGTCAGAGTTCAGAGATAGATCTGGATGCAAGCATTTGGTATCTGGTTTCTAATAACTCTGTAGCCTTGGCCCATTAGGAAATGTCTCTCAGCTTTCTCTTCATGAAATTTGGGTGGTGATGGTGCCATCTTTCCAGAGCCATTTTGCAAATCCATCGAGGTAAAGCACACAGATTAAGGTGCCCAGGTGTTGGTTTGCCACCCTGAGTAAAGAGGATTAGTCATGGGCTCCATATAAAATACGTAATATTGTTCATCTGTATAAGTAACAAAACTTCCTTTCCTTTTTTTAATATCTTAACCTGTCAAATTATTTTACAAAACAACACAAACCCAAGTTAGATAATCAAAGAAGAAAATTCATGTGTCTGCTTCGTAACAAAAATGTCCATCTTCCCAGGCACACACAGGTGCAGAGAGGCTCAACCCCGAGCACAAAAAAGAATCACATAATAATGTTAAAAGCTTGTGTTCTTGCTGGAGCCATGCTACTAGCTGTGTAGGGCTTCATGCGGCCTTTGACCCAGCACCTGGTTCTGGGTAATAAGCCCTAGACATGTCCTCATTTGATAGTGAGGTGATACAAACCAGCTGTTCTCAACTCTGGGCCCACGGGATTCCCAGATGGCCAGGCCCACTCTCCAGAGACTCTGATTTTAGTGATCTCAGGGTAGGGAGCAGGTTGCGACAGGTCGCTGATAAGCTGGGCATCGAGTTATTTCTAGCTTCTCGGTAATTCTGATAGAAGGCACTGTAGTAATTGGCTCCAGAAGAGCTGTGTCTTCATTTGGAGATCACTGTACACTTTGTCTTCTAGTAAGTCAACCACATTTACAGAATATTTTCTGTGAAGAGAGTACAGGTGGGGAAAGAGGACAAAATAAGCTGATATCTGATCCTCTTGTGACAATCTGGATGGGAGGATCAAGAGGCAGAGAGAAGGGAGTACCATGAATGGTTGTATTGTTTGGGGTTTTTTTATTTTTCATTTTTTTTTGTTTTGTTTTTTTGAGACAGGGTCTCACTATGTAGTTAGTTGAGGCTGCCCTGGAACTCACTATGTAGCCCAGGCTGGTCTCTAACTCGCAGCAATCCTCCTGCCTCAGCCTCCCAGAGTGCTGGGATTACAGGTTGCGCTACCATGCCCAGCTTCATGAATGGTTGTAGACGACAGCATGAGACGATTTCTGGGCTTGTTAAGTCTCACCTTGCCGCTCTCTGAGGGCTTAGTCCAGAGAGACCTTAGGAGAAAAAGGTCATTCGTTCTGAGCCACTTGTACAGAGGAGAGGACAGTACCACAGACAAGCTGTTCCCTCCCCTGCACACACATGCAGATGAGACACAGCCCAGCTGAAATGCGATAAATGATTTCCATTTGACCAACACCTACTCGGTAGTGCACTCAGCTCCCAGTTATTTGCTTTAATGGAAATGTGGTAAAGCAGCTGCAATAACAGGTGTGGGGTTTTTAGGGGTTTTTGTTGTTGTTGTTGTTGTTGTTTATTTTTTAGGATTCTATTTTTCTGCATCCTGCTCATTTTGCATGGAACTTTTCTTGGGTACCTAAAACCTTCGTTTAAATTTTAACAGTAGTAGCAGTAGCTGCCAAGCCTACTGAGCCTTCTGCTCTGGGCACTTTGAGTAGATCAGCATTTGCTCTCCAGCCGGAAATGACCACATTCCAGCCCTAAGGCACTTCCTTCGGGTCACGTGCGGCTGTATGTGCTCACGTGCGGCTGTACGTGCTCACATGCGTACTCCTTTTTATGAAGACATCAGGAGAGGCAGTAGAAAGATAGGGCTGATGCTAAAAATGCATCTATGACATATTTTTAAAAATAAGTAGTGCAATGATATGAACTGTATGATTAATCTATGTTTTTAAACTAAACATGTATATAATATGCATATAAATGTTTGGAAGTATGTTAGGTGATGGCTCTCTCTGGGAGAGAGGAAAAGTATTGAGAGATCACATTAAGGTGAAACAAATTTTTGCTTCTGTTTCCAAAATGCTTGCATTTCTGCAGTAAGCATATTGTTTTATAATTTTTTTCAATGCTAGGAAGAGAAGTCCGGGCTCCAGCAAAGCTCTGTGAACCTGATAGGTGTGGTGACGCATATTCACAAGAGTGTGTGCGTGTGTGTACTGTACGGCAGCCATGAATATGAATGGTACCCATAGGTACTGCTCATAGGTCACGCTGTGGTATGTGATGTATACAGTAACAGGACACATGTGTACATACACAAAGTTACTTTTGGTTTATGTGTCACTGAATTCTATGAAAATAAGGGCCAGGGATTTAGCTCAGTGGTTCCACCGCCTGCTTCACGAGTGCAAGGTCCTGAGTTCGAACCCTAGTACCAAACAATAATAAAATAATAATAATAATAATTTCTATGAAAATATATAGAACTTTATTGAAATAGTAGATTTTTCTCTTGGAGCCTCCTAAAGCAATTTGTCTATAATAAAAGATACCTGACATTTTTCCACGGCTGAAATAATGCAGTGTTTTATTTTGTATTTATTATTTCCCACTGAAACAACCAATAACAGAACCAGAAACTTTTCAACCGTGAGTAGTCTGACCAGAAAAACCCCTGGAACAATATAGTTGAGCACTTTATTTATTTGGCAGCACTGTGACTTTTAGATAAACTTATATACAAGTCCCAAATTCTTATCTCTAAACCCTCACCCAACTGTTTCTTCAAAGACTCTGTTGTCTTTTACTACAGAACAATTCACAATAGCCAAGGCGTGGAACCTGCCTAGGTGCCCACCAGTGGATGAAGGGGTAAAGGAAGTATGGAATATACTGTAAACACAATTTGCAGTGGTATTTAGCCATAAAGAAATACAAAATTATGTCATCGGTGGGAAAATGGACAGAACTGGAGGTCACTGTATTAAGTGAGATACACCGGGTTCAGAAAACATGTAATGTTTTCCCTAGAATGTGGGCTCTAAAAAAAGATGGCATGCGAGTAGAAGGAAGACTAGAGGGAAGGGACTAAGAAGGAAGAAGGTGGGATATAGGAATACATTAAGGATGCATCAAGAACTGTGCTGTCTAAATTGGCAAAAGATCTTTGCTTTATATTTTAGTTAACTTAATCCAAATTAAATTAGGAAACAATTTTTTAATTATATAGAGAGGGTTTCTTTCCTCGGTCAGTGGCCTACAATTTAAATCGTTGTCCTACATATTACAATTTCAACACAGCAGGCACGCTTATTGGATTATGCCCTTCCGATGAGTGAACGGTAGAATACATACTGGAGCGTGTTATTAGGGACACAGAGGGGCAGGAAGTGCGGAGATCTGGCTCGGGGTACACGGCTGCAGTGACATAGGATGAATTTGGCATGAGGACCACCTTCGATATCCATATTGCATACTGGAAACTCGCTGAGAGTAGATTCCGAGTTCTGTCACCATTTTAAAAAAATAAAATAACCGTGTGAGGAGATGGATGGTTTGCTTGGTTGTAGTGGGTCGTGTGTATAACAAAGCATCATGTTCTGTTTATATATTATACCCCAAGTATATGCCATCTTAAAAATTAAGAATAGGCAGTGAAGTTTATAGTATGTAAAGTACAGCTCAATAATTCAGTCCTTTCTAAACTGATCTTGAACGGGTGCAATCCATACTCGCTAAACACGACAGAAAGGTTTCCTGCCTGGGGGCTCCTTTACTTCTACTAATATATAGACCACCAGACCCCAAGGTGGGGAAGGAACCCGAGCCCATTGCGCTGGAGTGGATGGATCTTACCTCCAGGGCTCCCTCGACCTCTGATCCCTCCGACTCAGGCCCAACAACCTCTCGTCTGCTCTTCCCGCAGGAGGATTACAACCAGTTGAGGCCGCTGTCCTACCCCAACACCGATGTGTTCTTGATCTGCTTCTCTGTCGTCAACCCCGCCTCTTACCACAACGTCCAGGAGGAATGGGTCCCGGAGCTGAAGGACTGCATGCCTCACGTACCTTACGTCCTTATAGGGACCCAGGTTAAAGTATGGGTGATTGGGGGCGGGGCTGCCAAGAAGCAGGCATATCACGAGTGGCACACGCTGCCCAGCACGATGAAAGAGACTCGGACACAGCCCTCCTATGGGCGGAAGCCCTTAAGACGTTCGTGATTATTTTGCCCATAGTTAAAAAGTTAACAGAACTGTTTAGTGTGGATCAGGGAGTTTTTATATTTTAATCTCTCACAGTAACTTCTTCAGATTGAGTCTTCTCCAGCACTGAATCAGAGCAAAGAAGGGATGGTGTCTGTTGCACACGTTACCTAATATTCTGTAGCTTAAAATCCACAGTTATTTTAAAAACCACAGAGTAATGGAGTGTCGAAATGACCCCAGCAACCAGAACGGGCGTATTAGGGCAGGACTCCTTAAGACAAGGTCGTCCTGGAGAAGGAAGACAGAAATGCACCGCTCTGTTCTTCTTAAACCCCTTGATCTTTCAGAGTTTATAAAAGAAGTTAAAACACATATACAAGATAAATAAATCTGGATTGTAAAGGCCTTTTAAGTGTTTCAAAAGTGCAGAAAATTTCATAGTTGGAATTTCCAGCAGTAGGCCAGTTGCACAAATAAATTAAAGATCATCCCAGCTTTGTGGTTTTAAATAGGCTTTGTTCTTTGCTTTTTAAAAATCCAAATTACTATTGCAGTAGCCACAAAGGGATTTATACTGATCTGTTTCATATGCTGTTTCTTTACATTTCTTGTTTTATATTCTGCTTGACAAAAGAATTCCTTTTTAATAATAAAGGAAAAAATATTTTCTAAAGAAGATATGGATAGATTCAGGGTATATGTGTTCATTCAGAGAGAGACAAAATAGAATTCATAGAGCCACAAATCAGAGAATGATTGATACTTCTGCTCCAAAAGGTAATCACTTGTTTGTTTAATGAAGTATATCACCTGAATTCCAGATGACAATATTTATCCATACTGATGCAGCTGGATCCCTGCTGTCAAAATATGTACTGGGACACTCAAACACATTATGTTACAATCAATTGGCATTAAGTCAAACAATTAAGGCTAAAAAAATCCCATAGCTTAGTAGACCTGAGTATTATGCTTATCAATGGGACCCTAACATATGAATATATTGGCTATTTTTAAAGACACAAGTCCTGTGTGTTCACATTCAGGGTCAAATACACAATGAAATTTTTTTTTCATTATGTTTATTGGTACATTTTAGGTGTACGATATGATGACAGTCATCACTGGGAATTTGTACCTTTACATGATGTAGCTTGGTTCTTATTTTTTCCCCATACCCCTGCCCTCCCTTCAACCCTTGCACCCCACCCTATTTACAAAGACTTTGTTTCCATTTTTTCCTTTTCTTATATTTTTCCTTTCCTTTCTTTCCTTTCCCCTACTCCTCCCCCTTCCTCCTCCCCTTTAGACCTTTTCTTCCTGTTTCACATTATCAGTTATGCATTTTAATTTTAATTTACACTTTCATTTTCTCAGAGAAACTATTAGATATTTACACATGTCCGTCCTACTTATTTCCAATATACAGTGAAAGTTTTACACAACCAAATATTAAATTCTCTGGGCCGGGGATTTAGCTCAGTGGTTCAGTGGCCTGCCTCGCAAGCGCAAGGACCTGAGTTCAATCCCCAGTACCACCAAAAAAAAAAAAAAAAATGAAATTCTCAAACCTAATGCATCCTACTTTCATAGCAGCTCTACCTTTGAAAAAAATAATGTTTATTCATTAAGCATACACTTTGGAAACCCCTCTTTGGGATTTGCCTTCCCAAGCCTGCAATACATTTGTTAGAATAGTCTCACAGGCAGGGAGAAGTTGTAATTTGGGAAAGCAAAACAGAACAAAACAAACAAACCAAAAAGATGTATCGAGATACAGGAAATAAGCATTAAATAATGAGTAGTATAATTTGGGATCAAATATGTCATCGGGAGAAGGTAACCAGAGTGTCTGGTCCTCTTGTATGCCCTATCAGTGAAATCTAGAAATAAACAAAAAATTCCAAAACAGCACCAGAACCATGAAAGGCAGTCTTCAGCACACCAGGGGTGGGGAGGGTGCTGTTTCAAAGGAGAAAATACAAGAACATCCTGGTGTGTCCATGTACAAAGAAGTCACTTGACTCTCTTAGACATAACATCAACACGTGTGTGCTTTCTTAAAGCAGACTCATCCACTTCAAAGACGTCCAAGAGAAAAGAAACCCTTCTATACCGCAGTTTAAAATAACTGAGAAGGCTTGAAAAAACAAATAAGTTGATCACATGTGTGTTTTTTGCTAGATTGATCTCCGAGATGACCCAAAAACATTGGCCCGTCTGCTGTATATGAAAGAGAAACCTCTCACGTACGAGCATGGCGTGAAACTTGCAAAAGCGGTACAGTGAGATTTGAACTTCATTTTAAATGTAGGCTGAGAGAAGAGTTCGGGGTGTGATTTGGAATGAACGAGCTCCTAAAGTTTGCTTTGAGGGGCTGTGTGTTCAGAATCTGTTGCTTTCTATCTCCCCTCTGTTCAAAAAACAGTGGAAGGGGCCATTTGGTTAGCGCTGTCAGCCAGTAGTGTCTGTTTCTCATTATGAAAGAAACTTGGTGAATTTAAACAGCTGGAGCACTTAGCATTTGGTTTAGCAACCCCTACAATACCTCTTTGCCAAATATACTATGAATTAGAGGAAGGCTTGCACGTGTATTTGTAAATCTCATCGCTATGATCATAGTAACTCATTTAAATGACCCCATGTGTGGCATTTTGTGGTTTTCTTGAGAGAGACTTAGATTAACATCTGGCATCTGGTTCTGTTTGCTTAGTACAGAACCAGCAGTCACTCACGAGGCAGGAAACACAATACACACCAAGGAGTAACTAGGTGGGAAATCTAAGAGATGTTTGACAGATAAAGGCAACTTCCTCAGAGCTGGAACTGTTTTCATAGACCTCTCTTCCTCTTCAGAATCTGCATGACTAGGACTTGGATGAGGACACATTTCAGAAAAGCATTTGCCAGACACCAAATCTTTGTTTTCCCGTTGTCACCGAGATGTGAGCACAACAGCCACTAAAATGGACAGAAATGATGAAAGTGTTTCACCCGAGAGAAGGCTTATAAACCACATTTCCATAATTTCAATCTATATCCCCACTGATTTAGTCACAAGTCCATCAACCAAATAAGAGGCTTTAAAATCCTTGTCT
This sequence comes from Fukomys damarensis, assembly GCF_012274545.1. NCBI lineage: Eukaryota > Metazoa > Chordata > Mammalia > Rodentia > Bathyergidae > Fukomys > Fukomys damarensis. Next base: position 7,127,052 of record NW_022900933.1, read on the forward strand.
GACCATCTAAGTAACTAGGCCTGCAAAATGCAAGTCCCAGGAGGTCAGAGTCACCCTCTCTACACCAGTCAAGAATAAGAACAAAGTCTTCATTAACAAAGATGCACGCATTTCTCTTATAAAAACCTGATTATAGGCACGAAAATAAGTATGATGCCCTAGCCAGAAAGGAAGTACCAGGTTGGGCAGGGGTTGCATGCTCAGGCAGGAAGATTACAAATTCAAGCCCAGCCTGGGCAAATTGGTGAGTCCCTGTCTCAAAATAAAATTAAAAGGGCTAGAGATGTAGCTCAGCATTCTCTGGGTACCATTTGCAGTACATAGGGAGGGAAGGGGGAAGCAGGGAAGACCGGGGAGGAAGGAAGGGAGGGCGGGAAGGGCAGGGAATTGTTTCTAACCCAGCTCTGTGGACTTTTTCATCATTCTGTAAATGGTCTCTTTTCCAACTGTATTTCTTTCTTCCAGGAGAATGAGTATGTATCTAGAGGTTTTTCTACCTTCTCAAACATTCATCCTGGAAAGCTCTCCTTAGCAAACATAAATACCCATAAATAAAGCTCCATATAGAACTGCTCATTTCCCAGCAGGAGGTCCCGTCAAGGCTGCGGTCTCTGGGCCAGTCGCCCACCTCATCCAGTCAGCTTCCTCAGCTCGCTCCTCCTTTGGAAAGTCTCCCCCGCCCCAGGGAAGAAGTCACTCCACAGCCTCCCGTCTCATCTCGGACTTATTTTAGGAACAATAGCTGAGTTCACCACGCCACTGCCTTTTGCCGGTTTCTCCTAGCAACTGCTCTCAGATACAGGGAGAATCATGTTTAGCTTACAAAATCCAATTTAAGAGAAAAAAGCCAAGCAAGATCTTAACTTATTTCATCGCAATTCATGTAATTATAGAGATGCTTTAAATTGCGCTACTCTTTGACTTCTCTGTAAGACGTGTATGATAACAGCCGGCATTTCTGGAGTGTTTACAGTGTGCCGGGCTGCAAGCCAAGCGCTCGTATGCATTGTCTTAATTAATCCTCACGCTAGCCCCTGAGGTGTGGATATTGTCATCACCCCCGTGCTAGAGGCAACTGGAGCTCAGAGAGGTTAGGGTCACACAGCTGGACGGCGGCAGAGCTAGGAGTTATAACCACCAAGCTCTTCTGCCTCCCAGCCATAATCTGAGAAGAAACTCTCGGCTTTGGGGGCCTTTCTTTTAATATACTGAAAGTCACATTTTATTGTGCATATTCTCCCCCAAACTTAAGTGCTTTGCAAATTTGGAGTTCTCACACCTGATCTCTGTTGAATGCTTCTCAATCTCCAGTGTGTTTTTCATTTATCATCCCTTTTTGGTCTCACAGGGCATTTTATTTTTAAAGGATGGTTTCATGGTGTACAGAGTTACATAATTATTTACACTCAAAAGGCAACCCCCATTTATGTAAATACTTTGCATCAATTTATAATAAGTATTCTTTGTTTTCTCTTACATGATTGATCATCCCTCTTAGTTACTGTGTTTTTAGTTCCCAGCCCACACGTCTGTAAACATCCATACTAGTACTAGAGTTATTTGATAATTGATTAAGCACCTACCACGGGCCAGGCACACTTTCTTAGGTTTATAACCCTTCGTTCATTCTCTTCCTCAAACCCGTCTGACACAATCTCACCGTGATCTGAGTCCAGGATTCCTAAGGTGTTTCCACATACAACACTTTCCCGCTATCCCTCTTTTCATCTTTAGCCCACTCTTGTCATCTTCACCAGTTGGCATTTACTGCTGACACCCTTTATCTTAGCACCTCTCTCCTGCTGGGTTTTTAACACACACAGGTGGGACTTAAAGCAGCAAAATCCAGGAGCCGGTGTTCCATTCATGCCAACCAGCTGGAGTCCGTAATCCCCTCCTGTGGCACGAAGGAGCCGGAGTCCTGGGCTCCTGTCATGTGGCCTGTATGGTCATTTCCCCTTTCCCAGGCTGCAGAAGGCCAGCACCTTACACTCACATGTGGGTTACAGAGGCCTCCGGGTGAGGGAATGAGGGAGACAAGCAAACAGATGCACCAAAGCTGCTGGATCCACTCCAGACCCTGCCGTACCACGGAAGTGGCAGAGGACACATTTGGGCCAGGAGGATTCAGAGAATATTTCTTGAGGCAGCTGACCTCAGAGCCAGGTATTATCAAGGATGAGAATAAGTTTATCAGGTGGACCAAGTTAGGGGACAGGGGACAAAGATTCCAGACGGACAGACCGGTATGTTCAAAAACATCCTTTAAAACACAAGAAGCCAACTGGCAACATGACGGCCCATATTATACCTAAAGACATTTTGATCAGTCTACACGAGCACTTTTCATGATTTTAATACTTTCAATTTGTGGCCAATATTGAACACTTTGGAAACTTTGAACAAATATATACGGTATTTCTGGCTTCTAAAAAATGTTCACAACATCTGGCAATTACTGGCAAGAATTTCATTAACTGAAACTTTCAGTCTTTAGACAAGGTGTGAACTCCTCAGCTCACCTGCGTGCCCACCAGTCGATACCACCCTGTGCCCAAGCAGCAGGCTTACACCACACACCCTGGAATCAGCAGTCTTTAGAGTCCTGAAAAAAGCCCATCCAACCAAAAATGCCCTTCCTCCTTCAGCAGCTGATGAATACTGATTGGTTGGAACAGAATTTCTCTCACAAGCTTCGCGTTCTTGTTCCTTTTCTTGGCTCTCTCTGCTCTGTGCACATCCCATAATCTCAAACAAAGAATAAAAACTTATCTGTGCCTGGCTGTTCCTTTAGATCCACCTCACCCGCTGATTCCACTGATCCTTTCTCCTCCACTGCCATGTGGGAATGCCCTACTTTCCCTTCCCTTCTCTCTCCCTCCCTAAATCTACATATCTCCCTCTGCTTCATTAGTGTTTTTGTTTTGTTTTGTTTTGTTTTGTCTTTTGGTCTTCCAACCACAATTTCTTTCTGCTTGCTGGAGACAGCAAAGCAAAGTGATTAAGACTCTGGCTCAGAAGATGGACAGATTCTGATCCCTGCTGTGTCCTTAGTTGTGTGGGCACAGACAGGTTACTTAACCTCTCTGGGCATCAGCTCCCTGAGTTATAGAATGAGGATGGTGATAAACTGGTCCTCACATGGTTGCTATGATGACGAGGCGAGTGACTGTACTACAGGGTCTAGCTCAGCAAACCATGGTGAAATCATGATAGCCCTCAGACCTGACTCCAGCCGGGAAGGCCTCTTTGCTGTTGTTCCTCCACTACCCCGTTACTATCTTATTCTGTAATCCATCCACTGCCTCCTGCACAGCCTCGAAGAGACACCACATTGTATATTAGTGGCTTGTCTTTGTGGGTTGGTTGGTTGGTTTGTCAGACTCTTACATCTTCTGTGCATCTGTGGTATATTTCTCAGCTTTTGAAACAGTAAGTTTTGGCTACTGTAAGATTATCAGAAAGTGTTCTCTCCATAGATATCCTCTCTTTCCCTTGGTAAAACATGTTCCAGATTGCTAGCATGTGTGTCTAAACAAGGATCCCCAAATCCTACGCTCTCCCAGATGAGTTGGAAATATTTGACTGAGTAGATCATTTTGGCTCCAAGAGGCAGATGAGATTGCTGCTGAAGAAAAGCTCTATTTCTGTGAGACAATTTTCTATTTCACATCTTTAAGGACACAGATGATCTCTCCAGTGATCCCTCCTGCATGGCTGTGCCTCTTCCCTGAACTGGGATGAATTTTTCTCTCCCACCCTCAAAGCCCTTGAAACATGGCAACAACACTCACCTCAGAACTGGGTTCTCTTTCTCACACTCTTTCCCACTCACACCCAAAATCTGTTGGCGTCTTTTCCTGGAATGATCCACACAAAGCACAATGTTTTGTTAACCTCCTTACACAATGATCCCTTTATCTGCTGTTTCATTATCTTCAGTGATGTTGGAATTGGGAGAGACAAGTTTAGACTCCTTCTGCACCATCCGAAGGCACATCTGATGCCCTGTCTGCTGCACTCGGGGGCGGGAGAATAGAGGGCCCCTCCCATCTCACAGGGCCCCACTGGGAACACAGCATGGCCCAGCTCTTCTGAGGCCCTAGAATCTGCCTGGGGCTTGTGACCATCAGTGCGGAGATCTCCCAGACAGAACAGTCCTGCGGTCTTCTCTATAGATTTTCCAGCTGCCACATCACAAGTCTTTCAGTTGGGCCCACTGTTAAATCCATGCACTTTTTTACATGTGCTCATAGACATGTGCATAGACACAGACCCCAAATGCGGCAAAGACATTAGGAAAATTCTCTCTGCCCTTTATTCCTCTCTGAAAACAGTATCCTTCTCTTTTTGATTATTTTTTAAAGTTATGTCCTAATCCAAAGGCCAACCATGGTCAAAATGAAAGGCATAAAAGTAGGTTTTCAACAACCATCGATGGCTTCAATACCATAATTTTGGTATTTCCGTTTGGCTCACGTAGTAACAACTTCTGTCCCCAGAGGCAACAACAGAAGAGTGTAATATCTGTTGGAGAAGTAAGAGAGCGCTTTATAGGCCCAACCAAGACAATTTATTTCATACTCAGTCTTCGTATCTGTGGCCTTGTGGATAAGTGAGCAGCCTTATCTCAGCTTCACCAGAGCTGAGGAATCTGGTCAGTTACTGTCAAGAAGCAAGGAAAAGAACACTCATTAAGAGACAGACCCAGAATTGAGGTCTAGTTCTTTCACTTTCTAATTGATAGTTCATTAGTTCTAGTTGATAGCTAATTAGTAAATATTGGATAAAAGGCTAAATTCCTGGATCTTCTTGAAAAACACAAAAATAGAAACACCACAACCCAACATTCCCACTTGGAAGCAGAGTGAGACTGCTCATTCTAGCGGGGCAGGCACCCTAAAGTCTGCCACCCCCTCACGTCCTTCCTAACTCCAGCCAGCCGGGATTTATCCACTTATGTGAGCAACTGGCCCTAACAGGCACAAGATTCTGCTGCCATTTTACCATTCGTCTGGTATAGTTTCCAGGACTTCATTATCCAGCCAACTCTTCTAATCTGGTTTCATTTTTCAAAGTGAGTCTTATGTAAATCAGAGGCAAGCATTTTTCTAGACACCCTTCCTACGAAGAGGCCCCTGTCCTACTGTTGCCTCACACTAGCCTGTGATGAACACCCAGGCGTCCTTCCCATGAAACTGACTGCCAAATCTTCATGGCCTATGATTTTCTTACTGAGAATCTATAATTGGGGCCTGAATTTCTGTTTTTCATAGAGCATTCATGATTATCCACTGTACCTCGAGATGAAGTCATCCAAAAGCTTTGCAATAAAGCTCTAAGTACAAAGTAGTTTACCCTTTAAACAGACTGTCTACTGACAAGGGAAGGGATATGCTTCTGTTGATACTTGTATTTTACCACCTCTGTTTGACTTGTTAAATGTCTTAAAATGTGCTTTTTTTTTTTTTTTTTTTTGTTTTTTTAGCGGGCTTCA